>NC_056746.1:603685857-603985857 GCF_019279795.1 Protopterus annectens | reverse complement strand
TAGAGGAAGCTGTCTGTTCAGAGGGGAGGTGAAGAGATCTACGCAAGGAATACCACACATGTCCAGGAATACATCCTCAAGAAGCATCCATTGTGAGCTTGTGTGCTGGACCTGCTCAGATTATGCTATTAGATAGTGCTCTGAGAGATTGATTCACTTGATACTGGGATAGTTAGATCCCAGACCTGAAGAGTTAGTATGCAAAGAAGATAGGACCTCATTGCCCCCCCGCTTGTTGACATGTCACATCACTGTAGCATTGTGTGTGAAAACTTTGAGGAACCCAGGAAGAAAGAGGGAACGGAAAGCTTGCAAAGCTAGAAGCAAAGCCTTCGTCTCTTTTATGTTGATATGGTCTGACCTCTGATTAAGACCAGAGACCATGGAGTTTTAGGGGGCCACAACAGGCAATGCAACCCCTGTCTAAGGCATCAGTAAAAAGCTTCTAAGTGGGAACTGGAGATTGAAAAGGTAGCCCTGGATTGAGAGAGAGAGATGATTAATCCACCCCTGAAGCTCAAGCTTGAGACAAGGAAGGAAAGGAACTGGGAACTCCAGTGGTCTCAGTGTTGAAGCCACACCAATTTGAGGTACCACTGTTTCTCATCTGGAACCCGGGGAGGGGAAGTATGGGAATGGTGGAAGCCATGAAACCCCAGGATCCTGAGAAATTCTCTGGCCATGACACATGTAAGAGGAAGAATGGACTGGAAAATGTTATGAGAGAGACAGACTTGCAAATTGAAAGAGATGCCAACATGGGAACTGTCTGGAGCTTGCATCTATGGAAATATATGATCTTAGGAAGGTGTCAGAACTGATTTCTGGAGGTTTGTAGTAAACTCCAGACTGTGTACAAAGAAAGTAGTAAACTAGAGATCCTGACGCAGACTGCTGCAAGAAAGAGCTTGAATGAGTAGATTGTCCAGATAGGGAAAAATTTGAACAGTTCCAAGCCTGCAAAAAGCAATGACAGGAGCGAGATGTTTGGTGAATACCTTTGGGGCAGTAGATTGACCAAAGGGCAAAGCAGAGAACTGAAAATGTGAGAGACAGAAATGGAAAAAAAAATCCTGAAAAGAGGATGGATGGGGACGTGACTGTATTCAACCTTGAGATCCAGAGACACCAGAATGGCCTGAGGAAGTAGGAGACAAAACAATGTGTGAATGGATAACATCTGATAGGAAGGAATCTGAGAAAAGTGTTCAGTACAGAAAGCTCTAGAATTGGTCTCCATGTACTCTCCTTTCATGGGACCAAAAGCATTCTGGAATAAAATCCCTTTCTCACCTGGGTAGGAGGCATGGCTTGAATGGTGTCCTGATTCAAAAAAGATTGAATAACAAGAATCTGAGGTGATTCATAGCCAATCTGGAAGAGAGAGGAAGAGGTGGAGAGACAGGGGAACTTACCAGACGGGACGAGGAAACAAACTGTCAAATACAACCAGGCTTGTCCTGGAAAGATGGTTTCTCAAAGGCAGGAATCTAAGCAGACTTAGCAGGAGGAACACACCTTGAACCCTTCTTACCTTTAGGAAGATGGCAGGCAAGATTGCCTACAAGCTGGCAGGATAATTCCACTGAAATTTAAGAATGAGAGAAACAAAAATGTTTCAGATCCTACAAGGCTTTACCCTTATCCTGGAGGGAACTGAAAAGGTCAGCAGCAGATCCAAAAATACTTTTTTATCCAAAGAAGCATCTGAGAGTTTGGCCTCGATACCATTAGGCAAAGCCAAGAAATAACATCTCATAACTGAACCAAAGGCAGAAACCCTGGAAGAAGCATCAGTTGCATCATAGCTGCATTTGCTAGAATGGCGAACAACTTGTGAAGTGCAGTCCAGCAGGGAAAGGGCTGACACTTTCTCCTCACAGTCAGGAATGTCAGAAATCTCCTTAGAAACCAAAGAAAGGACAGCCAAAACATACCTGGTCATATGAGTCTGGTAGTTAATGGCCCTGAAGGTCAAGGTGGCAGCCGTGTAAATTTCTTGCCCAACCATCCTTATCAGATAGCAGCAGCTTGGTGGAGACAATTTGGATGGCTTGTCAGAAGAGACGGACACCACAGAAGGGTCAGCAAAAGGCATTAATGCTATCTGATTCTTTTCCTTGACTTTCTCTCAAAATATTCCATAAAGCCTGTTTTTCCCTCACTTCATATTGCAATTCCTATTTATATTAGACTAACTCTTAATTTATGCACATACTGTCTAAAATGTCTCTTAATATTAAATGACTGTCGTATACCTTCTATCGATTTTTAACCAATGTTTTTTAAACTGCAGATGTTTTTGTTTTATTTTTGAATACTGTAAAATTATTGTTCTTAAACTGTTTTGTAATAATTTGGAGCTTTTCTTCCTGGGCCTCTGCTGAAAATGGTCTTCTACCCAGTCGGACTTTGTCAATACATAAATAAATAAAAAGGTATCTAAAAGGGCAGCAAGAAAAGGAGGAACAGCTGATGGTTTGGGAGACACCATCTGTAAGAGTAGTACCTTTTTTGAATAGTAGAGATGAGACCTCGGAACAATCCCACTTAAAACAGTCCCATCATGCGGGCAATGGTATCTCAAAAGGAGAGCTCTTCAAAGGGGAATATGGACTTATGGAATCAGAGGAATCTAATTCCCTAGGCTTCTTGATTGGAGTGGAGGACCGGGGGGGGGGGCAAGAACTGAGACCCCTTAAGCTGGCTTCAAGGTCATCAAAGCAGTAAACAAACCTTGACAGAAATCTTTCCATTTATGTTGTACATCTTTCACAACAGGGGAAACATGTTTGGTCTTTTATTTTTCTAAGAGACATCCACTCAAAACACTCAAAGAGGGACAGACCTTTGACATGGCTCATAATAGTTGAGGTCTGTGCATGCCGACATCACATTTAAGGCCCCTGGTTTATGGCCCAAGGTGTGATGTCCGACACAGCTACAACAGCCAAGCTGAAGCTTTTGTATAGGAGCCAATGTACAGGTTGCCTGAGGTGGGAAATCCCACACCAAGAATACTGCACATAGGAATGGAAGGACATCTGATGCTGTCTTGGCCAAAAGGGGTCCACTAGTAATAGTTCTGTTTTTTTATTTCTGGATGATTATAATAACCCTTGGAATAAGGGGTAGTGGTGTAAAGGCACAAAGAAACGTCCCTGTCCAGTGAAAGGGGAAGGCATCTGTTGTCCAGGCCGAGGGGCAAGGGTTCCTGGTGCAAAAGAGAGGGATCTGTTTGTTGATCACTGACTGAAACAAATCTATCTTAGGTGTCCCCAGTGCTGAAGGATGCCCAGGAAGACTACTCTGTTCAGGGTTCATTTGTGAGGTCCTCCATGGTTCTGCTTAAATCTGCCAGCACACTGTCCTTTATTGGGATGCATATGGTGAAAAGGGACATGCTTTTCTGAGTGGCAAGGCCCAGGCCCTCTGTGTTAGACTATACAGTTGCTATGATCTGGTGCATTCTTGCTGGTTTATGTACCACATGACCATTGTGTTGTCTTCTGAATACTCAGAGGACTTAGTTTCCGGCAGGTGAAAATAACCTGAAGAGCTTGGATCAGGAATTCATATTTTCTTTCAGGATGATGTGATTTTTGTGTGGAGTCTGTCCTGTACTCTGTGGGTGCCTGTCCAGACACTCCAGGTCTTGTCTGAGGCATGTGTACACCACCTGAACTGGTGCTGATGGGGGTGAAAGGGACCCCCCTGGGATGAGTTTCAGCTGGTCTACCCACTATGAGAGCTCCTTTCTGAGACAAGGTGTGAGTGAAATTACTGTGTCTAGACGGTGAGACTGCTGGGCCCATATGATTTTCAGGTACCACTGAATTTTCCTCAAATAGCACCTGGTTATGGGGAGCAATGGGATGGTTGCTGCCATGCTCTTAGGTCTCTCTGGCCAAGCATTGGACTAGGGAGGAAAGGCTGTGAAAGCAAGCTGTACAGTTCTCTATTTTGTCCCGAGGCAAGAAGGCCTGCATTCTTCTGCTGTCCAATCTGCAGCCCAGAAACACTAGGTCCTGAGTGGGCTGGAGGGCGGATTTTTTGTAGGTGACAGTGAAACCCAACTGCAACAGGTTGTTGAGGGTTCACAGGAGATGTTGCAGCAGGATCTGGTAAAAGGCAGACTGGATTAGGAGATCATCTAAACAGAGGAAAATATGAATTCCCCGAGTTCAGCAGAAGGCTATCACTGGTGACAGATGCTTTGTGAAAACTCCTGGGGCTATGGAAAGGCCAACAAGCAAAGCAGTACACTGAAAGTGAGATGAGCCAGTACAAAACCTTAAGAATTTCCTGCAGGAAGGATAAATGGGTATATGAAGACCGGCATCGTTTAGGCTGAAAGAGACTAAGCATGCCTGTGGAAGTATGAAAGGCAGCAGTGTGTGCAAGGAAAGTATTTTGAAGGTTGGCACTTTTAAGAAAAGGACAAGCAGAGAGAGAGAGATCCAGTATGGGTCTCCATTGCCCCTCTTTCTTGGGACTAAGAGGAGTCCGGATTAAAAACCCATTCTTACGAATTTGGTGGGTACTTGTTGTTGTGCCTGTAATTCTTGGAGTGTGGATGGTAACCAATGGATTTAGTTGTGCAGTGCGGGTATACCATTCAGTGCAGGGAGTTCTTTTCAAGACATGGCACAAACTTTTCTTATGCCAGGAAACACCCAGTGGTCTATGGTGATCTTTTCCAGGCTTGAGATTCACTGAGACAGCCTTCTGAAAAGGGGCAGGACAGAAATGAGGGGTTGGCAGGGTCACAGATATTCACAGTGATTTTCCCTGAAGGGAGGTCTTCCATATATGGAATGGAATCCCTCTGTGGTTTCTTTGGAAATCTTTCTGGCTGCCTTCTTATGCTTTTGAATAGGTCTGGATTCCTTTCTAACAAAATAAGTGGGTTTGGCTGGATAATTCCTCTGGTATCTAGGCACAGAAATAAGCATAACCTGTCTTGCAGTCTTTCATTGTTTTGTCATGCTCTTATAGAGCTTCAAATAAATTGGCTGCTTGTGGAATAAACAAAAGGTTCTTGTCTAAGAATCAAAACATCTGGCTTTGAAGTCTTAGCATGGGTAGATTATGTAACCATGCATACCTGCGAATGACAGAGCCAGTACCAGTTCTGGCAGAGGCCTCCATGGCATCATAACTACATTTTTATACTGTGATTGGCTATCTAATCAGCCTGATTAACCAAGGACAGCACTTGCTTGGAATCTGATTTTTGTGAATTTCACAACTACTTTTTTTAAGGAGTCGAGTATTGCTAACAGATACTTAGTCGGTCATTTGGGTCTAGTAAATAATAGCCTTGAATGCCTTAGTAAAGGAGGTATAAACATTTTCCCCTACCTATCTATGCCCTTATTAACTTTGACTGAAGCAGCGCATTAGCATTGGGAAAAAATTTAGAAGTTTTATCAGAAGGGAAAGAAACTGCAGAAGGGTCTGCCACAGCATTCTTAGACAAGAAGTTAAGCTCATCTGGAACTTTGTAAAATTTGCCTGGCATTTTGGGGGCAGGGGGATGCAAATCATAGGTAGCAGAGGTAGACTTGTTCTTTAGAACAAGAACACTTATCCATCTATGTAATGAACTGAATAAACTACTTGGAACTTCAGCAAGGCATCTTTATTCCTCTCACAGGGAGGGCATCAGAGAAAGACAGTCTCCAAGATCTGCCAGCTGAAGTGATTTTATCTGGACTAATCCTTTGTACTCTCTTTCTTGTTAGTCCTGTCACCCTCTGGGTCACAGGTGGGATACCAAACCTGACTCGAGCTTTTTGGATTACATCCATTTTCACAGCTAAATGAGAAACAAATATAAGAATATGTAACAATTGTAATAAAGACAATTTATGTATATATTACAATTTGCCTACATATGAAAATAAGACACTGAACTCTTTTAAAAAAGAAGATAGTTTTATTATCAAACCAGCTGATTAAGGAGGTGAGTGGTAGTTATGAATTTTTACCATTAACATGACACTGTTAAATATGCTTAGTGAAGGTGAGACTTCTAGTCAGCACAGATTTGAGGTACATCAAACTGCTACAGCTAATAAATCTCATCTGTATGACTTACATGAGTGGGTGTATTAAAATGCAACTGCTAAGCTATTTTTGCGTTGGTTACCCATTAATACAGACTATGTATGGCATACCTAAAATACATAAGGACAAAGTACGTATACTATAACATCCTGCTGTTTCTGGGGGGGTTCAATTACAGAGCTTATGTCTATATACTTTCAGTTTCAACCATTCTTTATGAACATAGAATAGCTGTGCAAAAACTTACCATAACCTTAGATTTCATTCTCTTTCATGCTGCAGTATTCATAACGGTAGGGAGGTTGCTGCCTGCAGTGCTGACATCAGACCAGTACACGAAAGTACTGGGACAGGGGTTATGTGCAACGTTGCATGTCAGACTCAAACTGACATCGGCTATAAATATGACGTCTGCACGTACCCAACCCAGAAAGTACAGTTTTGTACACTTATCATAAATGTAGATGTTCGATTGTAGTCACTGTTGCAGTCATCATCACATCTGGGTTATCGCTGCCAGGGTAGCCCTCGGCCGGCCCAAATACTAGAGGCTTACTATTTCTGTGTCAGTTGCTGTCGCTTCAGGACTGATGTCAGGTAGTCAGTAGTATAAAGTAAGGCAGCCAACGCCATTACATCAGTTTTTCTTGCCCTAACCTGTCAGGAGTCCCCAAGTAGAAGCCAGGTTCTGGTGGAAGAACCCCACCAGTAGAAAGCAAATACCAATATGTCCCTTGTAAGGAAAGAGAAGAAAACAGAAAAAAAGGGAAATGGAGGGAGGGAAACCAGGAATGCAACAGTGAATACACTCAGCATCTACATTTATGGTAAGTCTACACAACTATACTATGTTCTTTGTGTTTCACTGTTGCAGTCATCACATTTGGGTTGATTCCCAAAGCTGAGGAAATGGGCAGAGGCAGTCAAGGAAACTATGGGCTGGCTAGGATTCCCTGCAAGACTGCAGAGGCAAACTTTGCCCTGGATTTGAGATGCAGGTGGTAATGTTTGGTAAAAGTGTGAACAGATTTTTATTTTATATTTGTTAACCGGGGGTGTCTGACTGAGCCGAAAAGGCCCTTTTTCAGCAGAGGCCCAGGGAGAAAAGCTCCACATAGAAAAATTACAGCTACATTTAGTTATTTAGACATGATCAGTATACACACAAATTACAAAAGACATTTTTACAGTGGTATGCAGCACATCAACAGTTACAGTGGAGACCACAAATAAAAAAATATTAATTTAAAAATAAAAGGTAATTAATAGATTTGTGGTGTACAGCTGAAATTTGGAACATAGGTAGAATACATACATAGTACACAGGTGCAGTACATTCAGTGCAGATGTCCAGGTTGCAGCCTCCAGGATGTCCCTGGTGAGGACTCCTCTGAGGAAAGCTGCAGAGGTGGAGGCTGCCCTGGTGGAGTGAGTTCTGACACCCTTGGGGGGAAGGATTTCCATGTTGTTTGTAGCAGAAATGGATGCAGTGTGCTATCCATTTGGAAATGGTTTGTTTTGCGATGGCTTTGCCTTCTGCTCCAGTAGCAAAGCTAACCAGCAATTGATCAGACTTTCTGAAGGATTTAGTCTGGTCTAGAAAGAATCTGAGCTGTCTGTGCACATCTACAGAGTGCAGGATCCATTCCCCCTTGTTCTGGGGATTAGGGAAAAAGGTGAGCAAATGAATGGATTGGTTGAGAGCCACACTGAACACTACCTTGGGCATGAAGGATGGGTTAGTCCTGAGGGATACCCTGTCAACATGGAACATGAAGGGTTCCACAGCCATGGGTGCTTGCAGCTCGGAGACTCTTCTGGCTGAAGTGATGCCAAGAAGGCAAGCTATCTTCCACGAGAGAAATTTTAGCTCTGCAGAAGAAGCTGGTTCAAAGGGGGCAGGGTGAGCTTCTCCAACACAAATTTAAGGTCCCAAGCTGGGGTTGGTGCTCTTCTGGGTGGTCTCATGTTGTTAGCCCCTCTTAGGAACTGTTTCATCAAAGGGTGTGAGGAAAAGGGGCTGTTCAGTGGAAAAATGAGCAGAGATAGCAGAGGCATGAATTTTAATAGAGGAAAAAGAGGTAGCTGTGTAGCAGGTCAGCTAAGTAATCCAGGATGAGAGGGAGGGAGGGCTGTGCCGTGTTGGCTCTGAATCCAGGTGCAGAACCTTTTCCATTTGTCAGCATAAGACTTTCTAGTGCTAGGGCCTCATGTACAACATCTAGAACCTGTTTACTGAGGTTTGCAGATTGATCGGGGGTTAGGGAATAAGCCAAGCTGCCAAACTGAGTGTCTGCAATTGGAGATGCATGAATTCCCCTTCCCTTTGGGTCAGAAGGTTTGGAATCTGAGGAAGATGCCATAGTGGCAGTGGGGACAGGCTGCACAGCAAGGGGCAACAGTGTTGGTGAGGCCAGTTTGGAGCATTAAGAATTGTCCTTGGTTTTTCCTCCTTTATCCTTTATCTTGAGCAGTACCCTGAAGATGAGAGGTAGTGGAGGAAAGGCACAGATCGATTGACTGACCCAGGGGAAGGACAGGGCATCCACTTTCCAAGCCATGCAGTGATGCTCCCTGGTGCAAAATTTGCTGAGCTGATGGTTGGTGTGGCAGGCAAAGAGGTCGACCTTTGGGGTGCCCCATTTCTGAATTATTAGGGTGAAGGCTCTTCTGTTGAGCTGCCACTCGTGTGGGTCCAGAAGATTTGTGATTAATTGGTCTGCCAGAGAGTTGAGAGAACCTGGTAGGAATTGTGCTAGCAGATGGAGTTGCATGGCAGAGGCTGTGTGCCAAAGGGTCATGGCCAGCCTGCATAGAGGGTAGGAGTGAGTCCCTCCCTGCTTGTTGATATACCACATCACAGTGGTGTTGTCTGTTTTGATCAGGAAAGCCCCTGGGGAGAGAAGGGGCTTGAAATCTGTCAAGGCGTGCTGGACAGTCATCATCTTTTTGATTGTGCACATGGACTTGCTGTGGGCTCCATTGGCCCTGTATGCACCTGCTGTCCAGGTGTGCACCCCAGGCATAGTCTAATGCATCTGTGGTGAGGGTCTGCACGGCGGGGGGTGGTGAGAAAGGTAGTCCCTTGTTGTGGGAGCATGCTTGCTGTTGCCCACCAAAGAAAATCTTTTTTAAGGCAAGGAATTATAGATATAAGAGTCTCCAGGTCTTGCGAGTGTTGACACCAAAGGCTTTTTAGGTACCACTGAAGTTGCCTCATATGCAGTCTGGCATATGGAACGAGTAGTATATGCAAGATGCCATGAACCCCAGAGCTTGCAGGATCTTCCTTGCAGATAGCTGGGGTCTGGTGGCTAAATGAGAGAAGTAGGCTGTCAGGAAAAATTGCTTTTCTGGTGTATGGAATGCCATCTGGGATGCTGTGTCCAGGCTTGCTCCCAGGAATATAATCCTTTGGGTGGGCACCTGTTTGGATGTCTTTTCGTTGATAGTGTACCTAGGGAGGTTAAGTAGGGACTTTACAAAGGCCAGGTGCTTGAGCAGCTTTTCCTGGCTGTCTGCCTGAATTACGCAGTCATCTAAGTACGGGTAAATCAGGATATTCCTTTGTCTGCAAAAGGCAATGGCCGGAGCCAGACATTTTGTGAAAACTCTGGGAGCAGTAGATAAGCAAAAGGGAAGCGCAGAGAACTGAAAGTGCTGAGATCCTGCCCTGAAACAGAGATATTTCCTGTGTGATTCCCTAATAGGTATATGGAGGTAGGCCTCTTAGATCCAGGGTGGCTAGCCAAGCATCTTTAGAGAGCATGGGTAGCAGCTGCTTGAGGGTGAGCATTTTGAATTTTGGGATCACCAGGAAGGTGTTTAGAAAGGATAGATTGAGGATGGCGCGCCAGGTGCCCTCTTTTCTAGGTACCAAAAAAAGTCTGGAGTAGAAACCTTGGCCTTTCTGTTCTGCAGGAACGTGCTCTACTGCGCTCATAGAGAGCAGGGAAAGGACTTGCTTTTGCGCCTCTGCCCACTGGTTTGGAGGTAGATCTGGAAACCCTTTTGGGGTTGGAAGGGTGTGGAAAGAAAATTTGCATCCCTTGGACACTATGTTGAGAACCCAAGCAGTCGTTGGTAATGGTGGCCCAGGTGCTTGCATGAAAGGAGAGTTTTCCTCCTAGGGGTAAGTGAAGGTGGGCAGAGGGAGGGGGTGGAGGTGAGTCACAGAGTTCTTACCATAAGGGGGTGGCTTAGAACTCCCTGGTTTTAAAGTGGCGGTAGCCCACTGCTTAGATCTCTGCATTCCCTGTGGCTGCTGTCAGGGGGGTCTGGTTCCCCGTGGTTTGGGCTGAACCAGCTTAGAGGGAGCAGGAAAGGACCAGTGCTTGGTGGGATAATGTCTGCTAACCCTGGGTGGCTGTACCTGTAAAAAAATCCTTAACTGTCTGCATAAATTTTGCTTTTTCTTTAATCTTTTTAAAGACCTCTTCTGTCTTGGTGCTAAATACGTTGTCTTTGTGCAAGGGGGGGCAACCAACAATTTAGATTTGACATGGTCTGGCAAGGGCTGTTCCTTAAGCCATGCATGCCTTCTAATGACAGATCCGGTGACTGCTGCCCTGCAAGAAGCTCCTAGGGTGTCAAAACCACAGTGCAAGGTACGTTTAGTTATTTGACTTGCAGAATGCATTAACGCTTGTAACTCTTTAGATTCTGCACAAGTAGGTATGGAAGACATTTTTTGCTTGAGGAGTTCCAGGGTATGTTGTTAAAATATTAGCATATGAAACCGACAATTTAGTGGTCTGATAGCAAGAATAGCTACGGTGTATACTTTTTTTACCCAATCTGTCTAGTGCGCGTGAATCCCTATCTGAGGGGGTGGGATTCTTAGCAGAGGTTGCTTTAATTCCTTTAGGCCCTTGAGAAATAAGCTCAGAGTCAGCAGTAGGCTTTTTAAAAAAAATTTGTGTGAGTCAGGGACTCTGTAGCACCTGTCTGGTTTTCTGGGTGCAGGAGGGAGGGTGTCAGGAGTCAAGCTGGATTCCAGGAAAACATCCTCCACACCCTCCAGGACTGGGGGGATGGCCAAGGGTCTGTGCTGTGGAAAACCTAAAAATTCCGAGTCTCTTTTTAGACTGAGGGTAGTCCTGACTCTCCCATTGGAAATGTTCCCTTAAGGTATGAAGGGTTTCCCCAAAGGAAAAATCGTCTGGGGGAGAGGCTGAAGGGATAGAATCCTCTGCATCAGAATCCTCATAAGTAGAGAGGGGTTGAAAGTCTCCATATTCAGGTGCATCAGATTCATCAGACTCCTGTTCACACAAAACTACAGGGTACAGATCCCTTCCTTTTGGAGGGGGTAGCTTGGGTTCCCCTGATCAGCATGATGTGGTCTTCTGCCATTTTAAGCATTTGAGACTGAGGCAAGGAAGCAGGTGTTTGAGATAGGGTCGTCTGTTTTTTGGGTGTAGTTCATACCCTGGGCCTAAGAAACTCAGTAGTTTTCAAAAGAACTGTAGTCACGAAAGAAGATGTTGGTTTGTATTGAGAATCGGTAGTGCGAAGGACTTCCTCGGAAACCAGTAACTGCTCAGCGGTTCCGGACCCACCCAAGGTAGAGATGACCGCAGGATCCTTAGTCAAAGAAGAGTTTTGCAGCATACCAGACTCTGAAAGGGTCTCGGTAGCAGCCTGCGAATCCACAAAAGCTGGCATCAGGGGCTGTGAAAGCGCCTCACTGAGGACCGGAAAACTGATGACTAGCTTAATGGGAGCATCGTCAGTAGGTTTGGACCTGTGCGGTCTGTCTTTCTTTACATTTTTTCGGAAGATCTGCTGTCAGATGGCTTACCGAAGCCATATCAGAGTTCGAGGACTGTAAGCAAAAATATCTAGCTACAACAAGGGCCTGACGGACAGTTCTGGCGTTGAACAAAGCACAGAAGCAACAGCTTGGGACGTCGTGTTCTAGGCCTAAACAAGTGATGCAGTAAGAATGAAAGTCTCAGTGTGGTATTTGCTTTCCACAGGTGAGACAATTGTTAACTTTTTCTGACATTGGTTAGTGCAAGAAAAAAGGATCCACAACAGGGTACTTAGCTTTAGAAGACTTCAGCTTCAATTCGGTAGACGAAACTCAGGTAGTGGCCAACCGGCACTTGTGAGAACTGCTTCCGCTTTGGGCTCCATGGCAAGAAAGACTGATGTAATGACGTCGGCTGTCTTACTTTACACTAGTGACAACCTGACGTCAATCCTGAAGCAACAGTCACCGACACAGAAATACTAAGCCTCTGGTATTTGGGCCGGCCGTGGGCTACCCTGGCAGGGATAACCCAAATGCGATGACTGCAACAGTGAAACACAACCGCCGCATACAGTAATACCCCTAGGATGCTAGAAGAAAAGGAAGCTTTTCAGACCCACATATACCACCAGTCAAGGGGTAAGTATATTCTAGAAGTATGTTGCAGCTGTTGTTGTGCCCTAGTTGGATGTATGGAAGCAAGGGAAATCCCACACAAGAAAGGATAAACAAATGAAAGTGGGGGTGGGGGGACTAAATACTGCATCATGGAAGAGAAGGACATCCAAGGTTATGGTAAGTTTTCACACAACTACTCTATGTCCTTCTATTCTCATGTTGCAGTATTCATAACAGTAGGGAGAGTACCAAAGATTTAGGTAGGAGCCTGGGAGGCAGGGTTGATGAGACCCTGTAAAATTGACCTTGCAAACCCATTTCTGGCTCTACAAATCAAATCTAGTTTGTAATGCTTGGTGAAAGTATATACAGAAGACCAAATGGCCGCCTCCAGAATGGAAGCATATTCAACACCCTTAAAAAAGGCTGTTGAAGATGCAGCTGCCCTAGCAGAGTGAGCTCTCACACTGGAATTCAATTATTTTCCATGAAAGGAATTGCAAAACGAGATAGCCTTAGAAATCCATGAGGCGATTGTCTGTTTTGACACTGCCTTCCCAAAGGGCCTAGGGTGAAAGGAGACAAAAAGCTGGTCAGACTTTCTAATGGATATAGTTTTGTCCAGGTAATACCTTAGTTGTCTATTAACATCCACGGAATGCAAAGTTCTTTCTGAGGAGTTTTACGGTTTAGGGAAGAAAACAGGTAGATTAATGGTCCGATTCAAGAAGAGCTCATTAACCACCTTAGGCATGAAAGAAGGATTGGTCCTGAGGGAGACCCTGTCTCTATGGAAGATAAGGAGAAGTGGACATAAGGGCTTGGATATCAGAAACCCTCCTAGCAGATGAAAGGGCCACTAGCAGTACAGTTTTCCAAGTACAAAGTTTAAGTGATGTTGAGTGGGCTGGTTCAAATGGAGGCAGTGTGAGGTTTTCTAGCACAAAATTAAGATCCCATGATGGAGGGATAGGTTTATGAGAGGGTCTGATACGAAGAACCCCTTTTAAGATGAGTTTTACCTTTAGCCTGGATGCCAAAGGAAATATCAAAGGAAGGTAGGTGGAAATGGCTGACAAATGCACATTTACAGAAGAGTACGTCAGTCCTGAATGTAAAAGCTCACACAAGTAAGAAAGGGCCATGGGTACTGGAACAAGAAGAGGGTCCTGTTTGCTCTTGAGACACCACCTGGAGAATCTTTTCCATTTTGATGCATAATTTCTCCTGGTACTAGGTTTCCTGGCCTCTTGCAAGACATTGAGTAATTCCTCTGAATACAGGTGTCAGAAGGGGATCAAAAATCTTTCATCCATAGGGCCAGTTTTAAGTTGACACCTGAGGGTGGATGAAGGACCCCCTTGTCTTGAGTGAGTAGTTTGAATTGGTGAGGTAACCTGTGGTGATTTCCCTTGGCTAACAGGTATAGTAGGGGAAACCAATGCTGTCTTGGCCAAATGGGGGTCACCAGCAGGATTTTTGTTTTGTCCCTCTGGATCTTCAGAAGGACTTTTTGAAATAGTGTGAAAGGGGGAAAACATAAAGAGGCATCCCCGCCCATGAAAGAGAGAAGGCGTCCACCTTCCAAAGCCTGTGGATGTGGGTTTCTGGTGCAAAACAGAGGCATCTGTCTGTTCTGGGAGGAGGCAAACAGATCTGTCTGAGGAATGCCTCACCTGTGAATAAGATTCAAGAATAATCTCCCCATGAAGCATCCATTCGTGAAAGGGTGCTGAGGGTGTCTGCCATAACATTATCTGCTAAAGGAATGTATACAGCTTGCAGGTGGATGCGCAGTTTCGCCGCTAGGGACCAAATCTGAATTTCCAAGGTGCAAAGTGGATAGGACCTTGTCCCTTCCCGCTTGCTGATATACCACAGAACAGTCATATTGTCTGTGACTACCTTCAAGGTGAAACAAAAAGCAGCTCGATGGAGACAACCCAGGTTTAATAAATTCCAAATTATCTTTCAAACAATACAGGATTTCATCCCACCAAAGTATTACGGAACTTCATCAGACAGCATCATTAAAATAAGGCACACCTTTAATTATGAAAATCTAATTGGATGTTAAAATTCATCTCACACACCCTTCATCTACAACCAATCAGAAATCTTTTTTGAAACACCCCCCCAAAGAACAGTTCATCTCCGCAAAAACAACTTGTTCCTTATTTAAAAAAATAAAAAATAAAACACAATAACAAACAAGGATTGTATCTAAAGGTTTGCGCTTATGGCGCTTCCCCACTGGATTGGTTTCCAACTCTAGTTTTCACAATGAGCTGTTAACAAATGTTTGAAAAACACGGAATTGAATACATGGAACTTATTATCAACTATAATAACCAGTCAATCGAGTCTCTTACTACAGACGTTGTTGAATTGGATAAAGATATTACTCAAGACTCTGCTTTTAGTGATAAGTTCGAATACACTCGTATTCTGTATTCTATTGAAGAGCAAACGGATGTCATTAAGTCTAGAAAGCTAAGAAAATTGAGCAGGGATATGGATGCATATAGAACAAACAATGCATATCTGTCACCCCCTAATTCTCAAACATGGAGCCACCAAGTAACTGGTGGATGAGACTTCAAATGAAAGTGTTAATGACAACATTTGTGAGCAATCTGAAACAGAGAATGATGATTTTTTTTAGATCAGGCGAATGGGATGGTTTCCAGACACTCACAGCATCTGAAGAATCGCAATTATAACCAGAATGGGAAAACATCCCATTATTTTGTAACTCCACAGTCCAGCAGAGGGAATTACAAGAACTTTCGGGGGAATGGACAGAACCCATGGAGGGGGAGGCAATGGTTCCTATAAGCGTTTATGTTAATGTAGTATTGTGTTCCACTTTTCAATTACCACCTTTGAATATTGTTTTTAATTCTACACGTGATTTTAAAGTGTACAATTTTTCCTCAATGGGCATTTCTACAGAACTATGTGATTTGTTTTCTAATGGGGTTACCTTTGTCCCGGCAAGAAGGATGAATTTGGTAGAAACTAATTGATTTGAAATTGTATATACGAAACCTGAATTTGCAACTTTTATTTTTAAACAGTGTGTATGTAGAAATTCCTTTAAAAGAGTAGCAAGCACTTACAATCCACCCCTACATAACTCCCTTGCCTTATTTCAGAATATATGTGAACTTGATATCAGGGCATTACATAATTGTAGTCTTAGAAGATTCAGTGTTAATAATTTAACCAAGGATAAAAAACACATACTTGAATATATGAAAGGAATTTCAGGTGTTAGATTTATTAAACCCGATAATGGTGGAGGTTTGGTTGCTATGGATGAGTGTGATCACAACAATAAAATGACATGTCTAGCCACATACCAAGAAAAGTTCAGTGAGTGAAATGAATACTGTATATGGGAGGATTAGGATTTTTCTACATGATTCATTCATTCAAGGTTCTATTGATATACATCAATACAATTACTTCACAGTTGAATACCCCATTACTCCCGCCATTTTTGGACTTCCCAAAATCCATAAGGATGTTAACAACCCCCAATGCGTCCAACTGTGGACGCTAGGGGCTCGATCGCACATCGAATTTTCAAATCTAGGTGCTTAGGATTTCCCTCTCTCTTCCCCCCTTGGCTGACCTGGTGTGACTTTGTCTGAACTCTACAGTTCCCTACAAATCGGTGTCTACAGGACTGCAATCAGTTGTTTTCAACATTTAAACAGATTGAACTCTACAGTTCCCTACAAGTCGGTGTCTACAGGACTGCAATCAGTTGTTTTCAACATTTAAACAGACTGAACTCTACAGTTCCCTACAAATCGGTGTCTACAGGACTGCAATCAGTTGTTTTCAACATTTAAACAGACTGAACTCTACAGTTCCCTACAAATCGGTGTCTACAGGACTGCAATCAGTTGTTTTCAATATTTAAACAGAGTAGGTTACACAAAAAGCATTTGTTAAGCTTTCACTTACAGTGCTTTGTAATTAAGCAGGTCACCATATTGGTCAGCCATAGGGCTCTTTGTTTCTACTTGAGTGGTTGCCTCCTTCCCCTGTAACTGCAGTAAATTGACTCTTACATTAGAGCTGTAATACTTACCTTATAGCTTTAGGACACCTTAGGAAACCTTGTAAACTGCAATAGCCTGACATTTGAACAAGCAACCCTTGTAAAAATTCCCAAACTTGTATACTGTTGGTCTGTCTTTCCTGCTAAACACAAGTGAAATTACAGTGCTGAGTGCAAATAACACAATGCTGAGTGCAGATTTCAACTTTTCTCTGGTGTGGTGTCTTGAGTCAATCAGGGTATTAACTGTAACCACTCCCACTGCCTTCTCTTTTCCCCCACCCCCCTCTTTCCTCAAACAGGTTAAACTGCTACAATTCAGTACAGGCATCATTTTCCAATCTAGGTGCTTAGGATTTCCCTCTCTCTTCCCCCCTTGGCTGACCTGTTGTGACTTTGTGTAAGTTTCTTCATTGTATTGATCTTTTACTGTTTTTTGTGTAACTGAATGACCTGCTGCTAAATTCTGATTCTGCACAGACTGCTCTATTTTGTTTTTCAGAGGCTCTATAAGTAGCTAGTGACTTTACTGAATTTCTGTGGTAATATTTGTGTTTAAACTGAACCTGTACCTAGAGAAAGTGTATAATCAGAGCTCCTCCTTGCTGCATGTGTTTTTTACTGTTTAAATTGCACACACACATTGAAGAAGTGCTTTTATGACTTGAATAACTTGGGCTAGCTATACCTGAAGTGCTTTTACTGGCAATTTTCTAGTTGTACAATTGTGAATAATTGATTTAGTTTTTCTGGTATATCTTTAAAATCTGGCAAGTGTTTATTTACTGAATTGCTCTCTTGCTTAGGTTTCTTAGCTATAACTCTTAGTTCCTTCAGAAGTATGCTACTTTACCTCCCCACCAAACCTTTCTGAATGCATTATTATATAATAACTGCCTGTTGTTGTCTTCATGCTTATCCTAGAATTTCTGCTTTTCTCTTTTCCTAGCTGAACTCTACAGTTCCCTACAAGTCGGTGTCTACAGGACTGCAATCAGTTGTTTTCAACATTTAAACAGAGTAGGTTACACAAAAGGCATTT
This sequence comes from Protopterus annectens, assembly GCF_019279795.1. NCBI lineage: Eukaryota > Metazoa > Chordata > Ceratodontiformes > Protopteridae > Protopterus > Protopterus annectens. The sequence continues at coordinate 603,968,292 of NC_056746.1, read as the reverse complement.
GTTAAGCTTTCACTTACAGTGCTTTGTAATTAAGCAGGTCACCATATTGGTCAGCCATAGGGCTCTTTGTTTCTACTTGATTGGTTGCCTCCTTCCCCTGTAACTGCAATAAATTGACTCTTACATTAGAGCTGTAATACTTACCTTATAGCTTTAGGACACCTTAGGAAACCTTGTAAACTGCAACAGCCCGCTCTACGCCGAGCTCTCTTCGCTCCCTCTCCAATTCCCTCCCCAGTACCTCTAAATTTATAGTACTATAGCCACTCCCCCACTTTCTAGATCCTATCTGCTTTCATCTGGGATAATTCCACCCACCCCTATTCTACTACCTACATTTAATAGCACCTATTAGCTTTCATCTGGCATTCTCCCATCCCCTCTTCCAGTACCTTTACCTCACCACTCTATCTTCTGGTGTTGCATCACCAGGTAAAACAGTTCCTTCACTCACTAGCTGAATCACATATAATGATATACTCCTCTTTACTACCCCTCTTGTTCACACCATACCTCCTTACCTTGTATGAAAACCAGTTTCTTACAGGATTTCAGGTCCCAAAAGGCAATACTATCACCCCAGCTGTAAATCCTTCCACCTTCAACCATACGTACAGTACCAGATCCTATCCAACATCTTGTTCAGTCTATCAACGTCTCAACCCCAGGCACATTAGCTCTAGATCCAAACACTACCACAAACTAATAAACAAATTCCTGAAGTTCATCATCAAGTATAGACTCAACCTAATACTTGGTGGTGATATTCACCCCAACCCTGGCCCACTCACTTCAGATACACATACCCCCTCTACTTGTAATCTAAACTACAAACCTACAATTTATAGGCCAACTAACTCTCTCCTAGTCTGTCATCTCAATATTAAAAGCATTAATAACAAGGTACATGAATTGCATGCACTTCTGGATGTCCACTCCCCTGAGATTCTCTGTTTATCTGAAACCTGGTTAAAACCTAACACTAAAGACAATGAAGTGTTACCACCTGGGTACAACATACACAGGCTGGATCGTGCTTCGAGGAAGGGGGGTGGGGTAGCTGTACTCTATAAATCTGAGTTGAATGTCACCATAGATGTAATACAACCTCCTCAGATTAATAACGTTGAGATTCTTGCTACCAAATTGCAACTTAATAAAAATAAATGCATTAATATCAACTGTATATACATTCCCCCGGGTAACAATATATCTACATTTGAAGATATCCTGCACTGGTTATCATGTCACTACCCCAAGAAACCCTACTACTTGGAGACTTTAACATAGACTGGGGCACCTGTTTCTTAGAATCCCCAACCACCCATATTAACCTGCATGCATTTACACAAATCATATCCACCCCTACCAGGATAAGTAAACCCAACCAAAAAGAAAGTATACTTGACTGGGTACTCATAAACAGTCACCCCCAACTGTACACCTCTGGTACCCTCCTTAATGGCCTAAGCGATCACCTTCTCACATATGTAATTAAGCACAAAACCATTAATTCCCAACAACCCTTTCTCAGAAAGGTTAGAAACAATAAAAACTTTGACCCTGCCAAATTCCAACAAGAACTAAACTCATGTAATTGGTCTATTCTAAAACACCTCCCTTTAGAGGAAGCAGTAGCATACTTTAATAACAAATTCCTTGAGATCCTTGATTTGCATGCACCTGTTCGTTCAAAGAGAACCAAGGCAAAAACTGCACCATGGCTTTCTATAGAGTCTAAACTCAAAATTACCCTTAGAAACAAAGCATGGGCTTTATGGCGTTCTTCTAAAGACCCTCAAGATCACATTAAATACAGGCAATCCAGGAACGAAACCAAAAAATCAATTTTACAAGACAAAAAACAATACTACTGTAATTTACAGACTGTAAATCAAAATAACCCTCAGAAGTTTTGGGCAGGTTTAAATAATCTACTACACCCTGGACAAACTTCAACCCCAATCCCTGCTGCTACTGTTTCTGATAGTTTTAACCAATTCTTTACTGAGACAATTCAAGCCCTAGCTAGCCAACTACCTCCTAGCTCTCCTGGTCCTGAAAGTAGCACCCCTAGAAACCGACTTGTGTTCAGCTTCCAACCAGTCGCCACTTCACTTATCCATACCTTGATCAAAAAATTAAAACCCACTACACTTTCTGCTGATCAACTCCCTGCAGAGTACCTACAAAAATCAGCTGATGCTATTGCTTACCCCGTCTCAATACTAATCAATCGAACCATAGTAGAAGCTAAAATTCCCACCATCTGGAAAATATCCTATGTAATCCCACTTCACAAAGGAGGCAGCTCTACTGAATTCTCCAATTATAGGCCAATAGCTAAACTCTCTCCACTTGCAAAGATTATGGAAAAATGTATTCATAGACAATTCATGCACCACCTAATCCAAAATCGCCTTATGGCAGACACTCAGCATGGCTTCCGTCCTCATCACAGCACTACTTCAGCCCTCCTAGCCTTTACTAACACCATAAACCATAATCGCAACAATAATTATATATCCTCAGCCCTCTTTTTGGATCTTTCCAAGGCATTCAATATGGTTGATCACCAACTTTTAATCCACACCCTGCAAACATTCTGTCTAGATACTGCAGCCCTCCAATGGTTTCAATCCTACCTGAATGGTCGACAGCAGGCTGTCCTCTGGCAGAACAAACTTTCTAACCTTCTACCTAACACCCTCGGAGTACCACAAGACTCTATACTAGTGCCCTTGCTGTTCTCCATCTTCATTAACGACCTTTATACTGTCATCCCAAAAGTCAGCTGTATCCAATATGCTGATGACTCTACTCTGACTTGCTCAGCCACATCTCCAGTAGAGTTATGGTCAGCTACCCAGACCACCTTTAATACCATAGAAAACTGGCTTTCTGAACATCGTCTGATCCTAAATCCCCAAAAAACTAAAATGCTGTTATTTTCACCAACACGTAGGTCTACCGCTTTCACCTTTACCATAAAATCAAATGATGGCACAATAATCTCCCCTGACCCATCTACAAAACTATCAGGTATCATCATAGACAATAATCTCAAATTTGACCTACATGTTAACCAAACTATCAAAACCATCAATAAAAAACTACGGTCACTTTACAGAATAAAAGCCTTCCTAACCCCTCCAGCTAAAATTTCCATAGCTCGCTCTCACCTTCTTTCAACCCTTCTGTATGCATCCCCTCTACTCTCGAATTTGAACACGACTGTCCTTAAACTCTCAATTTGCTACAACCACATTGCCAGGTTTGCCACTGGGCTGCCTTTTAGGACACATCATTGCATCAATCTAAATCAGCTTGGTTGGCTTGAACTACCTAGCCTAATCCAGTATAACCAACTGATTATGGCCTATAAAATCCTCTATAATCCAGACAATACTCCTGCAATTAAAAATATTATCACCCCCTATAACAATCCTAGACCGCTGATCCTCTAACAAATTACTAATTCAGACTAGCAAAATTAATAACACAGCCGGTGATTCTCTTTGCAAACTCTGTAAGTAGATCCTGGAACTCACTTCCAGCTGATATTACCTTACTTTCCACCTTAGGTCAATTTAAAACTAGACTCAAACAACATTTGTCACTTAACTGGCTATGTCAATGTATCAAGCCTGGCTAACTCGAATGTGTAAAAATCTGTTAACCAGTTTACTGTGTAATTTAATTTAATCCTGACTTGTGCTCAGGACTAACTTTAACCTGTGGAACTTGTTTAACTTGCTTACTTATGTAATCTCTGTAAATAATCTGTTTGTAATATGTAATGCTGTATCTGTTTACCCTTGGAGCTTTTCTCCCCGGGCCTCCGCTGAAAATGGACATGCATCCAGTCGGACTATCCCAGTCAACAAATATAAAATAAAAATAAAAAATAAATGAAGGTGATGTTTGTCAATAGGGGGTTATCCTTTATGGCCAATAGATAAACTCTAAAAGACAGCCCCTGCACGTAAGGCAATTGCACGGCTAAAAATGTAACCCAGAAAACAGCAAAATAAGCAAGAAAAAGTACAGTTGTGTACCTACCATAAATGTAGATGTTCGAGTGTATTCACTGTTGCAGTCATTACACTTGGGTTATCCTGCTGGCAGGCTACCCGCAGTCAGCCCGAGTTCCAAAGTCTAGGTCCGGCGTCGGTTGCTGTCGCTTCTTCCCTGACGTCAGTGCGCCAGGGGTATAAAAGATGCAACTGACGCCATTTTCTTCAGTTTTTCTTGCCCCAGATGTCAGGTGCCCCCAAAAAAGGAAAGGCTGGAAAAAATTATGTCAAAAAACATGCATGTACCAGAATAACATTTCCTTCATCTACAAGCAAATACATCACATAGGTTGTAGAGAGTTGAGAAGTACAGAAATGACCCAGCAATGAAAAAGGGGGATGGTGGGTGCGTAACCTGGACTGCAACAGTGAATACACTCGAACATCTACATTTATGGTAGGTACACAATTGTACTATGTTCATCATGTTTCACTGTTGCAGTCATTACACTTGGGTTGAATCCCAAAGCTTAGGTTGGGTGGCTGGGCCTAAATAGGATTAGGAGAGGCTACCAGGCCCTGCAGAACTGCTGTGGCAAAGCCTGCTCTGAATTTAGAGTAGAGAGGTAAGTGGTAGTGCTTAGTGAAAGTGTGCACTGAACTTCAGGTTGCAGCTTCTAAAATGTCTTTAGTTGGCACTCCTCTGAGAAAGGCTGCTGAAGTGGCTGCTGCTCTGGTAGAATGTGGCCTTACGCCCTTAGGCACTGATTTGCCATGTTGTGCATAGCAGAAGCGAATGCAGTGTCCTATCCATTTTGAAATTGTCTGCTTTGAGATAGGCTTTCCTTGTGATCCTGCAGCATAAGCTACAAACAGTTGCTCAATTTTTCTGAAGGCTTTTGTTTTGTCCAAGTAGAATCGTAGCTGTCTGTGTATATCCAAAGTGTGCAGAAGTCTTTCCCCTTTATTCTGGGGATTTGGATAGAAAGTTGGCAAATGAATGGTTTGGTTAAGAGCCACACTGGAAGCCATCTTTGGCATAAATGTTGGGTTTGTCCTTACAGAGACCCTGTCCTGATGAAAAATGATGAAAGGTTCCACTGCCATTAATGCCTGTAACTCTGAGACTCTTCTTGCTGAAGTTATTGCTAGGAGCAGAGCAGTTTGCCATGATAAGAATTTTATATCAGCTGTGTTGGCTGGCTCAAAAGTAGGCAGTGTGAGCTTTTCTAATACAGAATTAAGGTCCCGAGTAGGTATTGGTGCTCTCCTTGGGGGTCTTATGTTTCTTGCCCCTCTGAGGTACTGCCTTAGTAGTGGATGTGAAAAAATAGGAGGTTCCGTATTGTAATCAGATGAAATGGCAGAGGCATGAATTTTAATAGATGAAAAGGATAGGCCTTTGTCCAGCATCTCAGTTAGGTATTGTAAAATCTGAGGTATATTTGGAACAAGTGGTTTGCGTCCTTGCGCCTGGTTCCAAGCACAGAATCTTTTCCATTTTTCTGCATAATATTTCCTAGTGCTGGGCCTCCTGGCTTCTAAAATGACATCCAAAACAGCTTTAAAGAGAGGTGTGGTCTGAGTGGCTATATTATCTGCCATGCAGCCAGATTTAAGGTTCTGAGTTGACTGTGTTGAATCTGATTGTTTTGTTGTGTCAGAAGATGGGGAATTTGAGGTAAAGGCCAGGCTGGGCCTCGAGACAAGCTCTTTAGGATTGGGTACCAGTGCTGGCATGGCCAATCTGGGGCAATCAGGATCATTTTTGGCTTCTCTTGTCTGACTTTTAGTAGTACCTTGGGAAGAGGCAGTGGAGGGAAGGCATAAACTATCAGGGTTTTCCAGCTTAATGAAAGAGCATCCACTTTCCATGCTTGTGAGTGATAAGTTCTTGTGCAGAATTTCTGTAGTTGACAGTTGTGAGGGGAGGCAAAAAGATCTATGTCCGGGCGTCCCCCATTTCCTTGTTATCATATTGAAGACCTGTGGATTTAGTTTCTATTCGTGCGGATCCATGAGATTTCTGCATAGCTTGTCTGCCAGTGTATTTTTCTTTCCTGGCAGGAATTGTGCCTGCAGATGTACTTGAGAGGTCAGTGCTGTGCTCCACAGAGTCATGGCTTGCCTGCAGAGGGGGTAGGAATGTGTGCCCCCTTGCTTGTTTATGTACTACATAACTGTGGTGTTGTCAGTCTTTAGCAATAGTTGTCCTGGATGTAGTAGATCCTTGAAGGCTGTCAGGGCATTCTGTACAGCTAGCATCTCTTTTTGATTGATGTGAAGATGCATTTGTTCCTTGGACCACGTGCCCTGAATACATTTTCCTGCCATGTCTGCCCCCCCAGACATAATCCGATGCATCCGTTGTTATTGTCTGCCTGGCTGTGGGTAAGGTGAAGAGCTGTCCCTTGTTGTGGTGACAGGCCCTGGACCACCATCGAAACTCCTGCTGTAGACAGGGAATTATAGTTACTATTGTTTCCAGGCTGTGGCAATGCTGAGTCCAAACACTTTTTAGATACCACTGTAGTGTTCTCATATGCAGTCTTGCATATGGAATTAGTAGAATGCAGGAAGCCATGAAGCTCAGAGCCTGCAGAATTTTTCTTGCAGGGAGCTGGGTCTTTGTTGCCTTCATTTGAAAGTAATGAGTCAGTTGCCTTTGTTAGTCTGGCGTGAGATAAGCCATCTGGGCAGTTGTATTTAAGATTGCACCCAGGAACATTATCTCTTGAGAGGGCACTAGTTTTGATTTCTTTTCGTTTACTGTGTACCCTAGGCAAATTAATAATCTTTTTACAAACGCCAGATGCTTTAGTAGAATGTCCTTGCTCTCTGCGTGAATAAGGCAGTTGTCCAAGTAGGGATATATATGAATTCCTTTGTCTGCAAAATGCAATTATTTGTGCCAGGCATTTTGTGAAGACCCTTGGCGCAGTAGATAAGCCAAGGGGCAGTGCAGAGAATTGGTAATGCACTGAGCCAGCTATAAATTTGAGGTATCTTCTGCAAGATTGTCTGATTGGGACATGCAGGTATGCCTCCTTGAGGTCCAAAGTAACTAGCCAAGCCTTCTTGCCCAGCATGGGTAGAAGTTGCTGAAGTGTTAACATTTTGAATTTTGGAACATCCAGGAAAGTATTTAGGATAGACAAGTCCAGTATTGGTCTCCAGGCTTTGTCCTTTCTGGGAACCAGGAAGAGTCTCGAGTAAAATCCTTGTCCTTGTTCTTGCTGTGGTACTCTTTGAATAGCTCCCATGTCCATGAGAGCAGCAATTTCCTTTTGTGCCTCTGCCCATTGGTTTTGTGGCAGGTCCAGCATACCTTTTGATTTTGGAAGGGTGTGAAAGTGGAACCTGTAACCCTGAGGAAACTATATTCAGTACCCATTTGTCCTGGGTGATTATGTGCCAATTTTGTGCAAAAAGTGCTAGCTTTCCTCCTAGGGGTGCTGTCAAAAGGTAAGTGCTTGGCCTTTTTAGAGGAAAGTCATTGGGACTGTTTCCTTTAAGGTTGTGATATGTCTTCTCATCCTTTGGGGGCAGAAGCACCCCATTGTTTAGGTCTGTAGGAGCCTTGGGGGCTGAGATCTGCCTCTTGGGTGTCTGTATCTGCCTCTTTGCGGCCTGTCTGACACCTGAAAGGACCAATTTTTTGAAGGCCAGTTTCTACTAAATCTAGGTGGTTGAACCTGTAAGAAATCCTTTACTGTCTGCATAGATTTTGCTTTAACCTCCATTTTCTTTAACACCTCTTCTGCCTTAATACCAAAGTATCATGCTGTAATGGAGCATCCAATAATTTTACTTTAACATGTTCAGGTAAACTGTGTTCTTTCAACCAAGCATGCCTTCGAATGACAGAGCCTGTAACTGCGGCTCTGCAAGAAGCCTCTAAAGAATCAAAGCCACATTGCAGAGTATGCTTTCCCACTTGTTCAGCTGCATGCAATAATTCCTGCATTTCCTTGTTGTCAGGATTCTCTGAATTTGTAAGCATTTTCTGTTTTAACAAAGACCTGAGGTACTGTTGATATTTAAGCATGTGAAAATGGCAGTTTAAAGCCCTTACAGCTAAAGTAGCAGAGGTGTAAACTTTTCCCCCATCTATCCAGAGCTCTAGAATCCCTATCAGGGGGAACAGGGTTTTTAGCAGTGGAAGCCTTAACCCCTTTGGGACCCTGAGAAATTGTTTCAGGGTCAGCAGCAGGGTTTTTATAAAGAAATTTATGAGAGTCAAAGACCCTGTAATATCTGTCTGGCTTGACTGATGCAGGGGGTAAAGAATCAGGAGACAGACTGGATTCAGAGAAAACATCATCAACTACATCAAACACAAAGGGGATAAGCCAGGGGCCTGTGTTGAGGCAGTAAAAGAAAATCTCTGAGCCTTTTCTTGGATTCTGAATAATCCTGGCTCTCCCAGTGGAAATGTTCCCTCATGGTGTGCAGAGTTTCCCCAAAAGAGTAATCCTCAGGTGGAGAGGCTGAAGGCATAGATTCTTCAGCATCAGAGTCCTCATAGGGAAGAAGAGAATAGCCCTGATCTGAAGAGGAATCAGACGAAACAGAAACCTGGTCAGAGGAATCATAGTCAGTGTCTTGCCTAGGCCTTTTATCAGGAGGGGGATGGGAACCCCTGATCAAAGTAATTAAGTCTTCGTCCATTTTAAGCATCTGTTTCTTTGGCATAGTTGACTGTCCAGGAGAATGCTGTACTTGTTTTTTTGTCTTTAATGGTGTCTTTGACTGTACTTTGGCTGCTGCAGAGGATTTAATAGTAAGCTGTGAAGGTCTGTAAACACCCTCAGAAGCCGATGCCTGCTCAGCGGCTCCGGACCCATCTGAGGGAATATTTTCCGTAGGCCCAATACCTTGAGTATCCAGAGTTCCAGTTGTCTCCACGTGGGAGTCTGATATGGCCTGTGGCTCTGAGGTAGCAGGTGTCAGGGGCTGCAAAAGCGCCTCACTGAGAACCGGCGGCTGGCCTAGTAGAGGCTTTGTTGTCGGTTTTGGACCTCGGATGCCTGTCCTTTTCCTTGTCTTTGTATTTTTTATGAATTCCGGTCATCGGTTGTTCCGACGGCATTATATAGTTAAACCTTCGGCCAAAGTAATGTAATGCAAAATCAAACCAACATTTAATAGTGCGTTTGTTGAATCTAGCACGAAACCGACAACTAGTAACATCGTGGTCAGGGCCTAGGCAAGGAATACAGTAAGAGTGAAAGTCCTTATGAGTTATTTGCTTCCCACAAGAAATACAACTGTTAACTTTTACTGACATCGGACATTTTGAAAATCTCAGGAGTCGGCCGATCAGCACTTGCGAACTGCTTCTGCTTCGGGCCGCGTGGCAAGAAAGACTGAAGAAAATGGTGTCGGTTGCATCTTTTATACCCCTGGCGCACTGACGTCAGGGAAGAAGCGGCAGCAACCGACGCCGGACCTGGACTTTGGAACTCGGGCCGACTGCGGGTAGCCTGCCAGCAGGATAAACCAAGTGTAATGACTGCAACAGTGAAACACGAACATCTGTGATGATGAAACCAATATGAATATTTATTGCATGTCAGCAAAAGAAAAAAGAAACAAGTTCCGGCTAAATTAGTTACATAGCCTTCCTCAGTGTTGAAAAAACAAAGACAACAAATTTCTTTTATGCATGACATCAGCCACAAAAAAACAAACTGATTGGTCAAATTACAAGTGTTCATTAAGACCTGGTGGAAAAAGTCCACCCAATTTAATTATCCACTTCTTTTCTTTGGCATCAAGAATAGTATGCCAACCAGCTTTATTTATTCTGTTGCCCCCAGTTTTATCTATCATCATAAATCTGAAAGCAGCTGTAGGGTGTATTAAGGAGTGTTTGTATAATGCACTACTGGGCTTCCTAATCCTCATGTCACGGATATGTTCAGATATTCTTATTCTCAGTGGTCTCGAGGTCTGACCCACATAGAATGCAGAGCAACTGCATGTAGCTAAATAGATCACCCAATCACTGCTGCAGTTGGCAAAAAATGTTACATCAAAAATATTTCCAGAATTTTTACTTGTAAATTGTTTGGACTTCATAATTCTGTTACAATAGCTTTAGTGACCACAGGGAGAGCACCCAACAAGAATATCCCCCATTAAAGTTGTTTATGTGCTAGAAGGTGTAGAGCTACTGGGCCCTCATTTATAGTGACTTAGATGTGAACCCAAATTTCTGCCCCTATGAAATGAAAAATGACATTTCTTCTGGAGAAATTGTGATAAGTTATTATCATCCAACAGAATGTTCCAGTGCCTTTGTATACTATTCATGAGTATATCTGTATTCCTTCCGTATGTGGTGACTAACTGGATATCAGGGTTGTTGATTTCTTGTTTCCCCTTGTATTTCAAAATATTGCCTCTATTTAATGTTGTGGGCCAATTGCTGGCACTCAAAACATGTCCCATTTTGTAACCTCTGTCACGAAATCTATTAGTTAGATCTTTCTTAAAATGTTTGTAAGTGGATTGCTGCGAGCAGATGCGTCTCATTCTTATGAACTGTGACTTTGGAATGTTTCTGGTTATATGAGGTGGATGAAAGCTGGATGCATGGAGAAGGGAATTATACTGTGGATATTTGCAAAATACCTCAGTTCATATGATCGGCATTTCTGGTGATTAGGATGTCAAGATATGTTATTTGTTCCAAATTATAATTCAACGTGAATTGTAGGCCCCATCTATTTTCATTAAGATAGCTCACAAATTCCAACAAATAATCCACATCCGATCTCCATATCATCCAGCAATATTCCAAAAACCTTCTCCAGCTGTCCATTTCTTCCAGCTAAATGTTATGTGCATTATCATAAATCAAATATTTTTCAACATAAGCCATGAAAATGTCTGCATAGATGGGGGCAAAAGAAGCCCCCATCGGTGTTCCTTTTATTTGCCAATAGCATTGCTCCTGGTAGAAAAAAGATATTTTAGTAAGGACATGTTCAGTAAGGCACATCAGAAAGGTGTTGAAACCAGGCTGATATAAATCCGATTTGTACAGCCAGTATTCTATGGCTTCCAGACTGGCCTCCTGTGGTATATCGGTGTAAAGTGCACTGACATCAAGTTTACATAATAACCATCTCTGTTCCCATTGTGCTTCAGAAATGATGTACAAAAACTCAGTAGTGTCCTTGATTCTAGAATGAACCCATTTCAGTAATGGCTGCAGAAATTTGGTGAGAAACTGTGAAAGGGGCTCAGTGATGGAACCTCTGCCCGATACAATAGGTCTGCCTGGTGGATTACAAGGATCCTTATGAATCTTAGGTAAAAAAATATATATATTGATTCATAGGATCCAACACTTTGAGATGATACATAGTTGTGTCAGAAATAATACCCTTCTGCCTGGCAGGTAATAAAAAAATCATCAGTTTGTTTTTTGAATCTAAATGTTAGGTCCAAAGACATGTTGACATCATAGTGCCCATACTGAGCCCAATTCATGACCACAACAGCCCCACCTTTATCAGCAGAGAGGATAACCAGATCATTATTTTCTAGATCATGTAGGGCCTCAAAGTTCAGTCCTTGACAGATTGTTTGCCTTACAGCTGAACTCTCTAGAGTGAAAATGCAGATCTTTCCATAAACTTGTCTGAAATAGTTGAACATTATGGTGCATTGGTGGTATTATTACACTTGTAATCTGACCAGTTTGTTTTTTGTGGCTGATGTCATGCATAAAAGAAATTTGTTGTCTTTGTATTTTCAACACTGAGGAAGGCTATGTAACTAATTTAGCCGAAACTGGTTTCTTTTTTCTTTTGCTGAGATGCAATAAATACTCATATTGGTTTCAGCATCACAGTTTGCTGGCTTATTTTGCTGTTTAATAGATGAACTCCTCATGGAGGTGAAATATAAGAGGGTATTGGGCATTTCACACCATTGCTTGTGCTTCTTCCCAATCGAGAGTCAGTAGAGAGGTTAGGGTAGCTAATAATGACAGGGGGAATATGCCAGACATCGTGTTCGGGGGGCTAATAACACTAATGAAGCTAAGAATTTTGGTAATGCCCTTATAACTACCTTTTGTGTTGATAGCATCTCCATAAGAGAATTTTAATAAAAAATTGGAGTGTTCTTATGAATGACTAACATTAGAGAGAAAGTGTGGGAAAGACCTGTTTTAGTATATGAATGACTGCAACATTAGAGAGAAAGTGTGGGAAAGACCTGTTTTAGTATATAGGAAAGGCTGTAATTTTAAGCAGATAACTGAGCGTAACAGAAAAAAACAACCAAGAAGCCAGTATGAGAAAATGTGGAGCCTGTGTTTTTTGTAAACATATATTGGGTGTAGGACAAGTTTTAATTAATAATCAAACCATTGCCATTTATGGCAAACCGGATTGTAATTCCATCAAAGTAGTTTATGGTGCATTGTGTCAGTCTTGCCTATGCTTTTACATAGGCAAGATGGAGGATAAATTGAAGTGCAGAATAGGAGAACATCTATACGATATTCACAATGGAAAGCTTATGAATGCTTTGGCCAGACATACAGATGCTTATAATGAGCATATATTTAAATTCATTGTTTTGGAAACATTAGAAGTTTCAGGCAGAGGTGGAGCATGGCCACTGCTGCTTGAAAAAGCAGAGCTTTTCTGGCAGTTGCGGCTAGGAGCCCAGACCTGGCCAGGCTTAAATGAAGCAGAATCACTTTTGTGTCTGCTTAAACTGAAAGCTTGTTTAAGATGAGGTTTGTTATTTTATCGTAGGAAGTGGAATGTTTTGATATTGTGTTTTATTTACTTTTTTTAAAATAAGGAACAAGTTGTTTTTGCGGAGATGAACTGTTCTCTTTGGGGGTGTTTCAAAAAAGATTTCTGATTGGTTGTAGATGAAGGGTGTTAATTTTAACATCCGATTGGATTTTATCATATTTAAAGGTGTGCCCTATTTTAATGATGTTATCTGATGAAGTTCCATAATATTTTGTCGGGACAAAATCCCTTATTGTTTGCTTGAAGGATAATGTGGAATTTATTAAACCTGTGTTGTCGCCATCAAGCTGGTTTGTGTTTCACTGAGTTTGTGGTGTTATATCGTGACTACCTTTCAAGGTGTCTGGTAGGAGAATTTGTTGGAATATTTGTAGTGCCAAAAGAAGGGCTCTCAGTTCTCCGATATTGATGTGGTCCCTTTGTCTCTGGGTGGACCACTCTCCCTGAACTTTGTTCTGGTTGTGGTTGCTTTCCAGAATGGCTCCCCAACCCAGATCTGATGCATCTGTGTAGAGGTGGTGTGAAGGTGGAGGGATCTTCAAGGGTATCCCCTGATTGAGGTTGATGGATGAAATCCACCATGCCAGCTCCTTTTTTCAAGCATGGGAGAAGAGGTAGCATAACATCCACAGGATGGGAGTGTTGGTTCCACAAATTCTTCAAGACCCATTGGACCTTTCTCATATGCAGCCTTGCACAGGGAAGCAAGGGAAATCAAGGATGCCATGTGGCCTAGGACCCTCAGAAATTCCCTGGCGAGATGGATGGGATGGAAAGGTGAGACTAGAAGTATTGGGTGAGGGCTTCCACCTTCTGGCAGGAGATGAAGGCTTCCATCTTGTCTGTTCTTATTCTGCACCTTAAGACAAGGTCTTGGGTAGGTGTCATTTGGGATTATTTATTGGTTCACTGTGAACCCTAGGTCTGCCAAGGTCTTGCACACTGTGTAGGCGATGGTAAAGGAAGTGGCAGTCATGGTGCAAGATTAATAGGTTGTCTAGGTAGGGATATATTTGTATGCTGTGCATTCTGCAATGGACGATAACTGGAGCTAGACACTTTACAGCTCCAAGAGTATGCACAGAGTGCCCAAATGGCATTGCAGAAAACTGAAAATGTAAGGAACCTATTGAATTTCCAGTCGCTGTGGTGAATGGGTATATGAAGGTATGCATCCCTCAGATCCAGGAATACCATTAAGCTTTACTGGGGTTAAGAGGTAAGAAATGTTGCAAGGTGAGCATCTTGAAGGTAGGCCCCTTGAGAAATAGATTGAGGACAGACAAGGACCGTCCTTTCCTGGGACCAAAAACATCCTGGAGTAAAATCCTTCATTTGTCTGATCCGGAGGGACTTTATCATGTCCTGAGATAGAAGCTGATCCAATATCGTGCCCTGAGATAGTAGCTGATCCAAAATTAGAGGAAAAAGGTGAAGTTGGCTTGAAGGGGGGTTGAGGTGTCCCCTGGAAGGGGGGAACTGCCTACCAAGTCATAAAATAAGCTCTTTGGATGATGGAAAGGACCTATGACTCTGAGATGATTTTCTGCCAGGAGGGTAGGGGACAGGGGTGGAAGTGGATAAAGGGTTTGAGTCACAGTGGAGGAGCTCTGTCTGGGTCAGGCTGCCTCCAAAAAACAGTGGAGGTGGAGGAGGGTCTAGGATTGGTTTGCGTCCTAGGGTGTCTCCCCATCCTTTAGATTGTGGTGCAGTAGAGTGAGAAGACTGCCTCGCTTACAAAACTGGTCCTTTGTGGTTAGTTCCTGTGGTATCTGGGAATGGGCGAGATGAGCAAATGTTTAAAATTTTGCAACTCCATGACCTTTTCTTGGAAGAGAATTATGGAGCTCCACTGAAGCAGTGCCAAAAAGTGCCTCATTATCAACTGGTGCATCCAGTAATTTGGCTTGTACATCCAGGGGTAATGGCTGGAGTCTAAGCCACGGGTACCTTCTCAGGACGGAGCCAGATGCTGCATATTTGGATAATCCTTCTACAGCATCATAACTGCACTTGATGGAATGCCTGGTCACCTGACAGGCAGCAGAGAGCAGGGCAGAAAGCTGAGACTTAGCAGGAGAATCTGGCACACCAGGCATAAGTGCCTTGGAAAGGTTATCTAGAACAAACCTAGCCATGTGGATTTGATAATTAATCGCTCTAATAGCTAGAGTGGAAGAAGTACAAATTTTCTTCCCTTTTCTGTCCATGAATTTCCTATCCTTATATGTAGGGAATAGAGAAGTGGAACATGGCTGTCTGGAGGATATGTTGGCTGACAGCAATGACTGCTGGGTCTGCAGGGGAGGTTTTGAACAAGAACTGTGCTTCCTGGGGGACCTTGTAAAATCTACCAGGTAGTTTAGAAGCTGGGGGCTGAGAATCTGGGACCTAAGATCCAGCCTGAGAGGCATCCCGGAAAAAGTACAGTTTTGTACCTACCATAAATGTAGATGTTCGAGTGCTAATACAGCTGCAGTCATAACAGATGGGTTTTCCTGCCGTCAGGCGGGTCCTCGGTCGGCCGAATTCCAAAGTCTAGGTCCGGCGTCGGTTGTCGTCGCTTCCTCCCTGACGTCAGTGCGACAGGGTTACAAAAGAACCAGCTGATGCCATTTTCTTCAGTTTGTCTTGCCCCAGATGTCAGGTGCCTCCAGAAGGAAGGCAATACATAAATTTATGTAATAATGCAATGCAATATAATCAAAAAACAGTAGTTGCAAGCAAATACACCATAAATGAATACCCCAATCAGGTTGTATGAGGAGGTGTTAGCCATTAGGCCTGTCCCAAGAGGGGAAGGAGGGAGGGAAACCTGGACTGCAGCTGTATTAGCACTCAAACATCTACATTTATGGTAGGTACAAAACTGTACTATGTTCATCGTGCATACAGCTGCAGTCATAACAGATGGGTAGAATCCCAAAGCTAAAAAAGGGGTGACAGGCACTAAGTGGAACTAGGAGGAGCCAGGATGCCCTGCAAGACTGCAGTGGCAAAGCCTGCTCTAGATTTGGGGTATAATGGTAGGTGATAGTGCTTGGAGAAGGTATGTACAGAACTCCAAGTGGTTGCTTCCAAAATATCCTTGGTAGGAACCCCCCTGAGGAAAGCTGCAGAGGTAGCTGTGGCCCTTGTGGAATGAGATCTGATGCCTGCAGGTACAGTTTTACCATGAAAAGAGTAACAAAAGCGTATGCAGTGGGCTATCCATTTTGAGATTGTCTATTTGGAAATTGGCTTCCCTTGAGCTCCTGTAGCATAGGACACAAAGAGTTGCTCTGATTTTCTGAAAGGCTTTGTTCTGTCCAAATAATAACGCAGCTGTCTGTGGATGTCCAAGGAATGTAGTAGTCTCTCCCCTTTGTTTTGAGGATTAGGGTAAAAGGTAGGTAAGTGGATAGCCTGATTCAAAGCTACCCTGGATGCTACCTTTGGCATAAAGGACGGATTGGTTCATAAGGAAACTCTGTCCTGATGGAAAATGATGAAAGGCTGCACAGCCATGAGGGCTTGTAGTTCCGATACCCTGCGAGCTGAGGTGATAGCCAGAAGGAAGGCTGTTTTCCAGGACAAATATTGCAGTTCTGTTGAGGCAGCTGGTTCAAAAGGAGGCAAGGTCAGTTTTTCTAGAATGAAATTGAGGTCCCAAGCAGGCACTGGTTGTTTCCTTGGGGGTTTTATATTCTTAGCCCCTCTGAGGAACTGTCTTAAGAGGGAGTGAGAAAATAAAGGAGGATCAGTGTTGTATTCTGCAGAAATGGCGGAGGCATGGATTTTGATGGAGGAGAATGAAAGTCCACTGATTGGCATCTCAGCTAGGTACTGTAATATTTGAGGTAAATTCAGTATTCCAGGATTCTGACCCTTTTTCTCATTCCAGGCACAAAACCATTTCCATTTTGTGGAGTAAGCTTTTCTAGTAGAAGGCCTTCTGGCCTCCAAAATGACATCCTGCACCTCCTTGGAGAGTAGGGTCTGTTGTGAAGTTAAGGAATCTTCCATGCGGCCAGATTGAGTGTTTTCAGCTGACTGTGAAGAGTTTTGAAGTTGTGCTGAGTCAGAAGAGGAGGCATTAGAGGTAGGATCCATGGTGGGGAATGCGTCAGGCTCCTCAGGAGTGGGTACCAGTGTTGTCTTGGCCAGTCTGGAGCAATGAGAATCATCTTTGGTCTGTCTGCTCTGGTTTTTAATAGAACTTTGGGCAGCAGAGGAAGAGGTGGAAAGGCATAAACTGTCATTGTTGTCCAACTGAAAGAGTGCGTCCACTCTCCAGGCCTGTGGATGAAAGGTCCTTGAGCAGAATTTTGCCAATTGGTGATTTCTGTGGGAGGCAAAGAGATCTATGTCTGGCCTTCCCCATGCTTGAATTATCTCTGTAAAAACTTGAGGATGCAACTTCCATTTGGGTGGATCTGTCATATTTCTGCTTAGGTTGTCTGCCAGCGTGTTTTCCTTGCCTGGCAAGTACTGTGCTTGAAGTTCGATTTGTAATTCCAGAGCCATGTTCCAAAGAGACATGGCCAGCCTGCAAAGGGGGCATGAATGGGTTCCTCCCCATTTGTTTATGTACCACATTACTGTGGTGTTGTCTGTCCTTATCAATAGCTGACCTGGATGCAGAAGGTTTTTGAAAGCTATAATAGCATGTATTACTGCTAGCATTTCCTTTTGATTGATGTGTAGGTGCTTTTCTTTTTGGGACCATTTGCCCTGAATGCACCGATATGTCATGTGCGCCCCCCAGGCGTAGTCCGGGGCGTCTGTTGTGATGACTTGATTTGCCCGAGGCTTGCAGAATGGGAGACATGTGTTTCTTTGGCATGCTTGAGCTCACCACAGAAATTCCTTTTGAGGACATGGAATCAGTGGTATTATTGTTTCCAAACTGTGGCTGTGTTGAGACCATAGGTTTTTCAGGTACCATTGAAGTTTCCTCATATGCAGCTTTGCACATGGGATTAGTAGGATGCAAGATGCCATGAATCCCAGAGCCTGCAGGATTTTCCTTGCAGTCAGCCTGGTGAAACTTGCTCGTTTTCTGAAGTATTGAGTTAGTTGCCCCTGTTTCTCTGGCGTGATGTAGGCCATCTGGGTGTTTGTGTCCAAGCTGGCACCCAGGAAAATTATTGTTTGAGAGGGTATTAGCCTTGATTTCTTTTTGTTGACTGTGTATCCCAGAGAATTCAACAACATTATTACAAAAGCCAGATGTTTCAGAAGTATGTGCTTGCTGTCCGCTTGGATCAGGCAGTCGTCCAAATATGGGTATATTTGTATCCCTTGAAGTCTGCAGTAGGCAATTACTGATACCAGGCATTTCGTGAACACTCTGGGCGCAGTAGATAAGCCAAAGGGCAATGCAGAGAATTGATAATGGGTTGAACCTGCAAGAAATCTGAGGTATCTTCTGCAATCTTGTCTGATTGGGACATGCTGGTATGCCTCCTTGAGGTCCAGTGTTACCAGCCAAGACTCCTTGCCCAGCATGGGAAGAAGCTGCTGTAATGTGAGCATCTTGAATTTTGGCACGAGTAAAAATGTGTTTAGGATGGATAGGTCCAAAATAGGTCTCCAATCTTTTCCCTTCCTTGGTACCAGGAATAGTCTGGAGTAAAAACCTTGACCCTGTTCTTGTGCAGGTACCTCTTGAATAGCTTTCATGTCCATGAGATCTGAAATTTGTTTTTGTGCCTCTGCCCTTTGATTGTGTGGCAGGTTTGGCATGCCTCTCATTTTTGGAAGGGTGTGAAAGTGGAATCTGTAGCCTCTGTCTATAATGTCCAGGATCCATTTGTCTTTTGTGACAATATGCCAATTTTTCGAAAATAATGCCAGTTTTCCGCCTAAAGGTGCTGCCATTTGAGCCTTGCTTGGCATGCAAAGGGGAAAGACATTGGGACTGCTTTCTGAATGGCTGTGAACTATCCTCACCACCTCTTTGTGTAGGTGCTTGCCATTGTCTGCCTCTAAACGATCCTTGATACTGCCCTCTGCCCCTCGGGCACCTGTATCTACCTCTTTGGGGTCTGTCCGTGGCTGGAAAGGACCAATTTTTGGAAGGCCAATTTCTACTGAAACGTGGAGGTTGTACCTGTAGGAAATCTTTCACTGTTTGCATTGATTTTGCCTTTTCCTCCATTTTCTTTAATACCTCCTCAGCTTTAACACCAAACAATACATCTTTTTGCAGAGGGGCATCTAGTAATTTAGCTTTGACATGATCTGGTAAGGTTTGCTTTTTGAGTCAGGCATGTCTACGTATGACTGATCCTGTAACAGCAGCTCTACATGAGGCCTCTAAAGCATCAAAACCACATTGCAAGGTATGTTTACCCACTTGTTCTGCACTATGTATCAAATCCAGCAACTCCTTCAAGTCTGGTTGTTCAGGTTGTGACATTTTGCTTCTCAACTGTGATAACAAAAACTGTTGGTACTTTAACATATGGAACTGACCGTTTAATGCCCTCATGGTTAAGGTGGCCGAGGTGTATACCTTTTTCCCCCCACCTTTCTAAAGCCCTGGAATCTCTCTCTGAATGTAATGGATTTTTAGCAGTGGAGGCCTTAATTAACTTGGGGCCCTGTGAGATAGTTTCTGGGTCAGCTGCATGGCTTTTGTATAGGAATTGGTGTGAGTCAGGAACCCGGTAATACCGGTCAGGCTTGACTGGGGCTGGAGGTAAACAGTCTGGGTTAAGGCAGGCCTCCGAATACACATCATCTAGAATGTCTAAGACAGGAGGTATAGCCAGAGGCCTGTGCTGAGGGAGCAAGAGAAAATCCTTAAGCCTTTTCTTGAGTCTGAGTACTCTTGGCCTTCCCAGTGGAAGTGTTCCCTCAAGGTATGCAAGGTTTCCCCAAAAGAGTAATCCTCAGGGGGGGGAGACAGAGGGAATGGACTCCTCTGCATCAGAATCTTCAAAAGGGGAGTATGAATGTTCCTGGTCATCAGAATGTTCTGAAATAATGGAGGCCTGGTCCGAGGAGGGGGATTCTTCCTCCACTCTGGGCCTTTTGTCCGGGGGGGGTTGAGAACCCCTGATAAGAGTAATCAAATCCTCAGCAATTTTGAGCATCTGCTTTTTAGGCATGGGGCCTTGAGAAGGGCCCTGTGGAGCTTGTCTTTTAGTATGCATGGCTGCTTTAGACTTAGTGAAATCCTTGATGGAAAAAGAAGATGAAGGCCTGAAGACACCTTGAGAGGTGGCATACCTGTCTAAATGAGTTTCACCGGCAAGAGTGGCTTCGGTATCTGTAGTCGGGGTGTGGGTCGAAGAGCCTGCGACCTCGGGCACAGTAGACACCGCCAATGAAGTGTTGTCGGTAGTCAGGGGCTGCGTAGGCGCCTCACTGAGAACCGGACCACCTGTAGTCGGCTTTGGTGTGGTGTCGGTAGAAGCCGCGGACCTTGTATGTCGGTCCTTATCTTTGCGTCTTTTACTCAAAACTGGAGTCGGAGTATCCGACGACATAATGTAATTAAATTTTTTGCCAAAATAGTGTTGGGCAAACTCCGCCTGACGCTTAATAGTGCGTCTGCTGAATGTAGCACAAAAACTACAGGCAGAGACATCGTGGTCTGGGCCTAAGCAAGAAATGCAGAGGGAATGAAAATCCTTATGCGGTATTTGCTTCCCACATGAAATGCAATTATTAACTTTGTCTGACATCGGTCTGAGGTAAGAAAAGTTTCCCCAACGAGGTACTTAGCTTTCAAGAAGACTTCGGTTGAAAAATATTCGTAATCTCAGGAGCTGGCCAACCGGCACTTGCGAACTGATTCTGCTTCGGGCACCGTGTGGCAAGAAAGACTGAAGAAAATGGCGTCGGCTGGTTCTTTTGTACCCCTGTCGCACTGACGTCAGGGAGGAAGCGACGACAACCGACGCTGGACCTAGACTTTGGAATTCAGCTGACCGAGGACCCGCCTGACGGCAGGAAAACCCATCTGTTATGTCTGCAGCTGTATGCACGATGAACATCTGGAAGCAGAGGGGGAACTGTAGATGGAAAAGCCTGGTCCATCTGCAGGAGTTAAAAATGCCTCTCTTTAGTCTCAGAAACATCAGAGACCTGCCATTTAAAATGCTCTCTCACAAGTGTGATGGTATTCCCAAAGGAGAATTCCTCCCCAGGGGAATCAGGACTAATGGTATCCTCCTCAGGAGTAGCAAAGTCCTTGGGAGACTCAAGTTGGGAACAGTAAGTCAGGGATTCATCAGATGTTCTTCCTCTGACTCCTCCAAGGCCTGCACAGGCGGTAGGGGTGGTTGGGGCACCTGAGACTGAAGGGCCTGGAAGGCTTTGAACAATTTCTGGGAAAAGGCTTCCTATCCAGGTGTTGATTCTGTAGCTCTGCGTTTTCCTTTTTGATTCCTCTTAAGAGAAATAGTAGAAGTAGTCGGCTTGTGAGAAGACGTCGAAGTGGATGGTAAGGTGGTAGTAGGCCCCTCTGACGCCATGAGCCATGGTTCCCCCTTGCCATCAGGGCCTGATGTCTGATCAACCTCAACAGACGCACTCCGAGTTTCAGTTGAACTGGCTTCCATCATGGTTCCCAGTTCCAGCGGTAAAACAGATGTCTGATGGGACCCTGGGCTAACATCTGCCTCAACAGTCTCATCGGAAGTCTGAGGTGCAGCACTGGGCCTAACTTTCTTGGCCTTCTTCCAAGGTGGCTCCTAGGAGGTACATACCCCACCCTCCATACTAAATGCCAAATGTACGAGTTTTTGGTTTTCTAAGTATAACTTTAAAGCAGCCAGACGACTACACAAGGTTTTATGTAGAAAAGACTGGCAGATGTCACAAGACTTGTAGTCGTGGCCTTCCCCTAAACAAAACACTGATAGTGAGTGTCTTTACGTGGAATTTGTTTTCCCACAAACGCACTTTCCCTTCCCAGCTGGCATGTACATCTGGAAAGCAAGAAGGAATGCATTCAAAAAACTCAAAAGGATACTTATCTGAAGCGGACAGCTGAAGTCAAACGAGCAAATGGATTCCATGAGCTGGAGATCAGAGGTCCATAGATCACTGCGGCAGAGAAGTTCTGGGTTGGGTACATGCAGATGTCACACTTACAGCTGATGTCGGTTTATGCCTCTGACATGCAATGTCGCACATACCCCCTATCCTAAGACTTTGGTATAATGGCTAGATGTCCGATGCTGCAACCAGCCACCTCCCTACTGTTATGAATACTGCAACATGAGAACAGAAGGACATTCACTGTTGCAGGACACCAAAGATTTCTTAAATACATTACAGTTGTGAGAAACTGGATTTAAGGTATAGAATAATTATTTCATGGCAGTATATTTGACTTTCAGTTATTCTTTACTGCTATACTCTATGTAGAGGGGTAGAATATGTTAGATCATATATGAGCAGGAAAGTACAGATCTTACCATAACAGTAAATACCCTACTTCTTACTGTTGTAGTATTCTTTACCACTGAGATACCCTGGCCAGGATTGCTTAACATCCTGCCAGCATACCAAAGCCTTTACACCTTTCAGGCATCATACATCAGAAGTATGATCTATGTGCAAGGCGTAAGATACATATGTGACATACAGACGCCTAATCCTCAGAAAGTACAGCTGTGTAATATTTTGCCATAATAGTAGATGTCTTTCTCTTCACTGTTGCAGTATCTTAAATGGAAGGGATCTCTGCCCAGGTCAGCCTGATGCACTGCCAGTATACAAAAGCAAAATGATCTTGAATGCACCATACTTCACCCCTATGTTCATCATAAGGTATAAAAGGGACAAGTGGGTTTTCTTGCCTAATGCAAAACGTGAAGCATATCCTCAGATAACTGGTGTCTGAAAGGAATGAAACCCCTATCACCCAAAGTGTCAGTTGAAGTGCTAACAAGCGACGGTGAATGAGAGATCCCTTTTCTTGTGCAAGATCATCCATCCTGTGAGGGAGATTGTGATGATTGCCTCTGGCCAGGTGAAAAACAGGCGGAACCAGTGCTGTCTGGGCAAAATGAGTCTCTACAGGAAGATTATGGGTGTGCTCATGATCTTGTGAAGGACCTTTGGTAACAGGAAGAGGGGGAGCAGGCACACAGAAACATCCCCTTCAAGAAAAAGACATAGCATCCACTTTCCAAGCCGGAGGAATTTACATTCTGGAACAGAACTAGGGAAGTTGTCTGTTCAGAGGGTTGGCAAAAAGATAGACCTGAGGAGTAACCCACAAATGTACTATGTCCAGGAACACCTCCCTGTGAAACATCCATTCATGAGAATTTGTCCCAGACCTGATCAGAGTCTGACCATACTGTACTCTGAAGGGATGTAAACCACCTGAAGAACCAAGTGATGGTGAAACACAAAAACTAAGCCTTAAGAGACTGCCTGCAAGGTTAAGATTTTGTGCCTTCTTGCTTGCTGATGTACCATGTGACTATGTTATCTGTAAAAGCCTTTAGAGAACCTGGAACCCAAAGGGAAAGAAAGCCTGAGGAGCGAGAAGTAGAGCCCTCACATCTTTGCTATTGATATGATCTATCAGTTGTTGATGGGACCAAAGCCCCTGAGTTTTAGGTTGTTGATGGAAGCTCCCCAACTGGGATTGGAAACATCCATGTACAGTTCCCTAAGTATGGAGAGGAACCTGAAAAGGCAAAACTGGATTTGGGGAAATCTGATGAATCCACCAGCAGAGCTCAAGCTTCAGAGAAAGTAAGAAAGGGACCAGATTACTCTACAAGGTGGCAATGGCAAAAAGTACTGTGGGAATGGTGGATGCCATGTACCCCAGCGCTCAGAGAAATTCCCTTGCAGGAAGGACTGGAAGAGGAAGAGAGAAACTGGAAATAAGCAGCCATACAGAGGACCTTGGGAGGTGGGAGGCAAGCCCAACACTGGGATGGTCCAAATCCTGACTTCTTGAGATTGAGGGTGAACACGACATTGCTCAAAAGTAGCATAGTGAAACACAGATTTTGAAACAGGAGCTGCGGAGAGGTGGCTTGAATTAGAAAGGGACAAGACATTTGGAAAACACCCTTAGAGCTTTAGAAAGACTAAAAGGAAAACCAATGAGAAGAAACAGAAAAATATAAAACCTTCCTAAAGAGACAGTGAACAGGGAAATGGAGGCAAACATCCTTCAAATACAGAGATACCAGAAAAGCCTGAGGAAGCAACAGAGTGAAAAGTGTCTGAAGACACAACACTCTAAAGGAAGGAACCTTGAGAAAGGTTTTGAAGCAGGAGAGATCTAGAATGTGCCTCCATGACCCCTCCTTCCTGGAAACCAGAAACATTCTGGAATAAAAACCTGTTCCCTGCTGAGACAAGGAAACAAGTTACATGGTTCCCTGTGCCACCAGATTCTGCAGAACCAAAAGAAAATGAAAATGCTGGCAAGGAGGGGGCTGAGAAAGGATGGGAAATGAAGGAAGGGACTTCAAAGCCATAAAAATAACAGTGTTGGATGACTGAGATAACCCAGGCCTCTCTGGTCATCTGTTGCCAAACAGGAAAGGAAAGGGTTTGCTTGACTAATGGTGGAATATGGCCAAGGTGATGGGAAGGCTGGATGGCAAGACAGAGGCAGACTTGTCAGGGAAACAATGTTTTTGGCCTCAAACTCTGTCTTGCTCCCAACAGGTTGTCTAAGCTGCCTATTTGGGGGGGGGGGGGGTAGATGGATAGTTATTCTAAAACTTAAGTACAGGGGAAACAAAGATTTGCTTCAGATCTTACAAAACCTTACCTTATCTTGAATGGTTTTCTATAATTCTGCAGCAGCAGTATTGTCTAAGAGATTATGGTTGTCTAAGGGATTATCTAAAGGTTTGGCCATAATGTCCTCAAGTAAGGCTTGAAGGCATAAAGTACAGTTGTGTACACTTACCATTAATGTAGATGTTAGAGTGTATTCACTGTTGCAGTCATCACATTTGGGTTACCTGCTTGCAGTAGCCCTTAGTCGGCCTGATTAACAAAGTCTTGGGCCTGCGTCGGTTGCGGTCTCATCTTCCATGACGTCAGGCAGCCAGGGGTATAAAGTATGCAGCCGATGCCATTTTATCAGTTTTTCTTGCTCCAGATGTCAGGTGCCCCCATAATGGGAAGCAATTGTATACAACGTTACCCCTTCAACATAAAGCAAATACACGAGAAAGCCTTAAGCATAGTAAACAAGAATAGAGGTATAGACAATAGAAGTCGGGGGGGAGGAAGGGTAACCAGGACTGCAACAGTGAATACACTCGAACATCTACATTTATGGCAAGTGTACACAACTGTACTATGTTCTTTGTGTTTCACTGTTGCAGTCATCACATTTGGGTAGATTCCCAAAACGAAGGATGGGAGGAGGCAATTAGATAGCATTATGACCAGCTATAAGGCCCTGCAGGACTGCAGTGGCAAAGCCAGCTGTGGATTTAGAAAAAAATTGGCAAGAGGTAATGCTTGGTGAAGGTATGTACAGAACTCCAGGTAGTAGCTTCTAGGATGTCTCTGGTAGGGACACCTCTGAGAAAGGCTGTAGATGTAGATGCAGCCCTGGTTGAATGTGGTCTTATCCCCTGTGGGGTAGGTCTTCGATGGTGCTTATAGCAGAAATGAATGCAATGGCCAATCCACTTAGAAATGGTTTGCTTTGAAATAGCTTTCCCTCTGCCCCTGCAGCAAATGCAACCAGCAGCCGTTCAGATTTCCTGAGAAGTTTAGTCCTGTCCAGGTAAAATCTAAGTTGTCTGTACACGTCCAAGGGGTGCAGTATTTGTTCCCCTTTGTTCTGTGGATTAGAAAAGAAAGTTGACAAAGGAATGAACTGATTAAGGGCCACACTGGATACCATGAAGGAGGGATTGGTCCTTTGGGACACCCTGTCCGCATGAAAGAAGATGAAAGGCTCTGCAGCCATGAGGGCCTGTAATTCAGACACCCTTCTTGCTGAAGTGATGACTTGAAGGAAAGCTGTTTTCCAAGAAAGGAATTTCAACTCTACACTTGCAGCTGCGTCGAAGGGAGGTAAAGTGTTTTCAAATACAAAGTTAAGGTCCCAGGCTGGAGTAGGGGATCTCCTGTGTGGTCTTAAGTTTTTGGTCCCTCCGAGGAATTGCTTCAGCAGTGGATGAGAGAAGAGGGGTGGGTTCTGTATTGTAATGAGCTGATGTGGCTGAGGCATGAATTTTGATGGAGGAAAAGGAAAGGCCCTTTTGAAGTATCTCAGATACTTATTGATGAATCTGAGGTAAACTGGGCACTGCTGTGCCCATCCCATGAGTTTGGCTCCAGGAACAGAATCTTTTCCATTTTTCAGAATTGAATTTTCTAGTAATAGGCTTCCTTGCCTCCAGAATGACATCCATTACTTGCTTACTGAGGGATGGGAATGGTGAGATCAGGAAATTAGCCAGGCTGCCAAGTTCAGGGTTTGAAGCTGTGGGTGCAGAATCTGGCCCTCCTGCTGAGACAGCAGAGCAGAGGTCTGAGGCACGTACCATGGTGCCAGCAGTGACACACTGCGCAAGAGGGAGTACCAGTGTTGGTGTGGCCAGTCTGGTGCAATCAGTATTGTCCTTGGTTTGTCCTGTTTGATCTTTAGTAGTACCTTGGAGAGGAGAGGCAGAGGGGGAAAGACATAAACTGATAGTTTTTCCACGTGAAGGATAGGGTATCCACTTTCCAAGCTGGTTTGTGGGGAGTCCTTGTGCAGAATATGTCCAACTGAAAGTTCTGAGGGAGGCAAACAGGTCTGGGCTCCCCCATTTGTTTCTCAACATGTTGAATTTAGTTGATTCCAGTTTCCACTCATGTGGGTCCATGAGATTTCTGCTTAGGTCATCTGCCAGTGTATTTAGCTTTTCTGGCATGAATTGCGCCTGTAGGTGCACTTGGTTGCTCAAGGTTGTGTTCCACAGAGCCATAGCTAGCCTGCAGAGAGGATATGAGTGGGTTCCCCCCTGCTTGTTTATGTACCACATAACAGTTGTGTTGTCCGTCTTTACCAATAGTTGTCCTGGAAGAATGTGGTCCTTGAAGGCTGATTGATATGCAGGTGCATTTGACTTGGGTTCCATTTGCCCTGAATGCACTGCCCTGCCAAGTGAGCCCCCCCATGCATAGTCTGATGCATCTGTTAGGGTTTGGGCAGCAGGGGGTGGAGTGAATGGCAGTCCCTCGTTGTGGTGGCAGGCCTCTGCCCACCCAAGGAACTCTATCTGTAGACAAGGTATGATAGGAATCATTGATTCTAGATCCTGACAATGTTGACACCATAGGCTTTTTAGATGATACCATTGTAGTTTCCTCATATGCAGTCTTGCATATGGAATTAGAAGAATGCAGGAGGCCATGAACCCCAAGGCTTGCAGTATTTGTCTTGCAGATAGCTTACTTCAAACATATAGACACAAAGACCCTGCTGTCAAATGAACTTGTTTCTCTGGAGTGAGGGAAGCCATCTGGGAAATTGTATTCAAGCTTGCTCCCAGGAATACAATTTGTTGGCAGTGTACCAGATGTGATTTCTTTTCATTTATGGTGTAACCCAGAGAAGTTAGCAATTTTTGTACAAATGCCAGATGATTCAATAGTATGCCCTGGCTTTCTGCCTGAAGTAGACAATCATCCGGATATGGGTATATTTGAATATTTCTTTGCCTGCAAAATGCAATGACTGGAGCTAGGCACTTTGTGAATACCCTGGGCGCAGTAGATAAGCCAAAGGGCAGTGCAGAGAACTGAAAGTGCATGAAGCCTGCTTTGAAGCGCAAGTATCTTATGCAAGATTCTCTGATTGGGATGTGCAGGTAGGCTTCCTTTAAATCCAGTGTTGTCAACCAGGCATCCTTGCCTAGCATAGGAAACAACTTGTGAAGAGTTAGCATCTTGAATTTTGGGATCACCAAAAAAGTGTTTAGGATAGAGAGATCCAAGACAGGACGTCAGTTGTGTTTTCTTGGCACCAGAAAAAGTCTTGAGTAGAAACCTTGTCCCCTTTCCTTTTCTGGGACAGTTTGAATAGCCCTTACACTTGAGAGAGAGAGAACTTGCTTTTGAGCCTCTGCCCACTGATTTAGGAGTATAACTGGCCAACCGTTTGGGGTTGGTAAAGTGTGGAAGTGGAATCTGTATCCCTGGGAAACTATATTTAAAACCAATTTGTCCTGGGTAATGAGTTTCCAGTTTTTTGCCTGCAGAGCAATCTTTCCCCTAAAGGAGCAGTCAGTTGAGAAGGGCTTGGAAGTTTTAAAGTTAAATCACTGAGACAGTTTACCATAAAGGGGGGGGGGGTCATACTACTCCCTGCTTTGGAAGTGGGAGCCCCCCACTACTAAGTCCTGTGCGTACCTTGAGAATGTAGCCTGAGTGTTCTGCTGGGTCTGGGTTTGGACTGAGAAGGCCTGGAAGAGGCAGGAAACAACCAATTCTTAGAGGGCCTACTAAATCTCGGTGGCTGCACTTACAGGAAATCTTTAACAGTTAGGATAGATTTAGCCTTTTCCTCCATTTTTTTAAGTACTTCTTCTGCTTTGTTTCCAAACAGGCGGTCCTGGTTTAAGGGAGCATCCAACAATTTAGCTTTAACATGATCTGGCAAAGATTGCTCCTTAAGCCAAGCATGCCTTCTAAGTACAGACCCAGTAACAGCAGCCCTGCAACATGCCTCTAGTGAATCAAAACCACATTGCAAAGTATGTTTTCCAACTGGTTCAGCAGAATGCATTAAATCCTGTAAATCCTTATTTTCAGCACAGTCAGGAATCAACATCACTTTCTGTAAAAGCAATCCAATAATGTGTTGCTGATACTTTAACATATGAAACTGGCAATTTAAGGCCCTAATGTCCAAAGTTGCAGAAGTCTATACCTTCTTACCCCATCTATCCAGCGCCCTGGAATCTCTATCAGAGGGGGTAGGATTTTTGGCAATTGTAGTCTTTATGCCCTTGGGTCCGTGTGAAATGGTCTCAGGATCTGCAGTAGGATTTTTAAAAAGGAACTTGTGAGAGTCAGGAAACCTGTAATATCTATCTGGTTTTCTGGGAGCAGGAGGCAAGGAGTCAGGGGCCAAGCTAGAATCCGTAAAGGCATCAACAATGTCCAGTACAGGGGGATAGCTAAAGGCCTGTGTTGGGGCAGGAGTAAGAAATCCCTAAGCCTCTTTTTAGAATCAGAGTAATCCTGGCTTTCCTAACGGAAATGCTCCTCAAGAGTATGCAATGTTTCACCAAAAGAGAAATCCTCTGGAGGGGAAGCAGAGGGAATTGTGTCCTCTGCATCAGAATCCTCATAGGCAGTTACGGGTAAATCCTGGTCATCAGAAGAAACAGAAAATTCAGAACCCTGAAAGAATCATAGCCAAATTCAGTCCTAGGTCTCTTAGAGGGGGAAGGTTGACTTCCCTTGATTAAAGTAATAAGGTCTTCAGCCATTCTTATAATTTGTTTTTTAGGCATAGAGGCCTGACCATGCGGTCTGGGCATCGGTTTTCTAGGCATGGATCGAGTTTTAGGCCTTGAAGAAGAAGTTGTCGGTTTAATATGCAAGTCAGTAGGCCTGAATACACCCTCAGAAGCCAGTGCCTGCAAATCTGAAGACATTCGCAGGTTCCACAGTTGAAGCATCTCACGGCATACCGGACTCCGAATGGTTCTCAGTAGAGGCCTGCAAATCTGAAGTAGTGGGTATCAGGGGCTGCAAAAGCGCCTCACTGAGTACCGGCAAACTGGCAACTAGCTTAGAAGCATTGTCGGCAGCTTTGGACCTAGGTGGCCTGTCTCTTTTATCTTTGCGTTTTTTCGGAATGTTGGTAGTCGGGTGGTTTACCGAAGCCATATCTGGATAATTGAACACATTACCGAAATATTTAGAAGCGTAAATATACAGACAACAAATAGTTTGTTGTTTAAATAGGGCACAAAACCGACAGCGAGGTATGTCGTGGTCAGGGCCTAGGCAAGTAATACAGTACGAATGAAAATCTTTATGAGGTATTTGCTTTCCACAAGAAATACAATTATTGACATCGGAAGGAGCAAGTAAAAGTTTCCCCAATGGGGTACTTCGCTTTAGTTGAAGACTTTGGTTATGAAACTCGAAAACGAAAATGAAAATTTCAGAAGTCTGCCAACCGGCACATGCAAACTGCTTCTGCTTCAGGCACTGCACGGCAAGAAAGACTGGGAAAATGGCATCGGCTGCATGCTTTATACCCCTGACTGCCTGATGTCATGGAAGATGAGACAGCAACTGATGCAGGACCCAAGACTTTGTTAATCAGGCCGACTGAGGGATACTGCAAGCAAATAACCCAAATGTGATGACTGCAACAGTGAAACACGAAGAACATCCAAGAGCATCTCCTCATAACAGAAACAGATGCAGCTGCCCTAGAAGAGGCATTGGCTGCATAATACCTGCATATAATGGCATGGCAAGCTGCCTGAGAGACATTGGCTGTATAATACCTGCATACTGGCAGACAGGTTCAGTGCAAACTTCACCCCCCTCTCCCCCCCTAAAGGAGAGATAACTATCCCAGCCGAGTGTAGCCTCCCGGACATCTCAAATGCGCAGGTGAAAGCTGCTCTCTCTAAAGCTAAAAACACAGCATCAATGGGACCGGATGGTGTCCCCGGCTGTGTGCTACACGAGCTAAATGAGGAATTAAACCCGCACATAAGGCAGCTGTTTAATCTCAGCCTTACCACAGGATACGTGCCCAAGGAGTGGCGTACAGCAACTGTGGTCCCACTCCACAAAGGCGCCACGGACCCTGGTAATTACCGCCCATAAGCTTAACAAGTCTAGTCTGCAAAGCTATGGAGAGGATCATAATGGAGCTCATAAACAAAGATATAGGGACTTGCAGACATTGGACCCGACCCAGTTTGGCTTTGTCAAGGGAAGATCATGCCTTTTGAACTTGGTCGACTTCTTGAAACAGTCACCAAGGCCATTGATGAGGAAAGGCAGTCCATACAGCCTACCTTGACCTTGCAAAGGCTTTACACAATACCCCACTCGGGTATTGTAGAAAACTTACCAGCTTAAATGTAAACCCATATGTCACAAGATGGGTTGCAAACTGGCTTAAGGACAGAACCCACAGGGTTAGAGTTGCTGGCGCTGTGTCAGACTCCAAGCCGGTCACAAGTGGTGTCCCACAGGGCTCGGTCCTTGGCCCCTATTGTTTGGCATCTACTTCTCAGAAGTACAGGCCAACATGGGAGGACTTTGGCTGACAAAGTTTGCAGACGACTGCAAACTGGGCCATAGTGGAAAGTGCATCGGACACGGATATCCTTCAGAAGGGACTCACGGAAACAGATAGCTGGTGCCAGAGCCATGGCCTGAAGTTAAACGCCAAAAATGTATAGTCATACCCTTCGGGAAAACAAGGTAACCCCAAGCTACCATATAGGTGGCAATCCACTAAGCACAGAAGAGGTTATCAGGGACCTGGGGACCCAGGTTGACAGTGGCCTTTCTTTTGACACTCACGTTGCTAAAGTGGTTAGAAAGACCTTCTACATTGCCCACCTGATCATGAAGGGATTCACATCCAGATCTAGTGAGGTCATTGTTCCCCTGTACTCTTCACTTATCAGACCAATGATCGAGTACAATGCCCCATTCGGGATGTATCTCACCCGACATCTGCAGCAATTGGAGAGACCCCAAAAGTTCCTCACCAAAAGGATAAAGGACTCCAAAATCTGTCATATGCTGCCAGATTGAAGAAACTCCAGCTCTATTCAGTCGCATACCGCCTGCTCAGAGGTGACATGTGCCTGACATACAAGGCCATGTCCAACCCGAATTAATGGACATGCTCCACCTCAAAAATCCAAATCCACCAAAACCACTAGAGCAAGCGACTTAAACCTTAGCACGGATATAAATAGGACGTGCTGGAGGGATAGATTTATCACTCAGAGACTCCCTATGCTGTGGAATAAAATCCCGGTCCATGTGAGGCAGGGCACCTCGCTGACTCTGTTCAAGAGAAATCTAGACCTGTGGATGGGAGATCGAGGTTTACCGGAATCATCTCTGTGTCACTGCTGGACAGAGGCACAACAAACTAATGGGCACAGTATTTTTTCATATAAGGGGTGGCGTAAGCCACAAAAATTTGGGCTAGGCTTATAAATGCCTTAGGGCAGATAGCCTAGTATAAACCTATGAACCTATGAACCTATACAATGGCATGGCAAGCTACCTGAGAGGCAGAACTCAGAAGAGGAAGGGCAGAAGTCTTACTATACGAGTCAGGCATATCAGACAACCCCTCTCCCCCTAAGCTGGGACAGAAGAGGCAGGACATACCCAGTCATGTGGGTCTGATAATTAAGGGTCCTAAAGGCCAAAGCAGCAGAACTATACAGTAGTTTTCCATATCTCTCCATAGCATGGTTGTCCTTGTCAGAAGCAGGATCACTTGAAGGACTTTGATATGATCCTCAGGGACTTTATAAAATCTGTCTATCTTCTTAAGGAGTGGAGGATGCCAGGAGCCTAAGAAACTGCTGCAGATGTTTCCAAAAGGGCAGCTAAAACATCAGCGACTGCAAAAGGTCTGGATGAGTCCATTTGCAAGAGTTCATATCTCTTTTGAAACCTCAGTCACCTGGGAAAAATCCCAGTTAAAGGGTTACATCATACAGACCACTGTATCCCCAAAAGATTATTTCTTAAAATGAGAATTGGGGGACAGAGAATCTTCTTCATCAGAACCCATTGCAACAGGAGAGTGGATCTGGGAAGAATATGCACAGGATTCTTCACCAGAACCCAAACTCTTCAGCTGGAGACAATCCAGTTTTAAGCACACCTTGAAGGTCAGACGGACTTCTCTGTTAAAATTAATAGTTATTCAGACATTAAGGACTTATAACATAACAATCTTCTTCCAAACGTAACAAGTAACCCAGCAAGAAAATTAAGTGGTAACTATGGCAAATATGCACTTAGAAACCCCCATATCAGTTTGGGCAGCAATACTGTGAAGCATGGCTTAAAATTCATCATACTGTTATTTTTTAGCCCCCTTTCATCCCCTAAAGAGCCCATATCTATACCAGAAAAATGCAAAGTTCCTGTAATCACGGCTGCACAGGTAAAAAACACACTATACAAAGCCAAGGACACAGCATCCATGGGACCTGACGACATCCCAGGCTGTGTTCTACATGAACTACAGATCGAACTGGCACCCCACCTAAGTACCATGTTCAATCATAGCCTCACCTCAGGCTATGTGCCCACTGAATGGCGCACAGCGACAGTTATCCCACTCCACAAAGGGGAGCCACCACAGACCCCGGAAACTACCGCCCCATTAGCCTAACGAGCCTGGTCTGCAAGGCTATGGAACGTATCATCATGGAACTTATAAACAATGACATTGGTAATCTCCAAACTCAGGACCCCACCCAGTTCGGGTTTGTAAAAGGCAGATCATGTCTCCTAAACCTGGTGACTTCTTTGAAGCAGTCACCAAAGCCGTAGATGAGGGTAAGGTGGTTAACACAACCTATCTAGATCTCGCCAAGGCTATCAACACCATCCCCACTCTGGAATTATAGATAAACTCACTAAACTAGGTATAAATCCCTATGACTCCCAGTATAAAAACAGGAACAAAATGGGTACTGCTAGGATGCTAAGCTAGTGGTACAGTTATTAGAAATAAGCACCAAGGATAATTAATTATAGAAAAGTCAGTCAGGAAATAAATATGTGCATTCTGTTTACAAAAATGTTTGTATTAAGATAGAAAAGTTGTTTAGGCAATAATTTTCTAACTTCAAGTAAATCAACTTAAAGAACCCAATCAGTAAAACATTTACAGTATCTACATATCTCGAAAGCAAAAGAATAAAATAATGCTAGTCATGAATATAAAGGTGTCATCTGGTGTGATAGGTGATGTGGGCTTAAACAACAGCCTTGAAGTCTGAGTACCAACTCAAGAGGAGGGAGAAAGTGAGCAGGTGCACCAGGTTGTTGCCCACCAGAGGGGAGAACGAGACTAATGTCCCATCCCAAAAGCACCCTCTAGTGAAGACAGAGTCCAGCAGAACAAACTGGGATGCAGCAAGGGGAAAAGTCCCATGAAGATCACAGGAGTGCTCACTTACAAGAATCTTAGCCCACTGTTTGGGCCACCAAATGCCCACACTTGGGATTACATGACTTAAAAGTAAGACGGGGAGGGGGGGCTTTTTGCTCTGCAGCCTGGAAAAACATACTTGTGCAACATGGGCTGATCTTTCAGGATGCCACTGCTTTAACTTGTAGAAGCAATACAGTGGTGTTATGGTTGCTTTTCAAATATTTAGCAGTGAAAAAACACTGAGCTAGCTGTACTGCATCATGCAGGAAGAAAGGAAACCCTGAGAAATTTAGCTTGTAATAATGGAAATCAGTCAAATAACTAATTGCATGGCAAAATGTATTTTGCTGAAACAAGTTGTTGTTTCAAGAAGTGAGCCAACAATTACATAGAGTCAAAAATCAAATTTTCTGTTCTCAAGCACATTCTAGATCAGCGATGGTGAACCTTACGGGCTTGGCGTGCCAAAAATTTGGAAAATACCCACCCCCACCCCCCGCCGAACATAAGAGAAACAATTTACAGAGAAAATTATGTGCACACTGACATAGGGCTTAAAATGGTCCACCAAAAAAATGACCCTACCTTTAAAGGTAATTTTGAATTGAACTGAAAAAATATGAAACACATTGCATTTGATTTGATTAACATCAGTAATTACTTTTTTGTTGCTGAGTTGTAATAGATAAGTGCAGGGTCACATATTTCTTGTATTTTTATTCATTCAGTTTCTTTGGTAATTGGTAATGTGGGTGTTGGTGAACACTGGTGTCTCACCCAAACATCATGGCGTGTCACCTTTGACATGTGTCACAGGTTCGCCATCACTGTTCTAGGTAGTTTACATAATCTGCACGCATACTCACGTTTTCCTACATCAGATGCAGTTCTTTATTCCTGTGCTGTACATGCTAAAACAGCATACTATCCAGACATACAAAATGTTCAGATTTTTGCTTCATATTTTTGGTCGGTCTTCATAAAATTTGTGGTTTTCTGGTAAACCACTAAGTACTGAAATCCTTAAATAATGTCATACATTTGAGTTTCAGACTTTATATGCTTCGGAAGATACAAAACACAAATCCTGAAATTTCTTAAGTTTGTAAGAGCAATATTTAAAATTTGAGCCTTTGTCCCCCACTATTTTAGGCTTTGCCCAGATTTTTTGCACTAAAGGTTGAGAGGTATGCAAGAAACTTGAAAAAAGGCATAAAGGAGTATACTTATTTACCATTTGTACAGACAAGCAAAAAGAAAAACATTTCAGATGATCTTACTTTAGAATCTTATAAGCAATTTCCTTTACTTCCATTCCAAAGAGCTCTTTGGCAGCATGACGAAAGATATGCTCTAAATAACCACCTGAACCACCTCCTGAATGGCTGAGATCACAATCAGCAGGCACACTGTCAAACCTAGAATAACAAAATGCCATTACGTTAATTATACTCAAAGTCTAATTCAGCAATACGTTTGGCTCTCTACATTGTTATATTATTACAGGTAGTGATGACTCTTATAAATACAATACTGTGAAAGACTAATGGTGTCATCTGCTTCTGCGAGATTTCAAAGTAAACTTTTAACGCTTCAACTCTCAAATGTACTTCACAGCTTGCTCCTAACCCCTTACCTTAAAATACACTAGATATTTTTTTCTGTTCTGGTGCAGGTCTATTTAACCATGGAAGACCACAAATTTTTAAGGCTCCATAATACAAAAGGAAGAAATCCAAAAATACAGATCTTACAGAAAACCAGACAAAACTGTATAATAAAATGCAAGACCTGCATCACAGAAAGACACCTGATGCAAGTTACCATTTAACAGTAAGAAGTCAGTCACATTATGATACTACTGAAGACAGTAATGTTCAAATGACGGTGGGCAAAACCAAACTTTGGAACCAAATCTCTAGGGTTCATTTTTCACCATTTGGTTCTGCTTACTGTTCCAAGGTATTTTTCCGCTAGCTGACCATTCACTGCAACGTTAAGCTTGTGAGAGAACACAAATGTGCTTGTGTTCTTCAAATCTGCTTGTGCCACACACAAAAACTGTGTTCTGGAGTTTTTAGCTGCTTTTAAATTGTTCTGCTTTGACAGTGAATTCCATCTGGCTACTATTGTTACTGAAATAAGGTTCATTCCACCTTATTTGACCTCTAACTAGTTCCTTTAACACCAGGAAAATAATATTTTAGATTTATTTTCTTTGAAGCTAATATACTGCTTTTGCTGATTCTGTTCTGCTGTGTCAAGTGTACTTTTCTGAAAACCAAACACTCTGTGCATGTTTATCTTATGAAACATTCTAAATCTGGTTAGGTACTGGGTGTCTACTCGTGCCAGGTCCAGATATAAGTAGAGTTCCTATTAGCTGTTTTTAGTAGCTTTTAATTTTTTTTTGCACACAACTATCCTTCACTGGGTTGAGCTGCGCATCATGCACTGGAGGGCACAGTGCATTCCATGCTAGCAAGTTATTGATTTTAACCCTTGACTACAGCCTAGTGCTCATTTACACCTATCCCAAACCTTGAATTGCGATTCCCCACTTTCATTCCTAACAAAACGGGTACTCCAGGGGCATCCTGCTTCATCTAATTGCAACTTCTGCTTTTCAGCTCAGCTGCAAGTAGTTCTGCCATGCCAAGCTGTGCCATCTGCTGTCCCACAACACATCAGAACTCTCTCTTCATTACGACTTGATGGTAGAGGGTAGTATATCTGTTACAAACTGAACCCAGTTGTATCTTCATCAATAAAAATCTGATGGCAATTATCTAAAATGTAATACATCGGCAGTTGAAATCCTTCTGCTACACACAAGATTAGTTCAGAAATTCCCTACCTAACTTCCATTCCCCTCCTGATTAGATACAGTACAATTTGAAACCCCTCTGCTAGGAACTCTTCTGCTACCTCAGCTATTATCATACCTTGTGTACCTACAACAGGTAAAACTCTCTCACTATCTTATTTGCCAGTCCTACCTACTGTCTACCAAATTCTGGACCATGGGACTGCATTCTTCCCTTCCACCTTTCATTACTAACCTATTAGCTCTAGGCACACTGAAGTAATGCACAAACCACCTCATGATCCCTAACAAATATTTACTCTTACTTCACACTGATTCTGCATGCAAGATGTGCCAATACTCACTATATCTGGATACTAGCCTCTGAAAAAATTCTATCAATATCCATCTGGTTATCAGCAGACCCACTCACTTTATGCCAACATACCACTCACAAAATAGTAAGTCTTTCTATGATGATGTACTTCAAAGGCCTCCTAGGCATAGACCTGATACTAAAATTCATCAGCAACACACGGACACCTCATCATCTGCACATGCACCTCTAACCAGTGCGAACATGGTTAATATGGATCATCATTGCTGGCATCTCCGAGGTCTTAGGGTCTCCTAGGCCAGCCAATACATATGGAAACTTCCTAATCATAGGTGACTCCATAGTCAGACACCGACATACTACTCAACAGACTTAGAAAGGAACTCTCATGTGTTACAGCTGTTAATTCCCTTCAACCCAAGTACACAAGACATGGCTGTTGTCTATATGGTTGTGAACACCTTGATCCTTTAATTATATGATGGGAAATAAAATGGAGCTCTTAAGAGTACAGGTCTGAAGCTGGTATTCAATTAATCTAGGGCAGCATTTTACCTTCACTGACAATGGTGCTTCAATATAAACAAATACATTTGACTTCAATAAATAAATTAGTTCTTAGTGTCATTCCAAGGGAGTTATGTACCTGCTTGGTGGGAGATGGTTGACAGGCCCATGACTTGTGTGCATTGGTCTACCTTTTCCACATCCAAAATGTCTTTTTTTACATAATGGCAGCCTGTTACATCTATCAACCTTGCCAAACCATATCAGAGCAGTTTAAATAGTAGTACTGGTCAATGCTAGAAGCCTAAATAAGAAAGTCCCCTCTAAGGAAGCCTTCTTTGAATCATGATTTCAGTGCACTGATAACACACATTCCCCTACCAGGATTCAAAGATTACCACTCTTTCAGACCTTCTATAGAAGGAGTCTTCGTTATAAGAGGCTGTGTATCTATGCCTCTTTAATTCAATCACATCTACACCTATAGGTCAATATAACAGCACGCACCATCCTAGTAACCATCAATTAGATTCCCTACCACTTCCAGGCATGTACTACAGAACCCCTGTCATGACAACTACCCATGAGGCATATCTAATCAAGCCTGAACTCCTTACAATTGAATCAGACACCATTATTCTCTAGGATTTCAACTATCC
Source organism: Protopterus annectens (assembly GCF_019279795.1). Taxonomy (NCBI): domain Eukaryota; kingdom Metazoa; phylum Chordata; order Ceratodontiformes; family Protopteridae; genus Protopterus; species Protopterus annectens. Next base: position 603,930,063 of record NC_056746.1, on the reverse strand, counting down.
ATATACAAAATGGAAGACCTATAAAAATGCAAATAAACATGCACAAGGCTTTGTGAATTTTAGCATTGCTAACCCACCTGACAAAGTAGTAGTCTCACCTAAATTTACAGGACTTTGTTACCAGTAATAGCACAATTAGACGGATTACTACCATAGAAGCAGTGTTATGGAATGACTGACTAGGACACACAACTGAGGACCTGAGGCTGTATGTCATGGACATCTGCATCCAAGTCTTACAGATTGCACATTCTCTGATTTGGTTAATTAAATATTAAGTAGGAAAGGGACAGCAGCTGCATCATTACTCTACCCATGAACGATGTGGACTGTAAAGTAATGGGGAATAAGAGTTTAGGAATAAATGAACAAAATAAGGTCAAAAGTGCTCAGTGAGCGAGTGAGTGAGGGATAGTGCTTTGCACTGTCAGAAGCCTAGGGAAAAAGTCAGCTGCATGCTATATGAAAACATGGAGGCTTAGATACTACAGGCATAATAAATCTAGACAACAATGAATAACAACTGAGATATTGTGAAACCTGTATTTAGAGTATATTATAGGACAGAAGTGGGCAGCAACTTATATTAAGGACTGGATTACGCTGTACTGTTATAGGAAACAGAAGACTTAAGTGTTGGTCTTATCACAGGATCATAAGACATACAAGCCATAAGAGTTTCAAAACTATTTAAGTCTTACCAGTACCCACCCTCATGCTGTACTCCTTTACAATAAAGGTGAAGTAAGTCAGTCCAAGAGTAAACACTGATATCTATCAATCTGAAGTATGCAAGGCAATGAGAACGTCTCTCTCTCTAACATATTATTCTTTAAATGCTGGTGGACATTTAAGTCCTTAGTTGTGGTACAAGTGGAGTTATTTGTCTAGTGAAGATACAGGAGATGAAGGAAATGCGGTCCCTAGTGGCACGGAATGCAAGACAAAGATCACCCCGCAACAGCTTATAAGAAAGCAAGTAAACTGATTCCTCTAAAAGCCTTCCCTTAGAATACAGGCCAACAATCTTCTTGTAAGAAACCTCTAGGACCTTTCCAGTTGCTTAGTATGCCTAGGAAAGGTGCATCCCAAAGGGAACATTGTACTCAATAAACTGTATTTAATTATGGATGCATACCAATGGATGTTAGCTTTACTTGACATGGATGATATTCCTTTAGATATCAGTTACACTAAACAGGAAGGATTTCTGACTACAAAGTATTTTTAACAAATGTGAAAATACTACAATTTTATTTTAATTTTCTTTTTTCCCACGCTGAATCAAGCCCGAATCCTCCTCTACCTACATCCAATTGGCCCATCTGTTCTGTAGTCGGGGAAGCCAGGGACATGCAAGCATGAGACAGCCCTACAATTGTTTTGCTCCTGCCCAAGAATCCCTCCGTGATTTCAGCCACACTGGACAAGAGTCAGGTTTGGTAGGGAGCGAGACAACCTTGCTAGTCCTGCGGGGCAGCCTACATGCCTCCCAGTGGAGAATCCCAGTCATCTACTGTGGCTCTTCTGAACTCCACTAAAGCTGCTCTCTGAGGATACTCCTCAGCTCACAGTGCAACTGCACATAGTAGTGCACGCTCACTAGACCTGGGACTCCAAGTAGTAGACATCTAGTAATCTTGCGAGCTGGCATCCTCTGCCATCCGTCAACTCCCTCTCCCCAAGATGGGAAAGCAGTAATTACTTTAATAAATAATATGGAAGGGTAGCAGGAATTCAGAACAAAGGGATGGCACTGGGGATGCAATAAGGTACAAGCAAGGGAATAAAGTCATCTACAGAAGATAGCTTTGGAAAAGGAAAAACTTGCATATATTTCATCCATGGAAGCCTTTCAGTAAAAATCAACAAACGTGGCGGTTTCCCTTGTAGAATGTGCCCTCACTGGTACTGGTAATTGGACATTTTTTCTTTTTGTAGATGAGTTATGCAGTCCCTTAACCACTTGGATAAAGAGACCTTTGAAACTGGTTTACCCATGGATGGACTCAGAGATGAATAACTGGTCCGACTTCCCAAAGTCCTTTGTTCTGCTGAGATAAAAATGCAACTGCCTGTGATCATCTAATAAGTGTAAACAATATTCTCACTTGTTAGAAAATTTAGGGAAGACTGATAAATCAATAGATTGATTAATGTTAGTTTCAGATACTACCTTCGGAAGAAAGGATGGGCTGGTTCTTAGTGAAACCCTGTCCTTATGAAAAATCACATATGGAGGTTATGAAGATAAAGCTTGGATCTCAAATTCTTCTGGTGGATGTAACAGCTACCAGAAAAATGGTCTTTCATGAAAGGAACTTCACAAGTAGCCACCTGCTTAAAAAGGGGAATAGATCAAAGACTGTGGAACAATATTAAGCTCCCAAGGAACAAGAGGATCCTTTATAAAGTGGTTTTAACCTCAACACTTTGCACAATCTATGAGACATTGCACAGTGGTCTTCAAAACAGTTATGTAAGTTGGAAATACCAGGTAGTTGGACTTTAATAGTAGAAGAAGCTCCCTGCTAAAAATTCTAACATCTTTTCAACAAGTGCAGAGAAGGTATCAATACCACTATAGCATGCCCAAAAAGAAAATCTTTTCCACTTACTGTGGTAAAGTTTCCTGGTGGAAGGCTTATGGGAAGCCAACAATTTTTTTTGGAATGGGGAGGCAGATTATCTTGCCTGGCGATCAACGGAATTTGAGGAACCAAGCTGTGAGCTTGAGGTTTTGGAGACTGGGGTAAACTAGTCCCTGTGACTGGGACAAGACATCTGGATCTTGGTCCAGAGTCCATGAATGGTGAATTAGGGGAGGCCAAAGAAAGGGGAACCAGACTTGTTGAGGCCACAAGGGAGCAAGAAGGGTCACCTTGCTCTTCAACTGGATGGCTTTCTTCAAGAAGTGAGGTATTAGTGGAACGGGCCTAAAGGCATACATCAGTCCTGAAGGCCAGTCGTTAAGGACAGAGTCTCTTGGAGACAACTCCTGAGGGGGAATTGGGGTAAAGTAGCTGTTGCACTTGATATTCAAGGGTGATGCAAACAGGTCACAGCAAGGCTGGCCCTACCGACAGAAAATCTCCTTCACCACTCTCGGATTGAGAGACCACTCATGAGGCAGGAGGATGCATCTACTCAGCTTGTCCGCTATCACGTTCGAGCTCCCCAGGATGTGCGTTGCTATAAGAAAACAGTTGGAAGAGATCACCCATTACTGCACTGAGAGCTTCTCGACACAGGGGGTAAAGACTTGGTTTTGCCCTGTTTGTTGATGTACCAGACTTGGAAGTCTTGAAATGCTAAAATCACCACCCTCAGCTCCAGAACACTGATATGCAAAATAGCCTCTATTGGGGACCAAGTGCTTTGGACTGTTCTGACCAGATAATGTCCCCCGATCTGTGAGGAGTCCGTGATCACAATGGCCTTGGTCTGAGGAGAAACAAATGGTCAGCCTAAGACAATTTCCTCTGATTCCATCCACCAGGATAAGTCTTTCTTGCAGTGGTTGGAGACCTAAATGAGATGCGTCAAAGAATGACTGACAATGGACCACTGGGAGGCTAGAAGCCACTGCAGAATTCTCATGTGAAATCTTGCTAGGGGAACCAGCATGATGGCTGCTGTCATGGATCCTAGAGCTTGTAGCACTTGTACTACAGGTACCATTTTGCTGGAGAGAATAGCTTCCACCTGGGACCTTATCTTCTGTTATCGGTGAGGAGGAAGAGACGCTATAAAAGAGGTGGTATTCAGGCAAGCTCCTATAAATTCCAATTCTTGAGTTGGAGTTGGTTGAGATTTCGTGTGATTCACCGTAATACCTTGACGAGTGCAAGTGTGTAGAATAAAATCTCTTGTCTGCTCTAGTAAATGCTTGGTGGGAGCAGTGGTGAGCCAGTCGCCTAAATATGAAAACACTCAGAATCCATACAACCTCAAGTGAACTGCTACTGCTGCCATACACTCTTGGTGAACACTGTGGGGACTGTGGTTGAGACCGAAAGGCAGAGCTCTGAACTGATGATGAGTGGCTTCTAGCCAGAAGCGGAGGAACCTTCTGGAGTGCTTGTCCATTTTTGTGTGACAATATGCACCCTGAAGATCTATAGAGCACATCCAATCATCTTTCTTTAAGATGGGTAGAATAGACTGAACCATGACCATCTGGAATTTTGCCTCCTGAGCAAACTTGTTCAATAGGCTGAGATCCAAAATTAGTCTCCAGTCCCATGTCTTTTTTGGCACCACAAAGAACCTAGTATCCAGATCATATTTGGTCTGCTGGGACTTCTTGGATGACTTCTTGGATGACTCTCTTCTAGCAGCGTTTGAATTTCCAGAGCTGTCTGATCAGTCTGATTGGGTGGAACATTGGGGATTGTTCTGCCTGTTCTTGGGGTAAGAATAAAGGGAGTGTAGTATCCTCTGGTAATGAAGTTTCACGCAAGTACCTGTGGTTATTTGTTGCCAGGCTAGTGAGTTTAAAGACAAACTTTCCCCAACTGCCTCTAGAGGCAAGCAATTAGGTAGGGTTTCCCTGAGAAATAATATCTGGAACCTTGATTTTGCAGGCCATTTCTGCCATGAGGTCGGTGTCTTCCATTACAGCTCCCCCCTCTGCCCTGAAGGGAGCCACCGCCACCACCATGGCATCTACTGCTAATCCCCTGGCCCAAAACCGATGGTCTTCTGGTGCTGTGAAAATTTTGTCCCATCTCCTGGTGATTAGCTCTACAGAATCAGTGGCCTTCCATGCCTGCTGTGCAATCAACTTAATAAGATCGTCAGGGGGCGGAGTCACCAAGAGGTAGATGGGCAAGTACTGAAAGCTTGCAGGTACACAGACTCCTATGAGGAAGGGTCTTTGGGCTTCCAGCCACCCCTATGCTTTAATATCTCAAGAATGTCTCCAAAGGAGATGTCTTCAGGGGGTGACCAGGGGAACCCTCTCCTTCATCAAAGTCCATGTCCTCCATGACAGATTCCTCTGCGGAATCCAAGTGTTTCTTCTTACACGTCCTCTTCTGGGGCACCTCCTTAATGGGAAGCTCTGTGGAGGAATTGGAATAGATAAGGCCCTGTGCAGGAGTATCCTGCAGCTTTGGTGCTTGCTGTCTAGGTATTGAGGTTGGTGGAAGCTCAAGTGAAAGGGAGTCCTGGGGAAATGCTCTCATAGGGAAGAAACCGGCTGAGAACCCACAGAGGCCAAGGCCCTCTCCATGACCTGGAAGGCAGGCCCCCCCTTGAAGAGGGAAGGGAGCCCAGAGTCAGTAACAGCAACCCTGGAACCATGGTCCCACTCCGCTCTGATGAGACCACCACCAAAGCGAGGGAAGAGCTCGCACTTGCAGAGGCTCCAAGAAAGGATGGTTCTGAGAAAACTAGAACTGAACGATGCTCCTCAGACCCGACAACAAAGCTATGACCTTGGGAATCCTCTGGATCTGAAGGAACCAAGGAACTCAAGGCAAGACACTGGAACTGAAGGCATAAAAGCTGTTGGCACTGGGACAGTCGGAACCAAAGGGATAAGAGTCATGGTCTACAACACCTATTTCGAGGTTAAAGGAGGAATGTATGGTGGAGCCCTTGGAGAGAATGCCCCATCTCCAGAAGGGAATAAAACCTGAGAAGAACCTTTAAGACCCCTAGCCACGAGAAGCTGATCCACCAACCTCATATTGACTTCTGTCAGACTCCTGGAAGAGCGAACAGAGTTGCTGACGGGGATTCGGGTCTCTCTACAAAAGGGCTTGAGAGGTGCCTCACAAAGGGATCCACTGAGGAGGAATACCTAATCCTGGCTACAGAAGATAGTCCTGCTTCAAGGTACCGTGGGAGGGGCTGGCACCTGGGTGGTCAGCGCCGTAACTGTTGACCCCAAAAAGTACAGTTTTGTACACTTACCATAAATGTAGATGTTCGAGTGTATTCACTGTTGCAGTCATCACACTTGGGTTATCTGCCTGCAGAAAGCCCTTAGTCGGCCCGAATACCAGAGACTTAGTATTTTTGCTTTGGTAGCTGTCACTCCACGTCTGACATCAGGTCATCATGGGTATAAAAACAGGCAGCCGGTGCCATTACATCAGTTTTTCTTGTCCCAAATGTCAGGAGCCCCCCCAATAGGGAGCCAAGCTACGGTGGAAGAAATCATCACCAGTAAAAAAGTAAACACCAATACCCCTGCAAGGGGTGAGCAGTATACACACAGAGAGGAGAGAGAGAGCAGGAGCTGGAGGGAGGGAAACCAGGACTGCAATAGTGAATACACTCGAACATCTACATTTATGGTAAGTGTACACAACTGTACTATGTTCTTCGTGTTTCACTGCTGCAGTCATCACACTTGGGTTGATTCCCAAAGCTGTAGAAAGGGTGGAGGCAGTCAATAAGTGTTTGGGCTGGCTAGAATGCCCTGCAGGACTGCAGCTGCAAACCGGCCCTGGATTTGGAAAATATAGGCAGGTGGTAATGCTTGGTGAATGTGTGTACAAAACTCCAGGTAGCAGCCTCCAGAATGTCCCTGGTGTAGGGACTCCCATGAGGAATGCTGTAGAGGTAGAAGTTGTCCTAGTGGAATGTATTCTGACCTCCTGAGGGGTTGGTTTCCCATGGTATTTGTAGCAGAAATGGATACAGTGTGTATCCATTTGGAAATTGGATGTTTAGAAATGGCCTTGCCCTCTGCCCCTGGTGCAAAACTGAGTAATAACTGGTCAGACTTCCTGAAAGGCTTAGTCCTATCCAGATAAAATCTGAGCTGTCTGTGCACGTCCAAGGAGTGCAGGATCCCTTCCCCTTCATTTTGAGGATTAGGAAAGAAGGTTGGCAAATGGACAGACTGGTTGAGAGCCACACTGGACACCACTTTGGGCAAAAAGGAAGGATTAGTCCTGAGGGAGACCCTGTCAGCATGAAAAATAATGAAGGGTTCCACTGCCATAAGTGCTTGTAGCTCAGACACTCTTCTCATTGAAGTGATGGCCAGTAGCAATGCTGTTTTCCAAGAGATAAATTTTAAGTCTGCTGATGCTGCAGGCTCAAAAGAGGGTAGTGTGAGATTTTCCAGTACAAAGTTAAGGTCCCAAGCAGAGCTGGGTTCTCTCTTTGGTGGCCTTAAGTTGTTTGCCCCTCTCAGGAACTGTTTGATGCGAGGATGAGAGAATAGGGGTGGCTCAGAGTTGTAATGAGCCGAGATGGCAGAGGCATGAATCTTAATGGAGGAGAAGGAAAGGCCTCTGTGGAGTAGATCTATTAAGTAATCCAGGATTAGAGGTAGGGAGGGTAGAGTAGTGTTCCTCTCCTTTAGATTGAATCCAAGAGCAATACCCTTTTCCACTTTTCAGCATAGGATTTCCTTGTACTGGGTCTTCTGGCTTCAAGAATGATGTCCAGCACCTGCTTGCTTAGGCTTGTTACTGGGGAATAATTCAAGGAATAAGCCAGGTTGTAAGATTTAGGGTTTGCAGTTGCGGATGCAAGATCTGTCCCCCCCTGCTGAGTGAGCAGGGTTGGGCTCTGGGGTAGGTGCCAGGATGGTACCGGTAACACGCTGCGCAGGAGTGGGTAATTGTCCTTGGTCTGTCATGTCTTATCTTGAGCAATATTCTTGAGAGAAGGGGCAGAGGGGGAAATGCATAGATTGAGAGGTTTACCCACTGGAAGGATAGGGCATCCACTTTCCAGGCCCTGCTGTCAGGTGTCCTGGTGCAGAATTTGCTGAGCTGGTGATTGTAGGGGGAGGCAAATAGATCCACCTCTGGGGTCCCCCATTTCTGAATCAGAAGGCTGAAGGTCCTGGGCTCCAATTGCCACTCGTGTGGGTCTAGGAGATTACTACTTAAATCATCTGCCAGTGCGTTTTGCTTGCCTGGCAGGAAATGAGCTTGCACATGGACCTGCATGTCCAAGGCCGTGTTCCACAGGGCCATGGCTAGCCTGTAGAGTGGGTTCCCCCCTGCTTGTTGATGTACCACATAACTGTGGTGTTGTCTGTTTTTATTAGCAGAGGTCCTGGTGAGAGTAGGCAGTGTGCTGAACAGCTAGCATCTCTTTTTGCATGATGTACAGATGAATTTGACTTGGGCTCCAGTGTCCCTGAATGCACTTGTCCAGGTGTGCCCCCCCCAGGCATAGTCTGATGCATCTGTGGTTAGGGTCTGGGCGGCGTGGGGTTGAGTAAACGGCAGTCCCTTGTTGTGGTTGCATTATGCTGCCCACCAAATAAACTCTGTCTTTAGACAAGGTACGATAGGAATGACAGTTTCCAGGTCCTGGGAATGTTGGCACAAAGACTTCTTAAGTACCACTGAAGCTTCCTCATATGCAGTTTGGCATATGGAATTAGTAGGATACATGAGACCATGAACCCTAGGGCCTGCAGGATTTTCCTTGTGGATAACTGGGTTCTGGAGGCCATTTGAGTGATGTAGTCTGTCAGACAGGCTTGTTTTTCTGGAGTAAGGAATGCCATCTGGGATGCTGTGTCCAGGTTTGCTCCCAGGAATACAATCTTTTGACTGGGAACTAGTTTTGATTTATTTTCATCGATGGTGTACCCCACGGAGGTTAGAAGTTTTTTTACAAATATCAGGTGCTGCAACAGCATTTCCTGACTGTCTGCTATATCACTGAATAAGCTCTTGTAAGTCTTTATTTTCTGCACAGTCTGTAAAGGTAGCTATTTTTTCCTTAAGTTCCATAATATGTTGTTGGTACTTCAGCATGTGAAACTGGCAAGTCAAAGCCCCAATGGCGAGAGTTGCAGAGGTGTATTCTTTCTTGCCCCATCTGTCTAAAGCTCTGAAATCCCTGTCCGAAGGGGTGGGATTCTTAGCTGTAGTTATCTTTAGGCCCCTGGGAGATTACCTCTGGGCCAGCAGTAGGATTTTTGAAAAGGAATTTGAGAGTCAGGAACTCTGTAGTACCCGTCTAGTTTCCTAGGAGCAGGGGGTAAGGTATTAGGAGTTAAACTGAATTCCATAAATACATCATCCACAACGTCCAGCACTGGGGGTATTGCTAAACGCCCATGTTGTGGCAAATCTAGAAATTCTCTGAGTCTCTTTTTGGACTGAGGATAGTCTTGGCATTCCCAGTAGAAATGCTCTCAAAGTTTGTAAAGTTTCACTACAAGAAAAATCCTCTGGAGGAGAAACAGAGGGAATGGATTCCTCTGCATCTGAATCCTTATAAGCAGATAAAGGCATGTCTTCATAATCAGATACCTCAGAGTCGTCAGACTCTTGGTCTGTTAAAGCTGCTGGGGACAGGTCTCTTTCTCTTAGTAGGGGAAGTCTAATCAGCATAATAAGGTCTTCTGCCATTTTAAGCATTTGATGTTGTGGCAAGGAAACAGGTGCATGAGTTTGGGTCGTCGTTTTTTTTAGGCGTAGCGCGTACTCTTGGCCTTAGAAACTCGGTAGTTTTAGACAGAACTGAAGATGCGAAAGAAGTCATTGGTTTGTGTCGAATATCGGTAGTGCGAAGGACTTCCTCAAAAGCCAGTGACTGCTCAGTAGCTCTGGACTCATCCAAGGTAGAGACATCCGCAGGTTCCATAGTCGAAGAAGAGCCTTGCATCATACCAGACTCCAAATGGGTCTTGGTAGAGGCCTGCGAATCCACTGAAGTGGGTATCAGGGGCTGCGAAAGCGCCTCACTAAGTACCGGCGAACCAGCGACTAGCTTAACGGAAGTATTGTCGGCAGTTTTGGACCTGTGCGGTCTGTCTATATCCTTACGTTTTTTCGGAAGATTGGTAGTCGGATGGCTTAACGAAGCCATTTGGGAATACGGAGATCAGTTAGAGCAAGAAAAAAGGATCCCCACCGGGGTACTTAGCTTTAGAAGACTTCAGGATAATTCAATTCAAAAACGAAAACTCAGGTAGTGGCGACCGGCACTCGTGTGAACTGCTACTGCTTCGGGTTCCTCAGCAAGAAAGACTGATGTAAAGGTGTTGGCTGCCTGTTTCTATACCCCTGACGACCTGACATCAGACCTGGAGCGACAGCAACCGATGCAGAAATACTAAGTCTCTGGTATTTGGGCCGACTGCGGGATACCTGTATGCAGAGAACCCAGTGTGATGACTGCATCAGTGAAACATGAAGAACATCCTTCGGTGCAGTGCTGATCATCTCAGTTGGCGCCAAAGTCAGTACCATAGCTTTTTTGGTACTTGGTTTCGGTTCCAGTGAATTCAAGGGAACCAAAGATTTAGATCTCTTGGATGTCGGAACCGAAGGGGACACTGGCACTGAGAGACTCTTCTTCCCATGATCAATTTTCAAGGAAGAGGAGGAAGATAGTGAAGATGCATCCGATTTTAGATTTTCTTGGCTGACTGGACAAAGCCTAACAGGATGCTTTAATCAATCCTTTCAGGAGAAGTTTGTTTTTCCTTTCTACGAGGGCCCGGTGACTAAAAATTTGACAAACAGTGCACATATGTCCATCGGAATTGGGCATTTTCCTTCCACAATCACGGCACTGCTGAAATCCAGTAATACCTTTACCTGCCAGGCTGACTAGTAACAAGTCAACTCGCAGAAACACACACACACACACACACACACACACACACACACACACACACACACAGGAAGGAAGGTAAGAAAAGGTAAGGCTACCAGCAACAGTAGGCCAGAACTAGCAGGAGGTAGAAGAGAAAACAACAGGGGCTACCAACGATCGTAGGAAAGGTACCACAAGGTATGAAAGGTTAAAAAGGACACTCACTCACAGAAGAAACTCAGAAATAACAGGAGAGGGATAACATTTTAAACTGGGTAGTTAGGAAAGGTTAATTAAAGACTCCTGAGAAGATTTAGCTAAGTTTTAAGTAAAAGGAATAAAAATACACTTGGCTCAAGAGAAAGTTTGGAAGACGCATCCAATGCAGAAGAGCGGCAAACAAGATCTGAGATAATCTACAAAGGGGCATTTTGGGTAGGGACTTAGCTCAAGAGTTTTTGGTTCTCAAGATCTGTTACAAGAGCCAAGCCGGTTGCCAGGGTCTGAACAGAGTCCCACACAGCAAGGATAAATGAAGATTGACAACATTGGAGCTGAGGGTTAATCTAAGACATAACGCAGATGGAGGTTAGAAAGGTGCCACCATTATAGATTGAATCAGAAGCTCAGCTTTACAATGGGCAAATCAAAAGTGACTGGGAAACATAAGGGTTACAATAAGAAGGTATTCGTAATTAACTGAATTGTTTATTTGCTAAAGTTAAGAACTAAAACAGGTAAAACAAGAATAGTTGTTATTATTGTGCCAGGACATCAGAAAGTAGAAAGTTTTCTTTTTTATTTAGTGTTTAAAAGTAATGGCCATGTAAAATACTACGTTTATGCTAATCAAAATATGCTAAGTTGACTCCTGGCCATACATCTCAACTGTCCAAATTTTTCGTCTCATTTTTGGCCTGCTCCTCATAAAATCTGTTGTTCTCTGGCAAATCACTGGGATGATCTGAGGATTCAAGTCACTAAATAATTACATTCGAGTTTCAGACTTCATATCCTTCAAAAAATGCTTCCCAACACAAATCCTGTTGTTATAGCAACTTTCTAAGTTTACAAGCACAAGATTTAAAATCTGCCCCTATTTTTGGGCTTTTGTCCCCCATTATGTCAGGCTTTGTCCAGATTTATTTTGCTAAGAGGTCGAAGGGTATGCCCCTGGCTAACCAGTATTTATTAGTCTGACACAGAGAACTAATATTCAAGCAGTGACATTCCATTTAAAAAAAATTAAAGTGCCAGGAAATCAGAGAAGAGCAGCATTTGACAGTTTTTAGCTTGTTTTATCAGTTCAAGAAAAAAATACTAACTTGGGTTTCACAAAAAAATTTCAACAATAAGAAATCTACAAGCAACTGTGTGGAGTTCTTGAAAAGGCCATCAACCAATATTCACTGATAATTCATGGGTCATTTTAAAATGCACTTCCAATTAGTATACTGTGCTCACAACTATATTATTTTACACAAGAATTTTAACATGAAAAGTTATTTTTCTCAAACCACAAGGGACAAAAGGTTGCATTTAGTTTTTCAAATTTTTCTAAACAAATTCAGTAACATTATATTAGCAATATTTAAATCGTCTTGATGGTGAATGTGACAAGAAAAGTTTCTTGTTAACAGAGTTGATTGAAAGTGCTTATCCAGATACAGGATAGAAAGTTAAGATGGAGGAAAAATAAAAATAAAAAGGTATTAAGGAATATGACCAACACAAGTAATGAGTATACAGCTAAAGAAAACTGACAAAATTGACAGAGACATCAATCTAGCAACTTCTAGGTTTATCAATTTTCTTCATGAGATTAGGAATAGAGACACAATTATGAGAACTAGTACAACATTGTTTGGATACACGTTTTCTTTTTGTTAGACCTACTTTAAAAGAGCTATGAATGAATACATTTGATAACAAGTAGCTATACTCACAAAAATATTTGTGATGGTATCATAAGAATTATTTATAATACATAACATTTTAAAACAAGGGAAATAAATTTAGGTCCATCACAAAGAAGATATTTTGCCATTGTTTTAATATACACAATTTTACATATTGCTATATTATCCTAGGAGTGAATACAAAGTCATCATTATGAAGTGAAGCAAACTAAAATGAAAACAAGAGTTATAACTCAGAAAAACGAGAAGCACATCACCTGGTGATGCATGTGTAAATTATGAGATTCTGACTAAAATTATTCTACAAAATTTGACATATGACAAGTATACCATGGTATGTGCAACAAGTTGACAACTGACATTTTAAGCATTTGAAATTACATTCTGCCATTTTATATTTTGTCACTGTAGACAGAAACTTTTAAGATTTAAACAAATGTATTTTTCTGCATTTTGCTAATATCTTATTCAAAATATCAAACTATGACAGGATATGGTTATATAACATATTCCCATTAATTAAATATTTGTATTGACATTTTATATTTGAACTGGACGTTGTTGGATATGGGTAAACAGGTTGGGATTGTTCTCTCATTATATGCGTGCATGTGACTTTTTGAAATGGATTTGTAAGTTGTTTTTCTATGCTGCAATTACAAGTCTGGTTGACACAAGATAATTATGGCATCCTTCACTATGTAACAATGTATTAGTCCAAGCTAACCAAAGACTTGTGATGACATGACCAAAGATTGTTTTCCAAAATGATTTAGCATTTAAAGGTTGAGGGATGGTATAATGGTTAAGGTGTTTGACTCTCAGACACAAGGTACAGTGTGAATCTCACTTTTGAGAGATCTGGAGTGAATCTGAACTAAATCCAAGGCATCCACTGTGTTCAACAAAAAATAAGTATATTTTAAGCTTGCACTGGACTTTTTTGAACTGTATTTTGCTGTTTTACTGCTGTGACTGTCTGCACTTTGAATTTCTAGTACTTCTGTATTTTATGGCATAGGCTAGATTCAGATTTGCTGAAGCTAGTCGGTTTGGTATTACCTGAGCACAAAAACCAGCCATCCTACATTACATAAGCCCTCCTGCACCCTAGTAGCAGAAGTATGTAGCCTAGGACCCATCAGAGTTGGGGACTGCTGAAAAAAGCTCAGTTTTGGGCTTTCCTATTGGTTAATTTGTGTTAAAACTATTTAACTTTGCTTGTGTTTAAGCCCCCGTGTTTGGGTGTAGCTGCGCACCAAGCAGTGTGGTTCTATAGACTTAAATGCTTAGGAACACAATTCTCCCTTCATATCTGCTACAGAACAATCCTTGGCTCCACTGCCTTTGTGCTCAACACAGGTACACACTGCTACCTAGCGAGGAACTCAGTTGAGCATTCTGAGGTGCTGACGCAGTCTTCTACCCTTGGCCCTCCACACAACAGCCACCTTTGTTAGTCTCACAAGCAAACCCTGGTCCACATAAGCCCATCCCCACTAGCTACTACAATATATACCTGCCACAACGACTAGACAATTTCCTACCATTTCTCCAGCCAACCTGACTGACATGGGCATCCTGAAGTAATGTAGTAATTGCCTACTGCCTCAGACAACCACTTGCTTCTAAAGCAAAAAAAAAAAAAAAAAACAGCATGTGAGATGCAATTGGCCCTCTCACATAACAGTATACAAGACGTACAACAGGTTATCAGCATACCCATCTCCCCTCTCAAACAAGATAAGATCAAGACACAAACCCACATATGTTGAAGTACTCACTAACAGCCTACCAAAAGATCACAGACCTCCCAAGCGCAAACATACACATACAGGTACACAAAAAGAATCCACCACTACACATAACACACACTAGTGTCTCAACAATTAAGCCCTCAAGGCAAAATACCTCAAAATCTAATGTCCTGGTCATAGGCAACTCAATAATGAGAGAGACAGATGTCCTCCCTCACCAGATTGAACAAAAAGGTCATGGTCAGCTGCCTGTCAGGTGCCAGGATCCGTCAAATCATGCACACATTCAAGTCACTCAGCAATAAGTCCCGTTATAATTCTGTCATAGTGCATGTTGGTGTGAACGACTTGAGATGTACCACTCTCAGCTATATGGAGAAACATGACCAAATACTCATACTGTATGTCCCAGGCAGGTATGTCCCTAGCCCTAAGTGGCATTCTACCTTCACCTAGGATGATGCCACAATACAGACAAAAAAATAGAAGTTATGTTCTTACCATAACGTTCCATGTTAGTTGTCTTCTTCTCGCCTTCTTCTTGCTGGATGGGTTCGGAGCCGACCTCGGCTCCACTGCCACTCTAAAAGCTCGAGAGTTGGTTCCACCGGCTCGAGGCTCCCCTTATATCCCACAATGCTAGGCGAGAGTTACCTCAGATCTCGTTTGTAAGCTAATCCCAGCTTATAATAGTAACAAAATGACTATAAACAGAGTCCACCTCTAACAACAGGGAGAAAGAAGGGTGACCTACATCCTGATTCAGGAAATATGCAAAACAGCATATACCTATCGCAAAGAGGTGGTAGAAAGAGAGGTCACAATCACAACTCCTCTAGGTCTGTCCAGGCCAGGGGGAAGGAGGGTGGGGCGCAAGAAGGCGAAGAAGACAACTAACATGGAACGTTATGGTAAGAACATAACTTCTATATGTTAAGTTGTCTATCTCGCCTTCATTCTTGCTGGATGGGACCGCGTCCCTAGCACCTTGTCCCGGGTGGCCTAACGGAACAGACTCCTGAGAACAGTGGAACCAAAGTTAGCTCTATGCCTAGAAGCTAAATCCAACTTATAATGAGAAATGAAAGTGTGAGGAGTAGCCCAAGTAGCCGCTGCACAAATGGTGTCAATAGGCAGTCTGTCTTGGAAGGCTAAGGAAGTAGCCAAAGCTCTGGTAGAATGGGCCTTAGGTTTATTAGGCAGCTTTTGGTGTCTAATCTCATAAACAAGGGAAATCAGAGATGTAAGCCATCTAGATAATGATACCTTTGAAACTGAAAGTCCCTTTCTGCCTTCTGCATAGGAGACAAACAGTTGGTCAGATTTTCTGAATTGTTTTGTTCTATCCAAATAGTACCTCAACTGACTATGAACATCTAGCCAGTGTAATTTTTGTTCAGACCTATTGGAATATTCTGGAAAAAAGACAGGGAGGTCAATGCTTTGATTTAGATTTGACGTCGAGACTACCTTAGGCAAAAGGACGGGTTGGTTCGTAAGGATACCCTGTCCTTATGGAACAATAGATAAGGAGGTCGACAGCTGAGTGCATGAAGTTCTGAGACTCTTCTAGCTGAAGTAATAGCTACCAGAAAGAGAGTCTTCCATGATAGCAATTTTAATGAACAGGAGGCTGCAGGTTCGAAAGGGGGGAGAATCAAAGAAGTAAGAACTAAATTTAGGTCCCAAGGAGAAGAAGGATTTCTTATAGGAGGTCTGAGAAGAAAAACTCCTTTCAAAAAGGCTTTGCAAAGCTTGTGGGACATTAAGGCAGACTCAGAAATACCCACATGAAAGTTAGAGATAGCTGCCAAATGAACTTTAAGAGTAGAAGGAGATGAACCTGCATGGAAGAGTTCAGCTAGAAAATCAAGGACTATTTGGATGGAAGCAGTGAAAGGATCTATGTCCCTTCCTTGAGCCCAATATGTGAAGCGTTTCCACTTACTCAAATAAATCTTCCGAGTGGAAGATTTATGGGAAGCTATCAAAATATCTCGAACAGAGTGAGATAATTGAGGAAGCCTGGCTAAGGTTGGAACTGGAGGAACCAAGCAGTGAGGGACAGAGAGGGAGGGAGCGATGTAACTGACCCGATTGATGGATCAAAAGATCTGGAACTAGGTCCAGATGCCAAGCTCGCTCCCGTAGAAATTGATGTAGAAAGGGGAACCACACCTGTCGAGGCCAGTAGGGAGCAATGAGGATCAACGAGGCCTTCTGAGCGATAGCTTTCTGTATCACTTGAGAGATTAGTGGGAAGGGAGGAAATGCATACAGAAGTCCCCGGGGCCAAACTTGGACTAGAGCGTCTCTGCTGGGTTGGCCTGGTAAAGGGAATAGAGTGAAATAATCTCTGCACTTGCTGTTTTGGGGAGTAGCAAAAAGATCGCAGCAAGGCTGACCCCATTTGAGAAAAATCTCTCACAACAGTGTCTTTCAGAGACCACTCGTGAGGCATGAGGATAGCTCTGCTCAATTTGTCCGCAATTTGATTGGACTTCCCGGGGATGTGCGTTGCTATCAGAAACCGCTGAGAAGAAATCGCCCATTGCCACAATCTGAGTGCTTCTCGACACAGGGGGTAGGACCTGGTTCCGCCTTGTTTGTTGATGTACCACACTACAGACATATTGTCTGTCTGGATTGCAATCGTTCCCAAGGGGAGAGAGTCTTGAAGGGCTTGCAACGCTAAAAGCACTGCCCTCATCTCCAGAACATTTATGTGCAAGTGGCATTCGTCTGGTTGCCATGTGCCCTGGACCGTCCTGCCCTGATAATGCCCCCCCCCACCCGATCAGGGAGGCATCCGTTGTCAGAGTAGCAACCGGAGGGGGAGGAACAAAGGGTCTTCCCAACAAGAGCTGAGGGGAAGACATCCACCACATGAGATGACTTCTGCACGCCTGCGTGATCATAATGGTGTGGGACATTGGAAGTTGCTGGTATGACCATTGTGTAAAGAGCATCCATTGAAGGATTCGCATGTGGAATCTGGCTAATGGAAGCAGAGGTATGGCAGCCGCCATAATTCCCAACACTTTCAGAACTAACCTGGCTTTGATTCTGTTGTTGTTGAAAAGGAGTGAGACCAGTCTGTGTATGTCTGTTATTCTCTGACCTGTTAACCTCGCAGACATGTCCACTGTGTCTAGATTTGCGCCTATGAAGGTAATAGTACGACAAGGCGACAAAACAGACTTTTCGCAATTTATTGAAATGCCTAACTTTTGACAAATGCGAAAAGTGTAATCCCTGGCCATGAGAAGGAGATGCTTGGTGGGAGCTGTGAGGAGCCAGTCGTCCAAATATGGAAACACCTGGAATCCTTGTCGTCTCAGGTGAGAAGCTACCACTGCCATGCATTTGGTAAACACCCGGGGGGCAGTGGTGAGACCAAAGGGCAGGGCCCTGAATTGAAAATGACTGGTTCCCAGCCTGAAGCGGAGGAATCTTCTGGAGCGTCTGTTCACTTTTATGTGATAGTACGCATCCTGAAGGTCTATAGAGCACATCCAGTTTCCTTTTCCCAATAGGGGAAGGATGGACTGCAGCGTGACCATCCGAAATCTTGTTTTCTTGACTGATCTGTTCAAGATACTGAGATCCAAAATTGGTCTCCAGTCCCCTGTTTTCTTTGGAACTAAAAAGAACCTTGAGTAGATTCCGGATCCTTGCTGGTCTGCTGGAACTGGCTGAATTGCTCTTTTGCAAGCAGTTTTGAAATTTCCAAAACCGCTAGATCCCTTTGAGCGGTGGAACATCTGGAAGGGATTTTTTGATTGGTTTGGAATGCGAAGAAAGGGGATAGAATAGCCTTCGAAATGACGGACTGTACCCATTTGTCTTGAGTCAGGGATAGCCAGGCTTCTGGGTACAGTGACAATCTTCCCCGACTGCCTCGAAGGTGGGCAGTCGGGCAACACCTCAGGGATGCTGAAAGGGCTTATCAGAGAAGGCTTCTCGATTGCCCTGGTTCTGGAGCCCCCTGCCTCGAGGCGGCGTCTACCATTGTTATTCCGCCTCTGCCTCTGGCGGGAAGCGACTTTGTCGTCAGGCAAGTCCCTTGAGATTGTTTTGAACCACATTTTCCCACCTTTCTGGCCTTTGGGGTAAGGCCTAGAAGGAGTAGAAAAACGGACTCCGATGGCAGAAAGAGTCTTGCCATCAGTCTCGCACCTAGTCAAGGTTTCTTTCACTTGAGGACCAAAGAGATGATCCATCAAGCGGGAGTTAGTGAAAGACGTCTTGAAGGGTCCATAAAATTGCATAGCCGCATCCAGGCATGCCTACGTAAGGCCACACCTGTCCCTGCGGCCCTACTCGCTCCATCAGCCGCATAAGAAAGGAGGCGCATGGAGGAGTTGGTTATGGAGTTAAGGGTAGCCAGCTGAGTGTTCATCTTATCTTGAAACCCCGCAGCTGTAGGGTCCTTCAACATGTCACTCGCTTCTTTGATCAAGTCCCTTTGAAGGCAGTGAAATGGCACAGGTAATTCAGCGACGCATAGTAAATGTCGCTGGCGAGAACATCCGCTTCCGTACCTGTCCATGGACCTAGATTCCTTGTTAGGTGGATGGACAGGTACTGAAGGATCAGCTAGTTCCTTCTTAGTGGCAGCAGCTACCACCATAGCATCCACAGAAACTCCTTTTGTCAAGAACTGTTTGTCTGCTGGTGCGTTATGAATTTGGAGGGTCTCCTGGGAGTGGGGTCCACTGAATCAGGAGCCGTCCATGCCTTTTAGCAACCACCTGCATGAGGGGTCAAGGGGGACACCCAGGAGGTGGAAGGGCGAGAGCCAAGCGCCTCAAGATACACAGATTCATCCTCCGAAGGGTTAAGGGCTGGCCAATTTCCCTCTGCTTCAGGATCTCTAGAATGTCTGCAAAGGAGACATCTTCAGAAGGGGAATGGGGAACCCTCGGAATCATCTAAATCTGTGTCAGATGTGATGGACTCAGGTGAGTCAATGTGTTTCCTCTTACACTTCCTCTTCCGAGGGGCTCTTCTGCCAAATCAGGAGAGGCCTCGAAGAGGATGAGATCCCACAGGGGTTCCTGAGGAGCTGGCTCTCTGCGGTCCGGGATGAGGGAGTGAGTCGACTTGACCTGAGGCACCGTGAGGGAGGGGGGACGGAGCCGACTGTGGAGTAGAGCCAGGCTCTAACACACTCCGCATGACCTCGAGCACCCCTGTCAGGCAGAGCCAGAGGTCCCCGCTCCGAAGCTGAGAACCTCCCTCGGCACCGACAGTGATGGCTCGAGGCCGATGTCGGAGCCGAACTCACCAGCGCCGAAGCTCCGAGAGGAAGAGCGGGGTCGGACAAGGGTCGATGCCACTCATCCCTCGGAGCCGGCGAAGTCCGGCGCCGAGATTCTTCTAAGGAAGAAATCGGAGCCGGCGATGGAGCCGAAGACAATTGTATCAGCTCGGCGCTACCACAGTCTCGGTTCCGACCGACCCGGCTCCGAGCTCAACGGAGTCGGAGGAGGAATATATTGATGGACAAGGGCAGGCATCGACTGATGAGTCGGGCTCTGAAGCATCTGGGCCAGTGCCTCGGACTTAAGAAGTCGACTCACTACCCTCTGAAGGTCATGATCCGACAGCCTCGATGACCTAGAGGAGTGAGATTTATGGCTCCGTTCAGACAGCAGGGGAGATCCTGGAGCCGAATGAACGGAGCCAAGGGATGGTGACCTGGACCTCTTCCTAGATGTCGGCTCCGAAGGTCTGGTCGGAGCCGACACGGGAATCTCTAATACCTCGGCTCCAGCCGGAGCCGAGGGAACCACAGAAAAGTACAGTTTTGTACCTACCATAAATGTAGATGTTCGAGGATTCCATTGCTGCAGTCCTTACTATTGGGTATAGTCCGCATCCAGTCGGCCCGAATACCAGAGTATAAGGCTGGCGCGGTCAGGCGCATTAGACTGGCGTCACGTCAGGGTACTAATCGCATGACCGGCGTCATATCCTCAGTCTTTTCTTGCCCCAGATGTCAGAAGACCCTAAAAAGACAAGGCCCAAAATACCTGCACCAAAACATGAACAATATATACAAAAATATAAGCAGGTAAATCACCTACACAACCACCCCTAAACACAGAGGGAAGGAGGGAGATTGGACTGCAGCAATGGAATCCTCGAACATCTACATTTATGGTAGGTACAAAACTGTACTATGTTCTTCGTCTTCCATTGCTGCAGTCCTTACTATTGGGTAGAATCCCAAAGCAGAGGTAAGGGAGGCTGGCAAATCATAAAGAAGCAGGAGCTGACAACATGCCTTGCAAAACAGCTGTGGCAAAACCAGCCCTAGACTTAGAGTAGATAGGAAGGTGATAATGCTTAGAGAAAGTATGCACTGAACTCCAAGTAGCTGCTTCCAAAATATCCTTAGTTGCCACCCCCCGTAGAAATGCTGTTGAAGTGGCAGTAGCCCTAGTGGAATGAGGCCTAATCCCAGCTGGAATCTCCTTGCCATGATGGGAATAACAAAATGCAATACAAAAGCCAATCCACCTAGAAATAGTTTGTTTTGACACAGGCTTGCCCTGCGAACTCAAAGCAAAAGAAACAAACAACTGCTGAGACTGCCTAAAATCCTTAGTCCTGCTTAAGTAATAATTGCCTGTGTACATCTAAAGTATGCAAAATCTTCTCCCTTTATTTTGGGGTCTGCATAAAAGGTAGGCAAATGAATAGTTTGGTTTAAAGCCACACTAGAAACCACCTTAGGCATAAAGGAAGGATTAGTGCGTAATGATACCCTATCCTTATGGAAAATCAAAGGGCTCGACTGCCATAAGGGCCTGCAACTCAGACACCCTTCTTGCAGAAGTAATAGCCAACAAAAAAGCAGTCTTCCATGACAAATATTTCAATTCAGCAGTAGCCGCAGGCTCAAAAGGTTGTAGAGTAAGTTTTTCCAACACAAAATTGAGATCCCAAGCAGGAGTAGGAGCTCATGGGGGTCTTATATTCTTAGCCCCTCTAAGAAACTGCTTGAACAAGGGATGCGAAAACAATGGTGGGTCACAATCATAGTGAGCTGAGATTGCTGCAGCATGAATCTTGATGGAAGAGAAGGATAGACCCTTGTCCAGTAACTCAGTAAGATATTGAAGAGCCATACTCAAATTAGGCTCAGAAATCTCCAAATTCTTTGCTTTACTCCAAAATAAAAATCTCTTCCATTTTGCTACACTTTCCTTGTACTAGGTCTTCTAGCTTCCATAATCACATTTAAAACTTGTTGAGGAAGTTGAGACCTGCTGTGTTTCAACACAGAATATGCCAGGCTGTCAGAGGAAGAGAGTGAAGCTTGACATTGAGCAGATGACCGTCCTGCTGGGATAACAGATGTGGAATCAAAGGTTAAGGCCATGGAGGCTTCTTTACCAGACTCCGAGTAGAGGGTACCAGTGTTGCGAGGCCAATCTGGAGCTATCAAAATCATCCTTGGCCTGTCCTGTCTGACCTTTAACAGTACCCTTTGAAGAAGAGGCAGAGGTGGAAAGGCATACAGATGAAGGTTTGTCCAACTGAAAGACAGAGCATCCACTTTCCAAGCTGTGTGATGAAACCCTTTGTGCAAAACTGTGGCAGCTGGTGGTTTAGTGGAGAAGCGAACAGATCTATGTCTGGAGTTCCCCATGACACTGTCAATGTCTGAAATACATGAAGATCCAGTTTCCACTTGTGGGGATCCATGATTTGTCTGCTTAACACATCTGAGTTCTGTGCTCCTGGCAGAAACCTTGCCTGAAGAGTTAGTCTCATAAAATCATTGCATGCCTGCATAGAGGATAAGAATGTGTTCCCCCTTGTTTGTTGAAGTACCACATGACAGTTGTGTTGTCTGTTAGAATCAACACCTGCCCTGGAAGAAGTAACTCCTTGAAAGCCAGAAATGCGAACTGGACTGCTAACATCTCCTTTATGTTGATATGTAGATGCCGTAGTCTGGCAGGCCACTTGTCTTGTATCCACTTTGCATTCAGATGAGCTCCCCAAGCAATGTCTGAGGCATCTGTCGGTAAAATCTGACTCGCCTCTGGCCGGGTCACAGAGAGTCCCTTGTTTAGGTGACATTCCTGAGCCCACCACAAAAATACTCTTTGAAGGCAAGGTATTATTTGAATGACAGTGTCTAAATCCTGGCAGTGCTGTGTCCATACATTTTTGAGATACCATTGTAACTTCCTCATATGCAGTTTGGCATTGGGAAGCACCAGAATACAAGATGCCATGAACCCTAATGCTGGAAGGACTGTCTCTGCAGTCAGCACGGACTGATGAGATAGTTGATGGAAGTAAAGTGACAGACTCTTTCGTTTGTCCGGGGTTAAAAAGGCCATCTGGGCTGCTGTAGTCAGTCTCACACCCAGAAAGCACATGTGTTGAGAGGGTACTAGACTGGACTTTATTTCGTTCACAGAATACCCTAGGCATCTTAGCACTGCTATAAGATATTCCAGATGCTGTAGAAGGTCTTCCGTTTCTTGAGCCAGAATCAGGCAGTCGTCTAAATAAGGATAGATTTGAAGTCGTTGTAGCCTGAAGTAAGCTACCACTGGAGCCAGAACCTTTGTGAATACTCTGGGCGCAGTAGATAAGCCAAAGGGCAATGCAGAGAACTGATAATGAGAATCTCCAGCTTGAAACTGCAGATACTTCCTGTAACTTAGCCTGATATGCACATGAAGGTAAGCTTCCTTGAGATCTAAAGTTACCATCCAGTGATCTTTGCCCAGCAGGGGTAAAAGCTGTTGTAACGTCAACATCTCGAACTTGGGAATGTCCAGATAAGTGTTGAGGAGAGATAAATCCAAAAGCAGTCTCCACGTGTTCCCCTTCTCTGGTACTAGGAACATGCGAGAATAAAATCCTAGGCCCTTTTTGACACAGGGACTGGTAGAATGATGTCCAACACCCATCTGTCTTGAGTAATTAAATCCCAAATCCCTTTGAAAAGAGACAGGTGTCCTTCCAAAGGAGCTGCCAGACGAGAATCTACTGGCAGCTGAAAAGGCAGGTCATTGGGTCTGTTTACGAAAGGACTGACCCCTGCCCTCACCAGAAGTCTGAGCAGGTGAACTCCCTGTTCTAGGCCTAAAGAACCTTGAGCCCTGCCCCTACCACGTCTAGACCTACCCCTAGACTGGGAATCATAAGCAGGATATGTCCACCCCTTAGCAGGCCAATTTCTACTAAACTTGGTGGCTGTACCTGCAAAATCTTTAACAGTTTGCATAGACTTAGCTTTGTCCTCCATTTTCTTCAATACTGCTTCCACAGGTGAACCAAACAACACATCAGACTGTAAAGGAGCATCCAAAAGCCTTGTCTTAACATGCTCAGCCAAATTTTGATCCCTCAACCAGGCATGCCTGCGAAGAACAGAACTAGTGGCAGCCACCCTCGAGGAGGCCTGCACAGCATCAAAACCACATTGCAAAGAATGCTTGCCCACTTGTTCAGACACATAAACTAAATCCAGCAAGTCTTTACAATCAATACCTTCCGCCAAAGCATCCACCTTAGATTTCAATTGTGAAAGGAGATAATTTTGATATTTCAGCATGTGAAACTGACAATTTAACGCTCTCATGGCTAGAGTGGAAGAAGTATACACTTTCTTACCCCACCTATCTAATGCCCTTGCCTCTTTGTCAGTGGGAACAGGATTCTTAACCACAGAGGCCTTAACACCTTTAGGCCCCTGAGAAACAGTTTCTGGGTCCGCCCTAGGACTCTTAAACAAATATTTATGAGCTTCGGGCACCCTATAGTACCTATCAGGTTTAACAGGAGCAGGAGGCAAAGAATCAGGGTTCAGGAAGCCTCTGCAAAACATCTTCCACCACATTCAACACAGGCGGTATAGCTAAGGGCCTATGCTGGGGTAAAATAAGAATTCCCTAAGCCTCTTCCTGGAATCAGAGTAATCCTGGCCTTCCCATTTAAAGTGCTCCCTCATGGAATGCAGAGTCTCTGAAAATGAAAAATCCTCAGGAGGAGAAGCGAAGGAGTGGCATCATCCACATCAGAATCAGAATAATGAGGATACTCCTGCAAATCTTCCGCAGAAGATTCAGAAGCCCCTGAACCCTGTTCAAAACTGTCAAACTCTGGTTCCACTCTAGGCCTCTTATCAGGAGGGCCCATAGAACCTCTAATCATAGTAATCAAATCTTCTGCCATTTTAAGCATATGTTTCTTAGGTACAGAACCCGAAAGGCTAGGAGAAGCCCCTACTGAAGCTGAAGTTGGCCTACCTCTAAAAGAAGTTTTGGCAACAGAAGGAGAGGCTCTAACTACTTTGGGAAGAGAGGGAAGAATAGTTACCTGAGAAGCCCCCTCAGCCTGGCCTGCCTCCTGAGAGGGTACATCCTGTAACAGCAAAGTGTCTGCCTGAGACTCTATAGAAACTCCTGGCAAAACCTCTGGCTCCACTGAGCCATCTAAAGAACCGACGTTTGGGACTGCCGGTTCATCAACCCCAGGCTTCGCTGTTTTGTCCCTGCGCTTCTTGCATCCGACGGCATTTTATAATTGCAACGCTTCCCAAACACTAATCTGGCACAGTCTAACCTCCTCTTAATAGTGCGTTTGTTAAACCTAGCACAAGAGCGGCAACCAACAACGTCGTGCTCAGGTCCTAAACAAGGTATACACAATGTATGGTAATCCCTATGAGGTATTTGTTTCCCACAAGAAATACAGTTATTCACTTTTTCTGACATCCGGTTAAATACTGAGGCAAGAAAAACAAAATGTTCCCAACGGGTACTTAGCCAACTCTGATTCGGTCTGAAACTCCGGTTTCGGAAATATTTCAGAACGCCAACCTGCACTCGCAAAATTGCTTCTGCATCGGACAGCGCGGCAAAAAAGACTGAGGATATGACGCCGGTCATGCGCATTAGTACCCTGACGTACTGACGTCAGTCTAATGCGCCCTGACCGGCGTCAGCCTTATACTCTGGTATTCGGGCCGACTGGATGCGGACTATACCCAATAGTAAGGACTGCAGCAATGGAAGACGAAGAACATCTGTGGACTGAGACTCATCGGCTCCAGCCGGAGCCGATGTAGGCGGAGGTTTAGAAGCCTTAGGTCTCGGCTCAGTTGCTGGAGCCGAAGACCTAGAAGCCTTGGAGGGCTTCCCTGAAGACACAGTAAGGGAATCCTCAGGCTTGAGTAAACCTCTTAAAATTAATTTATTTTTTCTTTCCTGCAGGACCCTGGGACTGAAGCCATGGCAAACAGCACAGGAGTCCTGCAGGTGCAAAGGCCCCAGGCAGTAGACACAAGAAGTGTGACAGTCTGTCAGAGACATTTTCTGACAGCACGCATCACACTTCTTGAAGCCTGAGACCTTTGATTCTTTAGACATTCCGAAAGTGCAATCACACACACAGTCAAAAACACACTGATTACACCCTGTCTAGTTTTAGCTTAAAATAAAACAACTGACTAGGTTTTAAATTAAGAAAAATAACACACACACACACCCACTAGGGAAGGAAGAAGGCCTGAAGGCCCGAGGGAAGAACTTAAAGTTCTTGTGGGGAAAAAACAGGAATTTTAAATACACTAACTTTACAAGAAAGTCACTTACCAAGAACCGGTAGAAAACCAACACCTCGATCGCTGTAGCGGCAAACGAGATCTGAGGTAACTCTCACCTAGCATTGTGGGATATAAGGGGAGCCTCGAGCCGGTGGAACCAACTCTCGAGCTTTTAGAGTGGCCGAGTCGGAGCCGAGGTCGGCTCCGAACCCATCCAGCAAGAATGAAGGCGAGATAGACAACTTAACATTTATTGATTTCAATAATTGGCTTAGCTTCTGGTATCCCTCCAGGGGGATCCAGTATCTGTCTGCCTGGGAAGACATGTTGACAGTCCACATTGCTTTGCCACAGATGGCCTTCACTTGTCTCCTCAAGGATTTCAGACACTGGCAAAGATGCTTGCCTCCTCCACAGTGCCATTTTTAGGCAATGTCCAAACAACAAAACTTCCAACGTAAAGAAGTCCACTAAAGACAAAGTTAAGGTCATGCTGCTTAATGCTAGGAACTTAAACAGTAGACTGCACTCCCTGGAAGTACTCCTCACCTTGGAAGATGTTGACACTTGTGCAATCACTGAGACTTGGTTCAAGGCTGCTGAGAACACCCCAGCCGTACAAGGCTACAATGCTTTTCACACTTTCAGACCCCAAAATGAGTGTGAAAGAACCAGAGGTGGTGGTGTACCCATCTTCATTAAATCCAAATCCATCTTGAGACTGGTGAAACAGTACGACTCTCTTGAGCTATTCCAGGTCCAAATAACTGTAGGTACAACACCCCTCCACATCATCACTAGCTACAGATCCTCTACCATGAACCAGGAGAAGCACACCGCCTACCTGGACTTGCTAGAGTCACTCAGTACACAGCCAAACACCTTGGTCATGGAAGATTTCAACTACCCTTCCATCGATTGGGTGACTTACATGAACACAACCACGATAGTACAAGGTTCCATACCCTCACAGGAGTAAAAAAAATGAATTTCTCCAAAGCAAACTATTGCCTACTAAGCAATGGTATAAAAAGTTTCAAAGCCCCTGCCAACATAACCCAAAATAACTCTTATGCAGAAGAATACACAAATGCCCTATTCAGCCATTTAAAGAAGTGCATTGACTCAAATGTACCCAACAGGAACAATACCATGGCTTCCAAAAAAACAAGTCACCCTGGTGGACTGTAAATATAAATAAGCTATACAACAAAAGAAAAAAATGATATCCAAGAGCAGGAGGAAACTTGGTCAACAGAAGAATACCCTCCACAGCCTGAACAAGCAAATCAGATATCTTGTTAAGTCCTCTAAGGCTAGCTACAAGTCTAAATTAGCATCCCTAGCTAAAGACAATTGTGTATCCTTTAACTACATCCAAAACCTAAAGGGAATACCCAGCTGTTTGCCAAACTTATAGTGGACAGTACCAGTCACACTTAACCCAAGGAAAATGCCAACCTGCTAGCCGACAGCCTTGGCAAGAACTTCACCCCCTGCCTCCACCAGACATACCCCAAAGCATTTCTGACACCAGTCCTCTACTGGGCATCTCCAAAGAACAGGTCATACAAGCACTCTCCAAGGCCAAAAACACAGCCTCTATGGGACCAGATAACATTGCAGGCTGTTTACTAAACAATCTAAAATAAGACCTAATGGAACCACTCGGCACTACAGTCTGAGAACTGGCTCTGCCCCAGCAGAGTGGCGAACAGCAATAGTAATCTCCTTGCACAAAGGGGGAAGTATCGACCCATAAGCCTAACCAGCCTTATCTGCAAGGCCATGGAAAGAATCATGGACCTTAACCACAAGGACATAGGCAACCTTCAAACCCTTGACCCAACCCAGTTTGGTTTCATCAAGGATAGATCTTGCTTATTAAAGCTAGTGGACTTCTTTGAGAATGTCACCAAAGCCCTGAATGAGGGCAAAACAGTATGTACACTAACTATCTTGATTTAGCTAAGGCCTTTGACACAATCCCCTGCTCAGGTGTCATATAGAAACTCTTCCAGCTGGGAATTAATCCATACATTACTAGATGGGTAGCAAACTGGCTCACCGACAGAATGAACACTGTCAAAGTTGGGGAGTCCACTTCCACCAACAGACCAGTTATCAGTGAGGTACCACAAGGACCTGCACTGTGCCCTCTACTGTCTGGAATCTATTTCACTGAAGTCCATGTGAAGGTAGATGGCCTGTGGCTTACCAAGTCTGCAGGTGACTGTAACCTGGGTGCAAAGAGTCTCCCAATAATGTTAACATATTACAGAAAGGGTCGACGCAGACAAATGACTGGTGCCAAACTCACAGACTAAAACTTAATGTAGAAAAATGCATCATTATCCCCTGCTAATGGTGATACAGACAGCACCCCTCTAAGCTCAAACTCAGTGGTGAGAGACTTGGGAACACAGACTGATGGCAATTCTAAATTTTGATCACCATGTGTCCATAGTGGTGAGAAAAGCGTTCTACACTGTGCATCTCATAAATAAGGGCATCGCGTCCAAGACCAGGAAGGTAATAGCCCCCGCTGTACTCGACCCTTATCAGACCACTGAGTAAAATGCCCCCTTCTGTATGTACCTTACCAGACACTTGCTGCAACTGGAGAGACCACAGAGGTTTCTAACCAAGAGAATCCAGAGCCTCCAAAACATGACATACATGGAAAGACTGAAAGCCCTGTCACTGTACTCTATCATACACGCTGCTGACAGGGAACCTGTGCCTGGCCTACAGAGCAGAAACGCTGCACATCTGCAAATCAAAATGGACAAGAATAACTCACTCCATGAATCTCAACCCAGCCTGTGACATTAACAGAACATGCTGGAGATGCTGAACATCTCCTAGTGATTGCCGCTCCACTGCAATAAGCTCCCACTCCATGTGAAGCAGTGCTCATCAGTGATGCTATTCAAGTGCAACCTTGACAACTGGATGGGTGACCATAAATTCACCCTGGGGGTGGCACCTATGTCCCTCATGGACAGGGGCAGTCGGTGCTGATCACAGAATCACTCTGCTAATAACGACCATCTAACTAGGGTCAATATGGGTACTTGGGCTCTCACATGACTAGGCCTGTAATGGCCCTACAGCCATTAGCGTAATAACCTCCTATGAATATGTATACAAAAGTAAAATGGGAATGAAATGAACATCTTGTCAACTTGCAAACATGAGAAAACAGATGAAATGTCAGGACCCACTTTAGTAAGCCCTGTAATGCTGAGACTGAATGGCAAAAAACAGACTTGCATATACTGACATGGCCATTTCTCAGAATATTTCATTTTCTTGACTGCGGTGGTGGTGCTGCGGTAGCGTTGTCGCCTCACAGTTAGATGTTGCCCGTTCGATTCTCAGTTAGAGCGTCTTCTGTGTGGTGACATGCGTGAATGGGAGTTCCTTTGTTGAAGGTTGTGCGTTAGGCCCGACAAGCCAGTACGTAAAAATGTACTGCCAATCATTAGCAGATGGGAGTTCCGCTGTGGTGACCCCTAACCGGGAAAAGCCGAAAGACACAAACAAACATGGTGGTCTCAGAGTTTAATTCTGGAAGGTGTTGGGATTGCTTCTCAGAAAAAAAAAAAAAAAAGTTTAAAAGGAGAACAGCAATGTTACTCACTCTTCTGCATTTTCAGTCTTTTTTTCAGCATGTTGGCACTTGGGATTATGAGTGCAGAGATTTCAGTCGGGAGCCGCTAAAAAATCAGACTTATCCACCTGGTGAGAAAGAGCATGACAAGAACATCTACGTACGTCTTTATGAAAATATGTCGATATGGCTAGGTTTCTCAGTTTACTTTATGACATAAATATTTGTAAATAAGTTCTAGAGTATGCTATGCTTACTCTTGTATTAAAATGTACTGTAGTCTTGCTTTTAGTTGAGATTGTGTCTTGTCTTCTGTAACGGTTATAAGAAAATCTATTAATGAAATATCTAAGTTTAAAGTTTCAAGTGCATCTCAGAGGCTCACTCTCACATATGTCTATTCAAAGATGTCCAATTCCACATGCCAAATGTAGTCATGTTCTTTACTGACAACCTGAAAGCTAGTTTTTAGGTACAGAATACATTAAATTGCAGAGCTTTGTAATTCACCCTATACAGTCATCAACATGAGAAGGAAGTACTCCAGTAATCCTATTATTCTGCCTCTAGCCAACAGGGAAACTTGTAAAATTGACCCAACTGACTTTATGATGTCTTCTGCTTTGTTATACTAACAGAGTGATGCATCTCCCAGAACATAAACACAGTAAGCTTCCACGCTCATCTTATACATCCTGCTGTTGAGGGGAGCAGATACAAGTGTCATGAGAGAGTTCCATGCCTTACAAAATCACAGAATGTCCACTGAAAGAGCTTTTCACTGTTTTTACACATTATGTCCAAAATGAGATAAAGGGATCCTTATACACATGTTGATGAACCTTTTAAACATTCTTTTCTGCCAAGTTTTTCATACCATCTAGTCATAAGATATGTTTTGGGTGCTATTCCAGTTTAAGGCTGCACACACATGTAGTGGAGATGCATTTTTGTCTAACATTTTTTTAAAAACATCATTATCTTGGAGTTTGGATGCCCTCCCTGCGGTCGAGTGGCCTTCGAAAGACATGTGTGAATGGGCATGCCTTCATTGAAGGTTGGGAGTCAAGCTGGCACCTCAGCACCATAAAAATCTACTGCCAATCATTAGCGGGCAAGAGGTCCGCTGTGGATTATCTTTTCACAGCTCTGTATCACATTTTGTTTTCAGACTCAATATAGCAAGAGCCAAGAGTACATCATATTCCATGCAAGAAGTCAGAGAGCTGCATCTCATCAGTTCCTGACAATGTTGAAAATCTTCTTTCAAAAGTGTTATGTCAGACCTTCTGTGCTTGCACCTTCAGCTGGATTTAAAATATCAAGTTACACCAGTTCTTGTATCTAAATGCAGCTCTACCAGCACATCATTTGTACCCTTTTTCTCTGCCCATAAATCTTATGATTTGACACTTCTTGAAATTAAGACTACTTAACTTGTTGTAGCTTCTGTGGTTGCTTCATTCCATCAGTAACACATTCTTCCTTACTTCTTATTTTTCAGCTTATTTCCATTTTCTGAATTCTGTTACCACTTTAGTGACTCTATCATATTATCACAGTCACTGTTACTGACAAACAGGTCCTCTACTTCCACACTGACTTTATACAGCAAGGAATGTGCACCCTTACACAAAACATTGCCATGCCTCACAAATACCACAGCTCCATAATGGTAAATGACAACTTTGGGTCCTTCCCACTTTGCACCACAGTCAGCCCTTTTTAATTTGTCTTTTATTTTAAACTTTTTATTCATGTTAAAAAGATGTTTCTAAAGTGCTTTCTACATTCCGTCTGAACATTTAGCCTCAACAATCATCAGTCTTTGAGCATGTAATGCTGAAATATGTTTTCCCACGGCCATGTTCCTTGTGGTCCCTTTTATGGCAGGCAACTTACTAATAAGAAAAGGGAGATTTGGGTTTTCACCATAACTGATAGGGACTGCTACCAGATAGATATCTCGCATAGTACCCCCCCCCCCCATAACATCCCACTCTAATTGTTTCAAAGTCACAGCCACTACTCTATTTCACTTTTAGCATTATTTCTGTTAGCGTCTGTATCTTTCTAGGAACTCACTGCCCTAAGGACTGTATGTTTCTATGGTAATAGTTTCAATAACTGAGTTCTGTACCATATCTATTAAAACTCTGGTCACCTCCACTGTAGTTGGGGCTTTGCCCATCTATACTATTGAGCTGCCTGGATTTCAAAAACATTTTTCCTGTTCCCAGTTTCATTTCCAGTTCTCACTTTGATCTAATGGCTTTCACAGGGGGATAGGTATCTCATGTATAATAGGTACAACATTTGCAGGATAATGCTCTATTCCCAGAAACATCTGTAATGTTGGCTTGTCTTTGGCCTTGGCACTTGTACAACTGCTCGATAATTTTTGGATCAGGTCTTAGGCCATCTAACATTAAAACATGACCCACAAATTTCAATGGTGCCACTCTTTTTACATTTGCCCTTATTTAGCTTACATTATGCCATCTTATTCAGCAGTTGTTTAACTCTCCTGTCCTGATCTTTTTACACAACCCCACACTGATATGCTACCAATTATGCTCTAGGCACTTTACAAACCTTCTTTTAGCTCAGCAACTGCTTTGTTGAATCTGTAGTTTCCTAAGCCAAATTACATGTACACAATTTGAAGTCTTCCTTATCTAGTTTAATTTTCTCCAAAACCATGGTTTGCATCTAGTACTCAGAAAAGTTTTAAGTTTGTATACTTTTCTGTCAAATATAAACAATAGAATGCTCTCTTTCAGTCATTCTGTTTAGATCTTGTACATCAGGACAAATGTCAATCTTTCTTTGCATACATTGACTATACTATTCACCCACACTGTTGGCTCCAGTTGTTTTTAAATGACACAATTATCCAATTCTTTTCAGCTTCTGTTGAACTTGAGTGCTACAGGTATTTTTCTAGAAGCACGAGTTACTAGAACTGAATCAGGTTTTTAACTGAAGGCTATGTTTCCCTGGGAACTTCCCAAGCCTGAAAAATAAACAGCACAGCCAAGCAAAATACAACTGCAAGGTCTCGGACACTGCAGCTTATTCTGAGCAAATGCATTTTTTTTACCATTCCACACTTCTCATAAGCCACACAACCAAAATACTGGGAAAGATGACTGGAGTGCAACTACCTGAAAAAGTAGACTGAACTCTGGACTGTACAGTATGTCAGCAATTTCTGACTGAATTATTAACTTATTCTGGCAACTGGATAGCACCAATGTGCACACAGTTTTGTAAAGTTCCAAAATGACCCAAAGGTTTAGAAGCATATTCTGACAGAACATTATTATGAGTATCTTCCCAAAATATACTACACTCTGCACTATGTTGTTGTATCGTTCGGTTTTTCCCGGTTAGGGGTCGCCACACCGCTGATTGGCAGTAGATTTTTATGTACCGAGTTGCCAGATCTGACGTACAACCTTCAACGAATGTACGCCCATTCACACATGTCTCCACACAGAAGACACTTTAGCTGAGAATCGAACAGGACGACATCTTACTGTGAGGCGACAACGTTACCGCAGCACCACCACTATATGCAATTTAAGTTCCACATTATTCACATTAATTCTCATTTCTTTCTAGAACTTAACCTTGCATTGCTGTTTCACTATTTCCGATACAGTTTCATTCTTTAGTCTTTTCACTTTTGCACACACTTGTTTTTGATTTAATATACTTTAAAGAAATGCCTCTTCTACCACACCAAGTACAGGACTGACTAAATGCTAGGTAGCTCTTCCCGTCATGCTTACACACACATCTCCCTCAAGCCTTAATCACAACAATGTGATCATTCTGTCCTCTTTCTTGGATCCTTTCTTTATCACGAGAGACTGTCCTTGGGCATTGTTTTTCAAATCTACCACTTTTCATCATATTCTGTCATTACTTCTTATTCTGCCATACTGTTCGAGTTACAATTTGTCCTATACACCCCTGTTTTATCAGTTAATTCTTACATGCATGAGTAATTTCACCTGTTCTGCGTACATCTACAGATTTTGATGAAGTCGGGTATGTTTCTTTTAAACACCATACCCTCTATTCTATCATTTTTATACCACAAATTAATAATAATGTAGGCCACCAAATTCACATACTCTAGCCTGCTCTTAATCTCAGTAACATACACATCTTCAGTTTCTGTACGACCCTGTGCTCTTGTAAAGAATACAAGTCAAACAAACAAGTTTTTTTAGGGATGGCAATGATTAACAAATTCCACTAAGTGTTGCTCTTGTGTCTATTCCTTCATCAAGCAAAGTAAAAGTGCTTAACACATTTATGACTTAATTCCACCAGAAAATTTGAGAATGTGGCTCACTGATTTTCTAATATTTTTTTAGCTAATCCACTTCCAGTACGGAATAAATCAAATTTCAGGTCCAGTTTTCAGACAGTTTCTTTCCTGCGGCAGACTTGCTGCAGGAGTGTGAAGATGAAGTATTTTCACTTAGAGTGATGCATCCAGACTTCCAAACACACACTCTTGACAGCAAAACTATCTCTTCACTTGTCTCTGCAACACTTTCAAGGTCAGAACAGCAAAAGCTAATGCAGTGAATTCAGCTATCTGGAAACAGTACATTCAAGAATTAATCTGCCTTCCTTATTTGCAGAAAATTACATGAAAAGCTGCAGTCTTCTTTACGTCTTTGGTTCTAAGTAGGTAATACCTTGCTGTCATGTGAACATCTATGGAATCCAGCATTCTTTCCTCTCTATTCTAAGGATTATGGGAAAAAAAAACCTGGCAGCTGAATTTCTTAGTAAATGGGAATTCTGCCACAACTTCAGACCTAAAGAAAGAGTCAGCATGTAAACTAACTCTCCCCTTACAGAAAACTGAGAAAGGCTCAATACACAAGGGCCTACAGCTAAGAAATCCTGCTAGCTAAACTGACAGGTACTAAAAGTGTAGTTTTCCAAGTCAGGAATTTCAGAGGGGCAGAGACAGCTGTGCTCCAATTAAGTACAGGTCAACTTTATATGTACAAAGTTTAAGTCCAAGTTCAGTGACGGAGCCGCTGCTCTACTAGGTGGCCTCAGCTGATCAACTCCTTTAAAAACTGTTTTATCAGTAGCATTGAGGCTAATGGGGATCTGCTGCTAGGCAGGCTGGCATGGCAGACAAATGCATCTTCCCTTAGGAACAGGCTAGTCTTGCTGCAAGAACAGCTCTTGACAGGTACTGTAGAATCAGACATACTCCTGTCATGTAGGGTGCCTGATTCCACCTTTGCCACCACAGGAAAATCCCTTCCTTTTAGCAAAGTATAACTTCACAGTATTATGCCTCAAAGCTTCTCTAATAAACTTTAGCACATCCTCAGAAAATAAGTGATCAAAAGGCAGCAATGGTAAATAATCTAAGCTGCCAGTTTAAAGGTCTGAGGATGTGGGTATACCAAGTTTACAGTGAGCTGGACCAAGAAACACCAAAGCTAAGGCAGGGTTAATGCTAGTTTCCACTTCCATCTGTACCAGTAGGGAGAATCAAAGCTGCCTCATTCAAAAAGGAGCTATCAGTAGCATTTTGGATCTCTGCTCCATTGCTTCTTGGATAACCCTTGGGGTGGGGTGGGAATAATTAACAGACCTGACAAGCTTAAGACAGTATCAGCTGACCCAGCTTTTCAGCAAGGTGCTCTGCAGCACATATTTTTCAGCTGCCTCTTGATAAGTGCAGCAAACATTTCTATTTCCAAGACACTCAACCTGTGGAGAAGGTCTAGAATAGCATCCCTATCTAAACCATTTTTGTGGGTCTACAGTTGTGCTCCTTGACTCATTTGCCAGGGCAATTTGCTGAGATGGAATACAGGTTCATATGTGATTTTATGAATTTCGGATGCCTGCATGACAAACCTACAAAGACAGCTGGAATGGGTGCAAGGTCCCTGGTCTTTAGACTGGCTTGAAAGCCTTGAGAGACAGATAACCACCATCATCACTTTTAAACTGAAGTGTCCCTAGATATATGTTTCTTCATCCAAATGCCCTGGACTTTCAGACTGAATAATTTCTCCAGTCCATGTATGAGGCTTCAGTGGACAAGGTCTGAGCCTCACGGCCTCTACAAAAGGAGCCACCTTACAAGCTTTTACCTGATGGATCCACTACATGTTCTCCATTATTATACAGGAGAGAACGAGTGCAAAGGGATGGTCTCCTCCACAACTGAGTATGCTGCAGCCATGTGCTCCACTGCAGCTTCCTCACATGCAGTCTTGGTGGCGAGACCATGATTATGACTGATGCCATGCATCCCAGTAGTCCCATGCTGACACAAATTGTGTCTTCTGGCCATGTTAAAGAAAAACTGAGCAAAAAGGCCACTACGCTCTTGAAGGGACAGATCTTCTGTTGGCAAGAGTCCAGAAGTGCTCCTAAGAAGACTGATTGATGCCTTGACGGGTCCAGATGGGAACTGGGCAGGTTCAGAGAGAGTCCCAAGGTCTTGAAAACAGATAATGCCCTCTGTGCTTCCTTCTAAGACTGGGCCTAGATAAGTCAGTTGTCCAAGTAAGGTTATATAAATTGCTGACCTTGGTTTTGCAGTGGGTTATTAAATGGGCCAGGTATTTTGTGAAGACCCAAAGGGCAAGGAAATAAACTGGCAGTAGGGACCCCCCCACCATGAAACTAGGAAAGCACCAACTGATTTC
Organism: Protopterus annectens; assembly: GCF_019279795.1. Classification (NCBI taxonomy): domain Eukaryota; kingdom Metazoa; phylum Chordata; order Ceratodontiformes; family Protopteridae; genus Protopterus; species Protopterus annectens. The sequence continues at coordinate 603,893,938 of NC_056746.1, read as the reverse complement.
TCCTGTCTTCAATAATGGGCCAAGTAAGAAGAAAAAACCTAATTAACTGGTCAAAAATTTATTGTGGATAATAATATTTGACTTTTCAAAAGACACTTAGCAAAGAATCTGGAAGAAAGTAATATACACTAAACCAACTTTTAGCAGCCTAGGGCCATTTCCAGTGCTATATTCTCAAATGGCCAAAGAAAGCTGAAGTGTAGTGAGGAGTGCCAAGCATTATAGAGGACAGAAGGAGCCTGGGATGGGTTTCATTGTTTTGCAGACTTGAGCCTGTAGCCAAATTTTTGGAATCTGAAGAGGACTAGTAGATCATCTCCTACTGCAGTTTATTTTAGCTGTATGTACAGATAAAAATCACCATTACCTCCAAATGTAATAATTATAACTTTTAACAGCTCCCCTACTGCAATCTGTAAATCCCTACTCAGCAAACAAAGTTCCAAAATGGCAAACAGAAATAATTCAAGTAGGTATTAAATGCTACCAGCTACATTCAGACAAAGATCAAATGGCTCACATTAAACTCTTTTCAGAGGGAAAATTCAAAATTACACAAACTTAATTAAAAAAATTAGCACACAATTAATCACTTTTCAGATCAAAGCTTGAAAAAGTAACTCCTTTTTAATCCCATAGGGGCTAGTGTATTACACTGCAAAATGTACACCGCTACTATTTTTTTTTTTCACAAAGCATGTTTGTATTCATGTGTTATGAATACTTGCAACAAAAAACTTAAATTAAGAAATTATACTCTGGTAAACTAAGTAAAAATGCTGAGCAATTGCTGTCAAAATTTTTGCCTTTATAGTTGCTGACATGTTTTTATATGCAAGACGTACAGGTCTCAGTTTTACCAATGTAAAATAGATTACAAGAAAGTACAGTTGTGTACACTTACTATAAATGTAGATGTTAGAGTGTATTTACTGTTGCAGTCATCACATTTGGGTTATTCCTGCCAGGGTAGCACTCGGCCGGCCCGAATACCAGAGGCTCAGTATTTCTGCGTCGGTTGCTGCAGCTTCAGGACTGACATCAGGCCGTCAGTAGTATAAAGTAAGGCAGCTGATGCCATTACATCAGTTTTTCTTGCCCTAATCCTATCAGGAGACTCCAAGTAGGAGTCGGGTGCTGGTGGAAGAGCCCCTCCACTAGAAAGTAAATACCAATATGTCCCTTGTAAGGAAAGGGAAGAAAAAAGGGGGATGGAGGGAAACCAGGGCTGCAACAGTGAATACAAATTGAACATCTACATTTATGCTAAGTGTACACAACTGTACTATGTTCTTCATGTTTCACTGTTGCAGTCATCACATTTGGGTTGATTCCCAAAGCTGAGGAAATGGATGGAGGTAGTCAAGGAAACTAGGGGCTGGCTAGGATGCCCTGCAAGACTACAGAGGCAAACCCTGCCCTGCATTTGGAGAAGGGAGGCAAGTGGTAATGTTTGGTAAAAGTGTGAACAGATGTCCAGGTGGCAGCCTCCAGGATGTCCCTGGTGGAGACTCCTCTGAGGAAAGCTGCAGAGGTGAGGATGCTCTGGTGGAGTGAGTCCTGACTCCCATGTTGTTTGTAGCAGAAATGGATGGAGTGTGCTATCCATTTGGAAATGGCTTGTTTGGAGATGGCTTTGCCTTCTGCCCCTGTAGCAAAGCTAACAAGCAATTGATCAGACTTTCTGAAGGATTTAGTCCTGTCTAGATAGAATCAGAGTTGTCTGTGCACATCTAGAGAGTGCAGGATCCTTTCTCCCTTGTTCTGGGGATTAGGAAAAAAGGTGGGCAAATGAATGGATTGGTTGAGAGCTACATTGGACACCACTTTGGGCATGAAGGATGAGCTAAGTCCTGAGCTCGGAGACTCTTCTGGCTAAAGTGATGGCCAAAAGGAAAGCGGTCTTCCAGGACAGAAATTTTAGCTCTGCAGAAAAAAGCTGATTTGAAGGGGGACAGGGTGAGCTTTTCCAACACAAAGTTAAAGTCCCAAGCTGGGGCTGGTGCTCTTCTGGGTGGCTTCAAGTTGCTAGCCCCTCTTAGGAACTGTTTGATCAAAGGGTGTGAGAAAAGGGGCTATTCAGTGGGAAAATGAGCAGAGATAGCAGAGGCATGAATTTTAATAGAAGAAAAAAGGCCACTGTGTAGCAGGTCAGCTAAGTAATCCAGGATGAGAGGAAGGGAGGGCTGTGCCGTATTGGCTCCCTTAGCCTGAATCCAGGTGCAGAACCTTTTCCATATGTCAGCATAAGACTTTCTAGTGCTAGGCCATCTGGCCTCATGTACAACATCTAGAAACTGTTTACTGAAGTTGGCAGATTGATCAGGGGTTAGGGAATAAGCCAAGCTGCCAAACTGAGTGTCTGCAATTGAGGATTCATGAATTCTCCTTCCCTCTGCGTAAGGAGGTTTGGAATCTGAGGAAGATGCCATGGTGGCAGTGGGGACAGGCTGCGCAGCAAGGGGTACCAGTGCTGGCAAGGCCATTCGGGAGCTATAAGAATTGTCCTTGGTTTTCCCTCATTTTGAGCAGTACCCTGGGGATGAGAGGTAGTGGAGGAAAGGCACAGACCGACAGACTGACCCAGGGGAAGGACAGGGTATACACTTTCCAAGACATGCAGTGATGCTCCCTGGTGCAGAATTTGCTGAGCCAATGGTTGGTGTGTGAGGCAAAGGCGTTGACCTTCGGGGTGTCCCATTTCTGAGTTATAAGGGTGAAGGTTCTTCTGTTAAGCTTCCACTCGTGTGGGTCTAGAAGATTTCTGCTCAACTGGACTACCAGAGAGTTGAGAGAACCTGGTAGGAATTGTGCTAACAGGTGGAGTTGCATGGCAGAGGCTGTGTGCCAAAGGGTCATGGCCAGCTTGCATAGAGGGTAGGAGGGAGTCCCTCCCTGCTTGTTGATATATCACATCACAGTGGTGTTGTCTGTTTTGATCAGGACAACCCCTGGGGAGAGAAGGGGCCTGAAAGCTATCAAGGCATGATGGATAGCCATCATCTCCTTTTGGGTGATGTGCAGAGGGATTTGCTGTGGGCTCCATTGGCCCTGTATGCACCTGCCATCCAGGTGTGCACCCCAGGCATAGTCTGATGCATCTGTGGTGAGGGTCTGGGCAGCGGGTGTGGTTTGAAAGGCAGTCCCTTGTTGTGGGAGCATGCTGTTGCCCACCAAATAAAATCTTTTCTGAGGTAAGGAATTATAGGTATAAGAGTCTCCAGGTCTTGAGAGTGCTGACACCAAAGGCTTTTTAGGTACCCCCTGAAGTTGCCTCATATGCAGTCTGGCATATGGAATGAGTAGTATGCAAGATGCCACGAACCCCAGAGTTTGCAGTATTTTCCTTGTAGATAGCTGGGGTCTGGTGGCTAGCTGAGAGAAGTAAGCTGTCAGGAAAATTTGCTTTTCCTGGTGTAAGGAATGCCATTTGGGATGCTGTGTCCGGGCTTGCTCTCAGGATTATTATACTTTGGGTGGGCACCTGTTTGGATTTATTTTCATTGATTATATACCCTAGGGAGGTTAGTAGGGACTTTACAAAGGCCAGGTGCTTGAGCAGCTTTTCCTGGCTGTCTGCCTGAATTAGGCAGTCATCCAAGTATGGGTAAATCTGGATATTCCTTTGTTTGCAAAAGGCAAGGTCAGAGCCAGACATTTTGTGAAAAATCTGGGAGCAGTAGATAAGCCAAAGGGAAGCGCAGAGAACTGAAAGTGCTGTGATCCTGCCCTGAAACAGAGCTATTTCCTGCATGATTCCCTGACAGATGTGAAGGTAGGTCTCTTTTAGATCTAGGGTGGCTAACCGAGCATCCTTGGAGAGCATGGGTAGCAGCTGCTAGAGGGTGAGCATTTTGAATTTTGGGATCACTAGGAAGGTGCTTAGAATGGATAGGATGGGGCGCCAGGTGCCCTCTTTTCTGGGTACCAGAAAAAGTCTGGAGTAGAAACCTTGGCCGTTCTGTTCTGCAGGAACGTGCTCTACTGCCCTCAGAGAGCAGGGAAAGGACTTGCTTTTGCACCTCTGCTCACTGGTTTGGAGGTAGATCTGGAAACCCTTTTGGGGTTGGAAGGGTGTGGAAAGAAAATTTGTATCCCTGGGACACTATGTTGAGAACCCAGTGGTCGTTGGGAATGGTGGCCCAGGTGCTTGCATGAAAGGAGAGTTTTCCTCCTAGTAGTAAGTGAAGGTGGGCAGAGGGAGGGGGTGGGGGAGGTGAGTCATTGTGAGTTCTTACCATAAAGGGGTGGCTTAGAACTTCCTGGTTTTGAAGTGGAGGTAGTCCACTGCTTAGATCTCTGCATTCCCTGTGGCTGCTGTCTGGGGGGGGGGGTCTGGTTCCCCATGGTCTGGGCTGAACCGGCTTAGAGGGAGCAGAAAAGGACCAGTGCTTGGTGGGACAATGCCTGCTGAACCTGACTGACTGGACCTTTAAGAAATCCTTAACTGTCTGCACAGATTTTACTTTTTCTTCCATCTTTTTAAGACCTCTTCTGCCTTAGTGCCAAGTTGTCATTGTGCAAGGGGGTATTCAACAATTTAGATTTGACATGGTCTGGCAAGGTCTGTTCCTTAAGTCATGCATGACTTCTAATGACAGATCCGGTGACTGCTGCCCTGCAAAAAGCTTCTAGGGCATCAAAACCACAGTGCAAGGTATGCTTAGTTACTTTACTTGCAGAATGCATTAACTCTTGCAACTCTTTAGATTCTGCACAAGCAAGAAAGGAAGACATTTTTTGTGAGGGGTTCCAGGGTATATTGCTGAAATTTTATCATACGGAACTGACAATTTAGTGCCCTAATAGCAAGAGTAGCTGAGGTGTATACTTTTTTTACCCCCCCCCCCGTTTAGTGCTCAGGAATCCCTATCTAAGGGGGTGGGATTCTTAGCAGAGGTTGCTTTAATCCTTTTGGGCCCTTGAGAAATGACCTCAGGGTCAGCAGTAGGATTTTTAAAAAGAAATGTGGGTGAGGTAGGGACTCTGTAGTACCTGTCTGGTTTTCTGGGTGGAGGAGGGAGGGTGTCAGGAGTCAAGGTGGAGTCCAGGAAAACATCTTCCACAACATCCAGGACTGGGGGGATGGCCAAGGGTGCTGTGGAATATTTAAGAATTCCCCGAGTCTCTTTTTAGACTGAGGGTAGTCCTGACTCTCCGCATTGGAAATGCTCCCTTAACTCATTCACTCCGGAGCAGCTCAGAAAAAGCTGCCACTTAATTCCACCATAGGAACAACAGTGCAGCCTGAGATCATTTTCAGAAAATCCATTTCTAATACCATACAGAAAACAAATCTTCATAACTCTAACTATAAGAGCTCGACTAAAAATGCAAATGCAAAAGTTGTTCAGCAGACACTGCCCTTTACAACAGTGTAAATGTTGATAGTGTGTATCAAAGTTATTATTAAATATTTGGCAAGGAATGTTGATATTGTGCATATTTTCTACCTTTTTGGAAAAGCAAAACACAATATCTTGGTCAATGTCCCATGTAGACCCACACAAGTTGTATTTAATTTGTTTGGATGAATGTCAGCTTTAAAATGATCTCTTAACCATTACTGTGTGATGCTCCTTTCGAAGATATTCACAGAAATATGATTAATATAATATTTCTCATAATTGATAAATAAACAAAGGATAATATCTCATCACCTGTAACAGACAGAGGCTACATATCAGAGTAGAAGTTGTGCGTCTCAATGTCAGCTTCAAAATGATGCATCATTTGTGTCATGACCATGCTCCCTTGCAAAGATATGGGCATAATAATGAGAAGTACTGGAAATGTATAATTTTCATAACCCTACAAGACTAAAGAAACTGATATCTGTACACGTGTACAGTGCACAGACACAGTTCTTTTACCATGTTGTAAGGAGTAACACTGTCTTCAAAATGAGGTATTACTTGGCACAGTGACATGTTCCCATGCAAAGTTATTTACCAAAATATGAAAAAAATCATAATTTCCATAACCTAAGTCTGAAACAAACTTTGATATCTGTACAACATACAGGCACAGTTCTTTTACCATGATGGAAGTATCAATACTGTCTTCAAAATTAGGTATTACTTAGCACGTTCATATGCTCCCTTGCAGTTATTTACCAAAATATGAAAAAAAAATAAATTTCCATAACCTTAAGTCTGAAACAAACTGATATCTGTACATGTGTACAACATACAGGGACAGTTCTTTTACCATGTTGGAAGTATCAATATGGTCTTCAAAATGAGGTATTACTTAGCACGTTCAGATGCTCCCTTGGCAAAGTTATTTACCAAAATATGAAAAAAAATCATAATTTCTATAACCTGACTCCAAACAAAATTGATATCTGTACATGTGTACAGCATTCAGAATCTAAACTCTACACATGCCTGATAAAAGCAGAATAAAAAAAGTATTGCAGGATGGTCACTGACATATTAGATTGTACATGGTAGCACTCTCCTGAAACAGTTCTTTCTCAGCATCTTCACCAGCACCTTACCACAGTTATTTGCCAAATTCAGAAAAATATATTTTACACAACACATTTCATAATAGAGTTTTACTTCCCATACTGGCCCTACTTTGGTCATGGGGGTTTTCCATTCTTCTCACAAGCTGCATGTTACCAGTCCTGCATAGCTCTCGTCACACCATTGTGGAGGTCAGTCAAGAACAACGCAATGCCCTCCTCAGTTAGGTGAAAGTCATCCCTTCTGAACAGGTGAACATCTTCTGCTGTGATGCTGTCATGGCAGATTGTAGATCCACCAACCTTGTGCATCAAGCCACGCATGAACCCATTCTGTAAATGTCTGGCCTTCTGAGCTCCCCGTTGACTGTTTGCTGTTTTCCATATCTGTTGAGGAATTATATCAGACCACACAAAATGACAACGTGGCCACCACGACTGCAGGTCTTCAAAAAATTGCTGTGATTTGAAACCATAGCCTTCCGAGTGGTTGACTGATGACATCATCCCCTCCAATGTGCAGCACAAGAATGTCGGGCTCAGGGTAGATGGAACACTTCTCTTCCAACAAATGCAGTACTCTGCTCCAATGCATACCTCTTCTTGCAATCCAGTATACCTTCACACTGGATGTGGGGAAGCTCAAGCTGTACTGGTTTTCAGTTTCGGAGTCATGGCTGGCAGCCCAGTGAATTTAAGAATGGCCACATACCCACACTGTCACTTGTCATTCTCCTGCTCGTGAAGCCATGTCAGTGTCAGAAGGTGGACAAACCTGCACAGGAAAGAAAACGCAAACAGATTACTACAGATGTTTGACCGATGTATTGGAAAACTACATATATATGTATATCATATGCATTACCTGATTAGCCCATACAAATCTTCCATCCTATCCACATGGGCAGTATTCTCTGCATTACGTACATAAGTGGTGATGATGCTGCACAGGTACATACCTACTACCTGTGAAAACACCAAATTACACACAATGACTGACAAGGGGGCACAGAAAGGGCACATGTAAACAGAAAAAGCAGGGTAAGGACCACCACTCCACTAAAATGGATACTTGCATCTGTAAGTTACTCATGAAAATACAGATAACCACAAGGAAAGGAGCTGTGCTTTCATCAATGAGCTAATGTTTGTACATGCACCAAACAATAATGTTTAACAAATGTCCAATTAAATAAAAAGAACAGTTTTGTACCTACCATAAATGTAGATGTTCGAGTGTAGACACTGCTGCAGTCATTACACTTGGGTTATCCTGCCGTCAGGCGGTCCAGCAGTCGGCCAGAGTTCCAAAATCTTGGTCTGGCGTCGGTTGCTGTCGCCTCCTCCCTGATGTCAGTGCGACAAGGGTATAATAAGATGCAGCCAACGCCATTTTCTTCAGTTTTTCTTGCCCCAGATGTCAGGTGCCTCTAAATATGTAGGCAATTCCAATTGCTAATAAAACATACATAAGAAAAGCAACAAACAACTTACAGCTACCAGCAAATACTCCCCATAGGTAGTAAGGGTAGAAGACATAGAAGGAGGGCGGGTAACCTGGACTGCAGCAGTGTCTACACTCGAACATCTACATTTACGGTAGGTACAAAACTGTACTATGTTCACCATGTTACACTGCTGCAGTCATTACACTTGGGTAGAATCCCAAAGCTGAGGAAGGGTGGCTGGTCCTATAAGGCATTTGGGGTGGCTATAAGGCCCTGCAGCACTGGATTTAGAGTATCGAGGCAGATGGTAATGCTTGGTGAAGGTGTGTACAGAACTCCCAAGTTGTTGCTGCTTCCAAAAAATCCTTGGTAGGTACTCCTCTGAGGTAGGCAGTTGAAGTGGCTGTTGCCCTGGTGGAGTGAGATCTAATGCTGCTAGGTACAGGTTTTCCATGGTATGTGTAGCAGAAATTTATACAATGTCCTATCCATTTTGAAATAGTCTGTTTTGAAATGGCTTTTCCCTGTGCTCATGCTACCAATAATTGCTCAGATTTTCTGAAAACTTTGGTTTTGTCAAGTAGAAGCGTAACTGCCTGTGAATGTCCAAAGAGTGCAGTAGTCTCTCTCCTTCATTCTGTGGTTTAGGATAAAATGTTGGCAGGTGAATAGTTTGGTTTAGAGCCATACTGGATACCACCTTTGGCATAAAAGTAGGGTTAGTTCGTAAAGACACCCTGTCCTGGTGGAAAATGAGGAAAGTCCTTTGTCCAGCATCTCAGTTAAGTATTGTAGTATCTGAAGAATGTTTGGGACAAGAGGGTTAAGGCTGTGAGCTTGGTTCCAGGCACAGAATCTCTTCCATTTATCCAAATAGGCTTTTCTGGTACTAGGCCTTCTGGCCTCCAGAATGACATCCATAACCGCTTTGGAGAGAGGCATTGCTTGCTTGACCAAGGAATCTTCCATGCAGCTAGGTTTAAGGTCTTTAGCTGGCTGTGTAGTATTTGTTTGTTGTGCTGAGTCAGCAGATGTGGGATTTGAGGCAAAAAACAGGGTGGTTCTTGTGCTAAGCTCCTTAAGATTGGGTACCAGTGCTGGCGTGGCCAGTCTGGTGCAATCAGGATCATCTTTGGCTCTTCCTGCCTGGCTTTTATGAGTACCTTTGGCAGGAGAGGTAGTGGTGGGAAAGCGTATACTTGTAGGTTCTTCCAGCTGAATGAAAGGGCATCCACTTTCCATGCTGGTGGATGGTAACTCCTTGTGCAGAATTTTTGTAGTTGGCAGTTTATTGGGGATGCAAACAGATCTATGTCCGGGCTCCATCATTTCTGTGTTATCATTCTGGATATTTGTGGATTCAACTCCCATTCGTGGGGATCCATGATGTTTCTGCTTAAGTCGTCTGCCAGTGTGTTTTTCTCTCCTGGCAGGAATTGTGCTTGCAGATGAACTTGAAGGTTTATAGCCGTGTTCCATAAGGTCATAGCTTGCCTGCATAGGGGGTAGGAGTGAGTGCCCCCTTGCTTGTTTATGTACCACATAACTGTGGTGCTGTCGGTCTATAGTAGTAGTAGTCCTGGATGCAGCAGGTCCTTGAAAGCTATAATCGCATTTTGTACAGCTAGCATCTCTTTTTGATTGATGTGAAGATGCCTTTGTTCTGCGGTCCATGTGCCCTGAATACATTTGCCTGCCATGTGTTCCCCAGGCGTAATCCGATGCATCCGTTGTCAGTGTTTGCCTGGCTGTGGGTTGTGTAAAAGGCTGTCCCTTGTTGAGGTGACAAGCTTCAGCCCACCATTGAAACTCCTGTTGAAGGCAAGGGATTAGTGGTATAACTGTTTCAAAACTTTGACAGTGTTGAGACTATACATTCTTTAGGTACCATTGTAGTTTCCTCATATGCAGTCTGGCATATGAAATTAGTAGTATGCAGGATGCCATGTAACCCAAGGCCTGCAGAATTTTTCTTGGAGGGAGCTGGGTCTTTGTTGCCATCAATTGAAAGTATTGAGTCAGTTGTCCTTGTTTGTCTGGCGTGAGATAAGCCATCTGGGCCGTTGTATTCAAGCTGGCACCCAGGAATATAATCTCTTGCGAGGGCACTAGTTTTGATTTCTTTTCGTATACTGTGTACTCCAGGCAACTTAATAACTTTCTTACAAACGCCAGATGCTGTAGAAGAATGTCCTTGCTCTCTGCTTGAATCAGGCAGTCGTCCAGGTAAGGATAAATTTGAATTCCTTTCTGTCTGCAAAATGCAATTACTGGTGACAGGCACTTTGTGAAGACCCTGGGCGCAGTAGATAAGCCAAAGGGCAGTGCAGAGAATTGGTAGTGCATTGAACCAGCTATGAATCTCAGGTATCTTCTGCAGTTTTGTCTGATAGGGACATGCAGGTATGCTTCTTTGAGGTTCAAAGTCACGAGCCAAGCTTTCTTGCCCAGCATGGGAAGAAGCTGCTGTAATGTCAACATTTTGAATTTCAGAACATCCAGTTAAGTGTTTAGAGATGAAAGATCCAGAATGGGCCTCCAGGCTTTGTCCTTTCTGGGTACCAGTAAGAGTACTGAGTATAATCCTTGTCCATGCTCCTGTGATGGTACCTTTTGAATAGCTCTCATATCCATGAGTGCTGTAATTTGTTTTTGAGCCTCTGCCCATTGATTTGGTGGCAGATTTGGCATTCTGTTTAACCTTGGTAGAGTGTGAAAGTGGAACCTGTAACCTTGAAATACAATGTTGACAACCCATTTGTCTTTGGTGATCATTTGCCAATTGTGGAAGAAGAGTGCCAGTTTTCCTCCCAAGGGGGCTGCCAAGAAGGATTTGTTTGGCAGCTGTAGCGGGAAGTCATTGGAGCTGCTTTTTATATGGTTGTGGCCTGTCTTCTCCTTCTTTCTGGCCTGATGCAACCCATTGTTGAGGCCTGTAAGGACCTTGTGTTTGACCTCTACCTCTTGGACGTCTGTATCTTTCCCTTTGAGGTCTGTGTGTAATTGGAAAGGACCAATTCTTAGTTGGTCAGTTTCTGCTAAATCTAGGAGGCTGAACCTGTAAGAAATCCTTCACCGTTTGCATAGATTTTGCCTTATCCTCCATTTTCTTTAATACCCCTTCTACCTTTAATCCAAATAACACATCCTGCTGCAAAGGTGCATCCAATAACTTTGCTTTAACATGATCTGGTAATGTATGTTCTTTTAATCAAGCATGTCTTCTAATGACAGAGCCAGTAACGCTGCTCTGCAGGAGGCCTCTAGAGAATCAAAACTACATTGCAAAGTATGCTTTCCCACTTGTTCAGCTGCAAGCAATGAATCCTGCATTTCTTTAAAATTAGGAGGATCTGATTCTGGAAGCATTTTTGTTTTAAATGAGACAGTAAAAATTGCTGATATTTTAGCATGTGAAACTAGCAATTTAAGGCTCTCACTGCTAAAGTTGCAGACGTATATACTTTCTTTCCCCATCTGTCTAATGCTCTGGAATCTCTGTCAGAGGGAACTGGATTCTTGGCTGATGAGGCCTTAACTCCTTTGGGTCCCTGAGAAACAGTTTCAGGGTCAGCGACTGGGCTTTTATACAGAAATTTATGTGAATCTGGGACTCTGTAGTATCTGTCAGGTTTAACAGGGGCTGGAGGTAAGGAATCGGGATTTACGCTGGATTCAGTATAAACATTATTATTATTATTATTATCATCCACAATATCTAAACACTGGCAGAATAGCAAGGGGACTGTGTTGAGGTAATAAAAGGAAGTCTCTGAGCCTTTTCTTGGATTCTGAGTAATCCTGGCCTTCCCAGTGGAAATGCTAACTCATGGTATGTAGGGTTTCTCCAAAGGAGTAGTCCTCAGGCGGTGAGGCTGATGGAATTGATTCCTCATCATCAGAATTCTCATAAGGGGGTAAAGAGTATCCTAGGCCTGAGGATGAATCAGAAGAGATGGACACCTGGTCGGATGAGTAATAGTCTGCATCCTGTCTAGGCCTTTTATCAGGAGGGGGATGGGACCCCCTGATCAGAGTAATTAGGTCTTAGGCCATTTTGAGCATTTGTTTCTTAGGCATGGAGGCCTGTCCTGGAGAATGCTGTAATTGTTTCTTTGACTTTAAAGGAGGCTTAGACTTAGCTGAGGGTTTTATGCTTAACTGAGTAGGTCTGAAGTTACCCTCTGTAGCTGTGGGTTGCTCAGCTGCTCCGGATCCCTCTGAAAGGTTAGTCTCGGTAGGCTGAAGAGCTTGTGCATCCCAAGGCCCAGCTATCTCCACATGGGAGTCAGAGGCGGCTTGTGGTTCTACAGAAGCGGCCGCCAGGGGCTGCGAAGGTGCCTCGCTGAAAACCAGAGAACCGGTGACTGGCCTAGAAGAGTCTTCATCGTCAGTTTTGGGCCTCGGATGCCTATCCTTGTCTTTGCACTTTTTGTGTATTCCAGTGGTCGGAAATTCCAATGGCATGTTATAATTTAATTTTCTACCAAAATAATGTCGGGCAAAATCAAACCGACATTTAATAGTGTGCTTGTTAAACCTAGAACAAAACCAACAACCCGTAACATCATGGTCAGGGCCTAGGCATGGGATACAATAGGAATGGAAATCCTTATGAGGTATTTGCTTCCCACAAGAAATACAGTTCTTAACTTTTACTGACATCGGTCTAAGGCAAGAAAAAGTTTCCCCAACGGGGTACTTAGCTTTGTAGAAGACTTTGGTTCTGGATTCGGAATGAAAATCTCAGGAGACGGCCGACCGGCACTTGCGAACTGCTTTTGCTTTGGGCACCGCCCGGCAAGAAAGACTGAAGAAAATGGCGTTGGCTGCATCTTATATACCCCTGTCACACTGACGTCAGGGAGGAGGCGACAGCAACAGACACCGGACCAAAACTTTGGAACTCTGGCCGACTGCGGGACCGCCTGAAGGCAGGATAACCCAACTGTAATGACTGCAGCAGTGTAACACTATGAACATCAATTAAAATAACAGAAAGAGTTACACCATAGTGAATTATTAAATCAATATACATACCAACTGAGACCAGAATACAGCCACTGTTTTAAATAGCACAAAAGCTGGCCAGTCAGAAAGTCCCTCTAAATGAACTACAGACAAATTATGCACTTTCATCACCCTATCTCCCAAGAGAGACCACCGTCAGACTGATCACAAAGTGAAGTAGTCCGTCTGGTAAGATATATACGTGTGTGTGTGTGTGTGTGTGTGTGTGTGTGTGTGTGTGTGTGTGTGTGTTTGTGTGTGTATATATATGTGTGCAATTACATTACATTATATATATATATATATATATATATATATATATATATATATATATATATATATATATGTGTGTGTGTGTGTGGTGTACAGGAATAAAAAAATCAGGGGTTTCAGAGGGTAGGTAGTTGATGAAGAATGGGGGGGGGGGGTTGGTGGCTTGCAATGACTCCAAGCAGAGAAAAAACACAATCTGGCTTGTGCATTCATCAAAGTAATAACGACTTCTACTTATGTGAATAACAGTGACAGCTGCTGAGAGTTTTACCTGAAAAGTGATGAGTCAGTGCTATACAGTAACGGACTTATTGCTAATGTCATAATGACCTGCCTTTCATTCCTACAAAGTTATGCATGCTTAGCCACAGGTGATAATTGCTGCACATAACCTGTTGAGTAGGCATTCATTATATTACCTTGTGCAGCTGTTATGTAACACAGACTCATTATCATCGGTACAGAGAAGACCTGAGTAATTCAGTAAAACAGTACAACACTGAGCCCTTCCTCCCACCTATATTCCACACATTACTGACAAAGCCAAGAATTTCCAAAAATAACATAGCTCCATGCTGGTAGTAGTCAGCAAGTAACCTTTCTCTCACTCACTAGACAAAATTGCTACAACCAAAAAACAAATAGTTCCATACCACTGGCAGATAACTCAATTCCTTTATTTTCCAACTCACACAATAAAATTAAACAGAATGAGCGCTTTCGTCTGCCCAAAGCAGACTTCATCAGATAATGAACCAGTGGTGCCTCCTGTTTTTATATATATTAGAAACAATTAACTAATTTACCAACAATTATCCAATTAATTACAATAGTTGAAACTAAAGCTATGGAGGTTAAAAAATCTCTAGCTTACACAGACTGTTTCCTTATATAAAAACAAACTGCAAAACATTCGAAAACTAATAAAAAGTGCATCTGTGCTTTAACGTATAGTCTAGTTTTTTTTAAAAAAAAAGAAAAATTCTTCATTGTACAATTGTTAAAAGTTAATAAAAGTTAATAAATTGTTTTATTTAAAATCAGGTTTATGAATGAATATATGTGTGTGTTTTATGTGTTGTAAATAATAAATATTGAATGCCCTCCATTTTGTCCAACCATATACTTAATTTACACTGAAGCTAGTGTAAAAATACACAGAAAATAATGATAAAATGTTAAATAAATATGAGTGAATATTGAATATATAATAATAAATCATTAAAAATATATTTGAATCGTATCCTGATGAATAAGAAAATTCTCTTTATTATGTATGTTTTTTTTGAAAAAAATATCACTAAAGTATTTTCTAGTTGTGTTATCAAAATGAATATAACAATACTGAAAGAAACTCTGATGAATATGTGGGAATCAAACAGTTCCTGCTTTGTCCACTAGGATGGCCTTAATGTTGATATATTCGTTGAGACCTGGTGTAATGTTAGACCTCAGTCTCAACTGCCACCTAATCTCCTTTTGTAGTAGAATGTTTTTAGCATCCCCTCCCCTGATGTCCGTCTTAACCATGTCCAAAATGCCAAATTTAAAATCGGTAAACAAACTACAAGTGATGGTATGCTTGTAGAGGGCACTGGTCTCCTTTTTAATCCTAATGTCATTCATATGTTCATAAATTCTATCTTTCAGTGCCCTTTCCGTTTTACCGACATAAAATGAAGGACATCAGGTACAGGTAGCCAAATATACCAACATTCTACTTCGACAATTGCCTCTACAAAACTTCACCTTGCTGTCCAGGCCATTCCTCAAATGTATACCTTCTACCTGATTTATGTGTGAACATTGTCCACATCTACCACAGGAAAACATTCCTTTCCTGTTACTGGACTCTATATTCCCTTTTTCAAATAGTCTCTTGAAATTCATACCTGTCCTATAAATAAATAAAGGTTTATTCCCTACTATCTCATAAACTTCTTTATTAGTTTTTAAAATTGACCAATTGTTTTCCACAATTTTAGTAAAATAGTTGGAAAAAACATTGTATTCTACTATACAAGCACCCAAAAAGTTTTTTGTCTCCTCACCCTGTTTGTCATTGGGTGTCAAATATTGACCTAACAAGGGTTTATATTTGATTCCCCACCCTTGATACACTTCCTCTAGAATCGCCCCCACCATTTCCTTGGGATATCCCCTTTCCATAAATTTTTCCATCACAAAAATAAATTCAACAAGTAAATCTTTGTGTTCAGATGTCATCCTAGCCACTCTGACGGCCTGCCCTTTAACTATACTTCTTTTTTGATGGTGGGGATGCAGGCTGTCAAAATGGAGGTAACTATTGCACCAAGTGTTTTTCCGGAAAATCTTGGATTTAAAACCCCCAACCTTCTTACTAAGACTAATATCCAAATAACTTATACTACTGTTTTGCACATCATGTGTGAAGGATAAAAAATTTGTAGTTCCATTTATATATCCTATAAATTCCTCCAAACTTCCCCTTTTGTCATCATCCCAAATGACGAAAATATCATCCAAGAATCTCAAATATGTTTTTATGTACTTCTTGAATTTACTTTGAAATATATATCTTTCCTCCCACTCGAGGAGAACCAGGTTAACATATATGGGGGCGCAAGCCGCCCCCATAGCTACCCCACTCACCTGTTTGTAATATTCACCTTGGAAGGTGATAAAGTTGTTGTCCAAGACAACTTCCATCAACTCTAAAATCAATAGTTTTTCATCCAGTGGTAAATCTAGGTGTTTGTTAACACTTTCTTCAAAATATTCAAATCACTCCAACCTAGGGATACACGTAAAAAGATCTTTTATATCTATAGTAATTAATTTACATGTTTCAGACCACAAACTATCGTTGATTTTGCCCAGAAAATCCCAGGAGTCTTGGACCAGATGTCTTTGCTTCTTAATAATCCCTTTAACAGTTTGGTCTATGAAAACTGCCAATGGGTGTGTCTTAGATTTTTTTTTTCTCTCACTCAGACAACTACTGAGTATAATCAGAAATGCAATAAGCCTAGACAAAATCTCAACCTTATGTGGCTGATCAGTCTATGAATTAATCCAAAAAGTAGTAATTCATGTTCTCACCTAACCATCCCTCTGGTATAGCACAGAACTTCAAAAGGCAGAAATATTGTCCAAAATATCTGGTTGATCAATGCCAACATTCTGAAAACAAACAAAAGTCAGACCTAAATTATGCATGAAAACCATGGAAGTTTGTTAAAAGTGTTGTGTCACCAAGTCATGGATTGGGGTCTTTTACTGAAATACATAATAGAGAACAAGCACATAAACCATATACCAAAAGAAACTCTACACAAGGCATTATCCAAGGAATGTAGACGGAACAATATGATTTTCCACATCACAGGAAAAAATGTAGTAAAATAAAGCCAGAAATATTGCCCAAAATAACTCATTGAGCAAGGAAAAAAAAGTAATGATACATATATCTCACTAATCCTGTCATCCCACCCAAATGTGTTTTGACTACATGCTATTTCTTGACCTACACGCTGTACGACACTCATGTGTAAAGTAATATTTTTTTTATCATATCCTTGTATCTGAAAATGTTTTTTCATGTCTTGTAAACATGTTTTATGTGATCCTATACACCTAGGCTGTGCCTGCAAATGGTCCATTGATATCAGTGCAGTAGCCTCGTAAACAGAACATCAATAAATAAGTGAGGTGGACCAATGTATTGTCCAATTATGAAAAGGCTTTTCACGGACACAATCATTAATTATTTTCCCCAGTAACCTCTTAAGTAGTTTGTGTTGTGTATGCACAAGCACCAAAATAACACAATCCACTATCTTGCCCAGTAGTCACTTCAGCAGTGTGACCATGCATGCACAAGCACTTCCCAGATACACAATGAAGTATTTCCCCAAGCAACATCTTCATTATTATGTCCAGGTATACACATGCATCATCATGAGACATTCATCCAAGCAACCCCTTCAGTAAAATACTGAGGTATGCACAATCACCAAAATGAGACATTGCACCAAACAACCCTTCAGTAACATTTCCTAGTATGTGCAACCACCAAAATGAAGCTTTCACCCAAGAGACCCTCCCTCAATAAAATAATTGATGTATGCACAAGCCCCAGAATGAACTATTTCATCAAATGACCCTTCAGTAACATTTCCTGGTATGTACATGCACCAAAATGAAACATTAACCCAAAATATACGTGCAGAACCTTTGGATATATTTATCGGCACTGTTACTGTTATCCTGCATTCCGGGATTATGACAGTGGTACAACATGAAGAAATAGGGGCTCTGGATGAAACACTGATGCATCTGATACATACAGAAAACCCATACCAGGTTACTGGCTTTCTGAATAAATTCAAAATGAATGCATACATGCAAGTATGTATCTGCAGAAATAAGGTAATCAACACAAACTTTGAAACAAGTTTTGCCCCAGCACCATTTCATTCATTGTCTCTGAGAAGTTAGCCGAAGCAGAGCACTTTTTTAGTCCTTTAGGCCAGTGGGTATGCAGCACAAGATAATGCCAAAGGAGAAATGTACACTAAATTTCCTTTTGAGTTGTCATCTGATTTCAAATACACATGAATATCAAACTCTATATGAAAGGCATTGTTACTGAAAATGACACAAAGGACAAGCAAGGTCAGTTGGTCAATGTCCTAAATTAACAAGGCCTCATCACATCTCATAGTTATAACAACAACCATTAAAGCTCCAAATTAAAATGTCTGACTTTCAAACAGGTTGCTTGGCTATCACAGAACTGTAATTTGCATGCAGCACATTATTACGAACCAAAAGGACTACAGGAAATGCTAATGTCCCACTGCCAGATGACTATTTTGCCAATAAAGATGTAAGACAGGAAACTGTTATCAAAAACAGCTGAAAAGTATTATACATACATTTTTACATAGTGTGCTTTCCCTAGTAAACAGGTTGAAGCTTGAGCGAGAACACATCAATTATTGGAAGCATCCAGGCAGTCAAGAAAGCAAAAACATTTTCAGGGGCCAACTCCTCCTACATCCCCAGACTGAGGGGCTTTGAACCAATACCCTTTTTGTACCACACACACATACACACACACACTGCTGAGAAGACAAATTCAAACATCTCAAATGTCCAGCGTTTTGCAGTATGTGCAGATTTCTGCCTTCTGTGTTAAAGACCCTTTTCAGGCACAATATGGGCCAAGAAGGGACACGTGTATCATCAGTATTCTTGCTTGAAACAACTTAAATCATCCTGAGCCACTATACTAATGTAACACATACACACATTATACATACACGGATCTAGTACATTACATCGACTATACCATATTAAAGTCAGCACTGTTCTGTGTATGCTCAGAGGAGTAACCTCGAAGCAAGCAAAATGCAAAACAGTTCCTGCAGGTGGACAAGTCCTTGTGCTCCCTGCGTATACTAACTCTAAGACTACACAATTCCTGGAGAAGGTTCCTCTAACCTGGAATCATCAGTCTCAAACACCTGTCAAAGTATGCTGACATTGACGCATTTTATTATTTGGTACTCCTCCTACACACACTATAGCTATAGGTAGACACAATCACAAATGTGCGTACACGGGATCACTACGAAATATCGAACGCCAAAAATCCCGACGCTGAAAACAAGCCCAGAAGACAAACCCCGCATTACCGAAAGACCAGAAGCGCGAAATGCAAAATCCCAATGTTAAGGGATTTTGTGTTGGTGCTTCTGGTGTTGCGGTTCAGGTAAGTATGTGTGTGTAAATGCGTTTGTGAGGGGTGTAGTGTGTGTGTAGTGACTGTGGTGTGTGTGTGAGGGACTGTAATGTGTGGGTGTGAGTTTGCCTTGTGTGTCTGTGCGATCTCGAAGTTAGAATAAGAAAATAGGGGGAGTGTGGGGGGCGCAGCCCCCACATGGGGGGTTTGCCCCCCTGCCTATGTCTAGTGTTGGATGCATTGTTCGGTTGTGGGGGGAAGGTGTGTGTATGTGTGTGTGTGTGGGTGTGTGTGTGCGTGTGCTGTTTGGTTGTGTAACTTTCACAATTTTGAATTTTGCGGTTTTAAATATTTGGTATTGTGGGGTTTCGGGCATGTGGTCTCGGTGTTTTAAGCATCGGGATTTTGGGTGTTCGGTATTTAGTAGTGATTCCGTGTGCACATATACACACACACACGCACATATATAACAGAAACTGGTTTGTGCATTTGGGAAGTAGCTGGCCTAATAAAACCCTTTTTTGGGGGAGCAACGAAATTGTTTGATTCTGAAAATTATTTCTGTATCCATGCACCAGTATGGAATCATTTGCATGGTCTTGTGGGAGTGTTATACATACAAGCACACACATGCAAGCATATGTGCCTATCAAACACATATACAACACTCTTCTATCCGCCTTACAAGTGCCAACTCTATACCTTACCTCATGAAAACCCTCTCATTAACAGTACCACTATTCAGACAAATTTGCTTCTAAGTGACTGTTAGGGTTTGGGGAAAGCAATTCGAAAAAGGAGAGCATATGGTTTCCTTTTCTATCTTTTGGTGTTCAGCATTCTTGCTTTGTGTAAATTTGTGAATTGAGCACCTTGCTGGAGTAAAAAATGTAACTAACTGACCCAACTGAGAAAACAAACCGGCACATGAACAGGAACCAACGTAAGGAACGTAGCTGTAACAGCAAGACTGCAATTGGCAATATAATCCACCACAGAATCCACCAACGTTAAAAAATTAACTTCTTTATTACACGATACACTCGAACAATTGAAATCAAACACTAGTTAAGCGCTTTCATCTGCCATGCGCAGACTTCATCAGAACTAGTGCTTGCCACCATTGCAAGATATTTAAACCAAACTTGCAGCCAAAACTCTATGCGCTTTCTTAAAAACACACTGTATCATATCCTCCCTTCATATACATAATAAATAATTAATTTACACTACTATATGCAATTCTCTATATTAAAAACCTTATAATACATTAGTGAATTAATATAAAACTCATAAGGATACTACCTAATAACACTTTTAAAAAACTTTATAAAAAATTTTATAAAAATTTTTTTCAAAACATATGTATGATAAGTCCATATATGTAATTTGTTTAATACAAGATGTACAACCATACCTTAATGTGAACACTAAAATTATAAACAAATGTTGGGGCTTACAATAAATTAAGAGTCCATAATCAAAAACGGTTTAATACTAATGTATTCATTAATACCTGGACTCCTAGTAGAATCAGTCAGCATCTGCCATTTGCTTTCCTTACAAGCTAATCTTGTGTTCCAATCACATCCATATAGTATGTCCTGCTCTTGATCTATAATAAAAAATAAGTAAATATGATTTTCCCCATGTTCCTGAATGTGTCGATATAGTGCATTTTTACTATCTTTAACCTGTACTCTATAGTAATGTTCATAAATGCGTTTCTTTAACTGCCTCTCTGTTTTGCCTATATAATAGGCTGAACATATCTTACATAGAGCCAGATAAACTATATGTTTAGCATTACAGTTTCCACCTCTACTTCTAATCAATGTATGATTTACATCCCCTAATTGAACCTCAGTACTCTCATTAATATATCTACATTGATTACATCTTCCACATTTCTTAGTCATAATGTTTCCATGCTTCTTCGTTATCTTATTAGAATTTACTTTTTCTAACAATCTTTTAATATTTGGACCCGTCTTATATACTATCCTCGGTGCATTTCCTAAAATTGTTTTATTCGATTCTACCACAGTTATCAAATCCCAACATTTGTTAATAATATCCTTAACCCAATTGCTATATGGTGTGAATGTAATTACACATACTCTCCCCATAAAACCCTGGTTGGTGTTACTGCCCTCTTTAATATTTGAAATGTTACCTAATAATGGCTTGAATTTGTGACCCCATTGTGTTGTAACATATTCAATTGTATCCCTTAACATTCATAATGGATATCCTCTATACATAAATAAATTATATATTAACTTCATTTCTTCTTCCATCAATTCCTTACTCAAAGACATCCTAGCACCCCGAATACATTGTCCCTTAACTATGTTTTTAAATATATATGGTGGGTGTTCACTAGTAAAATATAAATAGTCATTAGAAAAGGTGTTTGTAAGATGGACTCTGGATGTAAACCCATCCTTGGTTAAACTAATATATATATCCAAATACGCAATTCCTTGATCACAAATTTTGTGTGTAAATTTGAGAAATTGTGTCGTTCCATTAATATACTCTAAGAAATTCATGATTTTTTCTTTAGATCCTTTCCATAAAATAAAAATGTCGTCAAGAAATCTTGCATAAAAGACTATATAAGAATAATATTCACTATTAATAATAAACTCATTTTCCCAATCAGACATGACAAGGTTGGCAAATATAGGGGCGCATGATGCGCCCATAGCAACACCCTTACTCTGTCTAAAATATTCACCTTCAAATGTTATATAGTTATGATCAAAAACCAAACCCATCATGTCTAATATAAGTAGTATTTTATCCCAACTTAACTGTGAAAACTTTCTCAAATTATTTCCAAACCTTTCAAGTCCTTCTTTAGGTATGCTAGAAAAAAGGTCACATACATCTATAGTCACTAAGGTTAATTGTTCTGACCACAATTCCGATCTCATTTTTCCCAAAAAATCCCAGGAATCCTTAATTATATAAGGTATATTCTGATATATATGTTTAGTCCATCTGTCTATAGTTAATCCTATATTATATGTTTTGGATCTAGATCCCGAGATAATTGGTCTAAATGGAGGTTTCTCAATAGACTTGTGCACCTTTGGTATACCTATTATACGTGCCATAACTGGGTGTTCTACCTTCAAAAATTCATACAATTCCTTAGTAATTCTGTTATCAATCAAATATTCCTCTAAAATTAAGTCAATTCTCCTGAATCCTATATTAATTTGATTGATAGAAACTGTCTCATAGTTGCCCGATTCATATAATATGTTGTATATTTCTGCATTATATGCTAAATTGGTAAATATTGCAACACCCCCACCTTTGTCAGGTTTCATGATTCTTATATCCTTATTATTAATAAGCTCATTTAGACATTCTCTTTCTTTGATAGTGATATTATCATCCTGTGTATATTTTCTGGAACTATGGATTTCCTTGTTCAAACAATAAAGATCCCTACACACCATTTTCTCATAATTGTTCACTTGTGTATTACTCGAAGGCATATATGTACTTTTTTTCTTTCATTCTGTTAACACATACGTTTTATTATCATCCTTTTTAGTCTCAAATTGTAACAATAAATTGAGTCTCCTACTAAATAATTTGATTTCCTTGATGTGATCTACCAAATTGAATTTGTTATATGGTATGAATTTCATTCCCTTACTTAATAATTGACAAAATTCATCCTTAATATTGAACTCAGTGTAATTAAAAACCTTAAAACCTTTATATATACTAATAGATGGATGCTTATCACGGTGAAAACTATGTTCCACTACTTCTTCTCTTCTTGGTATCCCTAAGCTATTAGCATGATGTAATTCCAAGCTTTCCTTTTCCACAGTAGTATTATTTATATTAATTCACTAATATATTATAAGGTTTTTAATATAGAGAATTGCATATAGTAGTGTAAATTAATTATTTATTATTATGTATATGAAGGGAGGATATGATACAGTGTGTTTTTAAGAAAGCGCATAGAGTTTTGGCGCCAAGTTTGGTTTAAATATCTTGCAATGGTGGCAAGCACTAGTTCTGATGAAGTCTGCGCATGGCAGATGAAAGCGCTTAACTAGTGTTTGATTTCAATTGTTCCGAGTGTATCATGTAATAAAGAAGTTAATTTTTTAACGTTGGTGGATTCTGTGGTGGATTATATTGCCAATTATAGTCTTGCTGTTCCAGCTACGTTCCTTACGTTGGTTCCTGTTCGTGTGCCGGTTTGTTTTCTCAGTTGTGTCAGTTAGTTACATTTTTTACTGGTCGGTTTTCCGGTTATGGCTGGAGCAGGTGAGGATACGTCTGTTGTATCGAACAGCGAGGAGGTTGTATTATTACGAGCTGAAGTAGCTGGCTTGCAGAAGGATGTTAAAAAACTTATGGACATGGTTCATTCAATGTTGGAAGTACCCAAACAAAAGGAGTGTACGGAGTGTACTTCCTCTGTTAATGCTTCACCGGGGAAACATTGTTGCCAGCGCAAAGAGTTTGTGTTGGTATCGGACATAAGTGCTTGCAATGATATACCTAATGGGCAGATTTGCGAGGATAAAGGGAACAATTTGACCAGGCAGGGTTCACTCGACGTTGTCCAGAAGGAAGGTAATTTGATATTGACTCCCGAGAAAGATTTTACCTTTGATTTTAGTCTTTTCCACAGTCGGGTGGAAACAGAACAGCGTGGAGCCAAACCAAAGAATATTTTACCGCTAAAAACTTATTCTACTATGGCGAGAACACAGAAAACAAATTCAAAAGGTACTGTTAAAAATAAATTAACTAGCCTGTATCAGGACATTCTGCCTGAACAAAGGAATGACAACAATAATTTTATTTCTCATAGGACAATACGTTCCAATAATGAAGTTATTGATCATTTTTTAATGAATGAATATGAATTTGAAAAAATACATCATTCACCTACCAATAAAATTAGATATGGTAGTGGGGAGAGGGATACTATTAAGAATATGATTTATAGTTTAGGGAATAAATTGATACAGATCAAAAATGTTAAAGTTGATAACGCATATCTTATTAAATGTATTAAGTCTCGGATAGTACCCAAAGGTTTGAGATTTTTTAAACTACCTATGGGAATGGATTATAATGAAAATGTGATTACTGAATTTAATAATTTATTTGATGAATTTGGATTTATGTATATGAAATTACTCATGAAGTGTAATGATGAAAAATTGTGTGGACTCGTTGATGAAGTAGAAAATATTAATGAAATTATACTACAGCATCCAGATTTCGACCAATGGGGTGATTTATATCATAAGCAATTCCATTTGGCTGATACTAAAGCAGATAGTATTTACTTAAGAAAGAACAGAAAGATTGAACGTGATATAGAAACTTACAGACTACACAAAGCATATATTTGGCCACAGGATAGAAAATTACAGTTCAAGGAAAGACACATTAGCCATAGAGATTTGAGGGAAACGCATAGAGAAGAGAATTTTCAAGGAGGCAGGTTTCATCCAACTTATTGGAAACCTCACACACAAGGGAACAGGAGATACAAATGAAGGATGCACTAGAGCATGACGAAGCATTACATACTGTGGAAAAGGAAAGCTTGGAATTACATCATACTAATAGCTTAGGGATACTAAGAAGAGAAGAAGTAGTGGAACATAGTTTTCACCGTGATAAGCATCCATCTATTAGTATATATAAAGGTTTTAAGGTTTTTAATTACACTGAGTCCAATATTAAGGATGAATTTTGTCAATTATTAAGTAAAGGAATGAAATTCATACCATCTAACAAATTCAATTTGGTAGATCACATCAAGGAAATCAAATTATTTAGTAGGAGACTCAATTTAGCATTACAACTTGAGACTAAAATGGATGATAATAAAATGTATGTGTTAACAGAATTAAAGAAAAAAAGTACATATATGCCTTCGAGTAATACACAAGTGAACAATTATGAGAAAATGGTGTGTAGGGATCTTTATTGTTTGAACAAGGAAATCCATAGTTCCAAAAAATATACACAGGATGATAATATCACTATCAAAGAAAGAGAATGTCTAAATGAGCTTATTAATAATAAGGATATAAGAATCATGAAACCCGACAAAGGTGGGGGTGTTGCAATATTTACCAATTTAGCATATAATGCAGAAATATACAACATATTATATGAATCAGGCAACTATGAGACAGTTTCTATCAATCAAATTAATATAGGATTCAGGAGAATTGACTTAATTTTAGAGGAATATTTGATTGATAACAGAATTACTAAGGAATTGTATGAATTTTTGAAGGTGGAACACCCAGTTATGGCACGTATAGTAGGTATACCAAAGGTGCACAAGTCTATTGAGAAACCTCCATTTAGACCAATTATCTCGGGATCTAGATCCAAAACATATAATATAGGATTAACTATAGACAGATGGACTAAACATATATATCAGAATATACCTTATATAATTAAGGATTCCTGGGATTTTTTGGGAAAAATGAGATCGGAATTGTGGTCAGAACAATTAACCTTAGTGACTATAGATGTATGTGATCTTTTTTAGCATACCTAAAGAAGAAGGACTTGAAAGGTTTGGAAATAGTTTGAGAAAGTTTTCACAGTTAAGTTGGGATAAAATAGTACTTATATTAGACATGATGGGTTTGGTTTTTGATCATAACTATATAACATTTGAAGGTGAATATTTTAGACAGAGTAAGGGTGTTGCTATGGGCGCATCATGCGCCCCTATATTTGCCAACCTTGTCATGTCTGATTGGGAAAATGAGTTTATTATTAATAGTGAATATTATTCTTATATAGTCTTTTATGCAAGATTTCTTGACGACATTTTTATTTTATGGAAAGGATCTAAAGAAAAAATCATGAATTTCTTAGAGTATATTAATGGAACGACACAATTTCTCAAATTTACACACAAAATTAGTGATCAAGGAATTGCTTATTTGGATATATATATTAGTTTAACCAAGGATGGGTTTACATCCAGAGTCCATCGTAAAAACACCTTTTCTAATGACTATTTATATTTTACTAGTGAACACCCACCATATATATTTAAAAACATAGTTAAGGGACAATGTATTCGGGGTGCTAGGATGTCTTAGAGTAAGGAATTGATGGAAGAAGAAATGAAGTTAATATATAATTTATTTATGAATAGAGGATATCCATTACGAATGTTAAGGGATACAATTGAATATGTTACAACACAATGGGGTCACAAATTCAAGCCATTATTAGGTAACATTTCAAATATTAAAGAGGGCAGTAACACCAACCAGGGTTTCATGGGGAGAGTATGTGTAATTACATACACACCATAGAGCAATTGGGTTAAGGATATTATTAACAAATATTGGGATTTGATAACTGTGGTAGAATCGAATAAAACAATTTTAGGAATTGCACCGAGGATAGTATAGAAGACGGGTCCAAATATTAAAAGATTGTTAGAAAAAGTAAATTCTAATAAGATAACGAAGAAGCATGGAAACATTATGACTAAGAAATGTGGAAGATGTAATCAATGTAGATATATTAATGAGAGTACTGAGGTTCAATTAGGGGATGTAAATCATACATTGATTACAAGTAGAGGTGGAAACTGTAATACTAAACATATAGTTTATCTGGCTCTATGTAAGATATGTTCAGCCTATTATATAGGCAAAACAGAGAGGCAGTTAAAGAAACGCATTTATGAACATTACTATAGAGTACAGGTTAAAGATAGTAAAAATGCACTATATCGACACATTAAGGAACGTGGGGAAAATCATATTTTCTTATTTTTTATTATAGATCAAGAGCGGGACATACTATATGGAGGTGATTGGAAAACAAGATTAGCTTGTAAGGAAAGCAAATGGCAGATGCTGACTGATTCTACTAGGAGTCCAGGTATTAATGAATACATTAGTATTAAACCGTTTTTGATTATGGACTCTTAATTTATTGTAAGCCCCAACATTTGTTTATAATTTTAGTGTTCACATTAAGGTATGGTTGTACATCTTGTATTAAACAAATTACATATATGGACTTATCATACATATGTTTTTAAAATTTTTTTTATAAAATTTTTTATAAAGTTTTTTAAAAGTATTATTAGGTAGTATCCTTATGAGTTTTATATTAATTCACTAATATATCATAAGGTTTTTAATATAGAGAATTGCATATAGTAGTGTAAATTAATTATTTATTATTATGCATATGAAGGGAGGATATGATACAGTGTGTTTTTAAGAAAGCGCATAGAGTTTGGCGCCAAGTTTGGTTTAAATATCTTGCAATGGTGGCAAGCACTAGTTCTGATGAAGTCTGCGCATGGCAGATGAAAGCGCTTATCTAGTGTTTGATTTCAATTGTTCGAGTGTATCGTGTAATAAAGAAGTTATTTTTTTTTACGTTGGTGGATTCTGTGGTGGATTATATTGCCAATTACAGTCTTGCTGTTCCAGCTACGTTCCTTACCTTGCTGGAGTATACATGTATAGAAAATCAGAGCTGAATGTTTTAAAATGTAAATGATGGTACACCCATTAATTACCTTACTGAAATGTAACTATTTTCCTTGTTACCATGCTCGGACATACATAAAAGTGAGGATCTCGGACAAAAGCACTTTGTGCCGTTACAGACTAGCAGCGGCTCTTATTTTCATTTTCTCAGTTTAGTTGTTCTGCAGGTGTTGTACCATCATTTCATCCACTGAAGTTTTCTTTTTAAACAGTTTGCGCATGATGAATTTTTACCATTTTCCAACTATTCTATAGGACAAAAGTAGTAATAAAAACTTCTTCTAAGAGCACACTGTTCTTATTAAGAACAAAATACCCATTTCCAGTTCTTCCAACAAAACATAAAGCAATTCACCTCTTCTAGACACACACACACATATATATATATATATATATATATATATATATACACACACACACACACACAAAAAAAATCATAAGCCAGACTGGCCTACCTCTATTTTAATTTCCTAAAGACTCCCTCCCTGCATTCTAAGTTTACCATTCACCCCCTATTTGTATTCTACTTATTGAAAACTAATTTCTAATAATCTATGTTTAGCATTTCGGGCCATAGAAAATCTCATTATTCTAGACCTATTGTCGTTTTTTTATTAGACTGCCTTTGCAGACCTAGTAGTTCCTTTAATGAATACACTGACCTTATTACACTGACCTTAATTTTATCAACTAATTAATAAAGCATGTTGGCACACCATGATCTTATTCTATTACATACCCCACCTATGGATTACACCATCTCTGCATATTAAGCAAAGAATACCTTAATAATGTTCAAGACTAATATGGATATGTACTCACAAAATCTTCCCAAGTATCTGTCTTGCGTGACGTTTACTGATGCAGACATTAAGTCAAGGTTTGGATGTCCTATGGTACACTGTTGGTTGTCTGGTGGTTGATTGTATACGATCTACCTAAGAACATTGCAACCTATAACATTATCAACCAACTGAAATAACTCAATTCAGAGAATGTAACTCCTTAAGCGAGACATGTTCTGTAGAAATTTAAGAATCTGCAGGACAATACATAACCCATGTTCACCGAAAAGGACAGAGCTTCACTTTTTGTAAAAATAAAAACACCCCCATTCTGTGCACACCCCACATCACTCTCATGCTCGCAAATTCTGACCAGGCAATTTCCCAGGTCATAGAAGGGAACAGAAACAAGGCCTTTTAGAGCATATGCATCCACATCTATGCCGCAGATACTTTTTTTGTATAATAGTTTAATCAGTCAGGAAGAATGGGCCTGCGTCCGTGTTTAGTTATGACTAGTGTGTTGTAACTCGGTTTAATTTACTGTCTAACA
Source organism: Protopterus annectens (assembly GCF_019279795.1). NCBI lineage: Eukaryota > Metazoa > Chordata > Ceratodontiformes > Protopteridae > Protopterus > Protopterus annectens. The sequence continues at coordinate 603,865,108 of NC_056746.1, read as the reverse complement.
CACAAGACGCTCAGCTCACTCCAGGTCCTGAAGTTAAAGTGCAAATGGTTAACTTATAAGCCTATCTCACATCTTTAACAGGGCCTTAGAAACTCCTTTCCTGCCTTGAATTTTCAGTCTTGCAGATGACACAATCGGTAGTAGTAACTGGTATACCACTTTCACTCCCCTCCCTGTTTACACTAAAATTTCCCAAAAGTCAATTATCTCTGGATTTCCAAGGGAAAGTGCACAGGAGTGCTTTTAGACTATACTTTGACCATGTTTTAATGTTTAAAATGTGTTTTTTGAAAATGAAACTTGTATTGCTTGGTAACGCTAGACTCCAGAGGTTCGGTTACAAGGAAATTATGGAAGTGGTGGCTTGGATTGCAGGAATCCGATTGGCTGCCACCACTTGCTTGAGCAAACACTTTGAAAGGAGATTTTCTCCTAAAAGTTTAATGTGACCAGCATGGAAAAACACGCTGAATCTTAACTATATTAGGTAAACAACAAGTTAAGTTACGATTTCAGTGTGTTTTACACTAAGCCGATTTACAAACCTACACTACAATTTCATCTGTCTGTGGAAGGCACTCGGGGGTAACAGCTCACAATTCCTATTGTCTCATAGCGCGCTTGGAGGTAAGCTCAAAGGCACTAAGAGACGGTAGTCGGGGTTAATGAGTTAAGCTATGAAGGGTTTCCCCAAAGGAAAAATCCTCTGGGGGAGAGACTGAAGGGATGGAATCCTCTGAATCAGAATCCTCATAAGCAGAGAGGGGTTGCATGTCTTCATATTCAGATGTATCAGTCTCATCTGACTCTTGTTCAGACAAAACTACAGGGGACAGATCTCTTTTCCTTTTGGAGGGGGTAGCTTGGCTTGGCTTCCCCTGATCAGCATGATAAGGTCTTCCGCCATTTTAAGCATTTGAGACTGAGGCAAGGAAGGAGGTGCCTGAGAATGTTTATAGTATTGGCAGCAATCATTGTGATCGTGTGCTAACTTTTCAAGCGATCATTACAACTGCTTCCCCGATAATGGAAAAGTACCAAAATTTATTCCCCCCAAAAAAGGAGACCTCACGAAGACACTAATGGATATCAAAATGCTCACCAGAAAAGTTAATTTGGGGTTGATCTTGCCTTCAAACTCTATAGAAACAGATACGGGACTGAGACGAAAAAATATATTTAATCCACCCTTGCACCCCCAGTTAAAGAACTTCGAGAAAGTGGTTGAAAAAGAGATACGAAGTGAATTTAGTAAAGTTAGATACAAGCCAAACTTGACTAATAGAGAGAAGGAAGTGTTAATGGAATTAAAGGCGAATACCGAAGTTCGGGTTATGAAACCTGATTGGGTGGGGGGAATTGTAATGATGGATAATATTAATATATGAGGGGAAGATTAACCAAATTTTAAAGGATGATGTTAAATATGTTAGTGTGTCAAAAAATGAGGTAAATATTGCCTATAAAAAAGATCGATGTCACGTTAGAGGACATGTGCATGGAAGGTTTAATTGATGGAAAAATGTTTTTAAAGGTAGATAAACCAAGAATACAGTCCATTTCAGGGATCCCCAAGACCCATAAGGACGAAACCGACCCACCAATGAGACAGATAGTATCGGCAGAGGGGTAGAAAACCCTTCCATTAGCAAAATATGTGGACAGCAAACTTAAAAGATTATGGACAGTAAAGTCATTCTGAAAGATTCATGGGACTTTTTGAGGGAAATTAAGCATGACTTGTATCAGGAAAATTTTATATTTATCACTATAGATGTGATAAATTTATTTTCAAGCATTCCCTATGATGAAGGCACGAGTATGGTGGAAGAAATTATTTTTGAAGACACTGATTTGAGTCACAAAGAGACTGATTTGAGTCACAATGAGAAACTGGTATGTTTAGGGTTACTTGAATTAGTTTTAAAACACAATTTTATATTTTTAAAGGTGAATTCTACTAACGGGTTCAAGGTGTGGCGATGGGCGCAGCTTGCACCCCAACTTATGCCAACCTGGTATTAGCAAAATGGGAGGAAAGATATATATTAAGATCTGAATAAACATCAAATTGGACCCTCTATAAGAGATTTTTAGATGACATAGTAATTTTATGGACTGGGACTAGAGAAAGGTTTGAGGAATGTATGGGCTATATGAAGAGTACAACCACCTTTTTGGATTTCACATACAACCTCTCAAATGAACAGTTACAATACTTGGATGCGGAAATATACAAATCTAAAGGTAAATTTGAGTCTAAGATCTTTAGAAAGCCCACTTTTTGCAACTCCTTCCTTCATTACAATAGTGCCCACCCTCCCATTACAAAAACGAACATAGTAAAGGGTCAATATGTTCGAGGGAGCCGGATGACATCCTTGGAAGATGATTTCCAGAAGGAATGTGAGTGTTGAAGGGGTTCTTTTTGGAAAGGGTTACCCGCCTGACTTAGTGAATGGGATTATGGCCAAAATACATGTCGGTAGACATAATATTTTTAAGTCTATTTTAGGGGAAAGCAGAAATGAACAAGATAACACAGAAATTGGTCAGAAGCAAAACTATGGAAGAGCTGTAGTGTTGGAATACAATGCTTTAGATGGACCCACAAAGAGAATTATGAAGTCCGAATGGGATAGACTTGTATCTATTTCTGATTTTGGAAAAGTTACCGAAGGAACCCTTAAAAATTGTATACAAAAACTCAAAGTTTAAAGAACACTTTAGAAAATGAGGGCAGGAACGTAATAACTAATAAGAGGAGGATAGGAACATATAAATGTGGATACTGTTCCCAACGTGGAAACATAGCAAATGTGGATAAGGTTTTTTATTGAGAGCAGAAATAGATGGATAGTGGGGTCTATTACAATTGAGAGTCCATGGGGATAGTGTATCTTGCAACTTGTGTAGAATGTAGATCCTTTTATATTGGGAAAACCGAACGTAAATTAAAGAGAAGGATCTATGAACACAAGTATGACCTTTTGAACAAAAAGGAGACAAATGCTTTATATACGCATACAAAAGAATGCCAAAAAGCAGACTTCACTTTTTTTGTTGTGGAACAAGTAAAGAAGGAAACGAGGGGTGGACTATTGGAGGAAAAAAATGAATTTAGAGAGTTCTGGTGGCAAATCACCCTGGAAGCAGCAACCACCCCAGGTTTAAAGGACAATATATCTATAATTCCACTATTAAAGATGAGGTCTGCCAAGTTATATGCTTTAGATAAGTTATTCCCTGCAATGACCACTAGAGGGTGTTTCACCATTGGTTTTAACCAACATGTATGCTTTTTACAAGAATTTTCTGCTCATGTATTTTTTTTACTACCAATATTTATGTTTTTTTAAAAAAAGCAATGTTTTAATATTTATGTACATTTAATATGATGGTTTTAAACATGGGGTTTTACATTCACAGATCTTATTTACTGGGTATTTATTTGTGATTCAACACATTTTGATTGGTTCGTTTTAAGTAGTTGAGGTTATAAAAATGGTAAACATTAAACAGATTGTCATCTAATGAAGTCTTTACGGATGAGACAAAAACGCTGATGGTGTAAATGCATTTGTGTTTAGTTTGTGATTAGTGCAATAAACTCTTTTTAAATACACTTCGTTTTGTTTTTCCATACCAAGGTACTATTTTTCTGGATTTATTGGAGCATGTGTCTTTCGTTAACTACCTGTAGAAGAACATATATATATATATATATATATATATATATATACACACACACACACACACACACACAATTATCTAATCAGTGAGCAAACTGTCAATATATATATATATATATATATATACACACACACACACACACAATTATCTAATCAGTGAGCAAACTGTCAAAATAATCTAACACAAAACAAGTGATCATATTATATTGAATCAAAAAAGAGTGAAAAACAAACCACAACAAAAAAATCAAAATTTTTTTGCACCCCACACCCCCTGCATATTATATATACAACTACAAGTTGGCACAACAGCTCAGTAAGGACAGATTCATGGGCAGATTCCCAGATTGTGCTGTTCCACAGTCCACATGCCAAGCAGCAGAAAAGGCTAAAAAAAACAAGCCTAAGAGTGCTTGCTCTGATGAACACTTATTCTTACATACTGCAACCACATGCACATAGGTTAACCTCGTGGGCAATTTTAAGCCTAACCCATTTCTCTCAATGGTGAGAAACAAACCCTGCACCTTGTGTTTGTGTGGTAAACACCTTAACCATTATGACAAACCCACCCCCTTACATATCACTCACACACACACACACACACACACACACACACCACTGTATATTTTTGGCATTTCAATACATAGAACTAACTACAAAGGGAATACTTATCTTCTGTATTACATATTTTATAGCAGTTTGTCATAATTTATATGAACAATTGCAAAAACAATCTACATGCAAAATAAACAAAGATTTTATCTAACACTTAACATGATCAATAACAAAACTGCATTGATAACAGACCTCTGCATAGTTCACAAACTGCATTGACAACAGACCTCTGCATAGTTCACCTAAGTTTTAATGTAAATGCTGTTCATATCAGACCACAGAACACAGCCTTCCAAGTACAGTGTATAAGGTGATGGCGAGAACCATTAAAAACTTACACAGGCAGACCCACAAAAACCTCCTTTTTTGTGACCTAAGCCAGGTTAGCTTTGCAAAAGATTGATCTTTTATGTTTAACCCCATACATTTCTTCAGAATTTTGGCCACTACCCTGAATGAAGGTTTGTTTATCTGTCCCTTCAGTTTTCCTCAGTCTAGTCACTGTATTTGACACTAACCCCATGATGGAATCATACACAGATTAAAGAAAAAAAAAACGGTAAATGAAGTCACAATAACTTGGGTTTACAAATGGTTATGTGACAATACACAACAGGTAGTAAAAGGACTCATATCCTTATCCCCTGTCAGAGGAGTCACTCAACGATCTGTCCTTCAGCCACTCATTTTTAGCATGTCTTTCTCAGATGTCAAAATTGTCTCCAGTGCCTGGCCCATCTAGGTGTTTGGTGACAGCACTGTCTTTAACAGTACTGACCCCCCACTCCCTTTCAAATGGCACTTCACACTAAACACAAATGACTACTAGAAATGACTCTGTCTTCAACATGAAAAAAATGCATCATTAAAGGACCCTCTTACTATCTGAAACTTTGTGTGGAGTACCCTCCCCTTACTGGTGACCCGGAATCTTCAAAAACAATATCAAGCCATACAAGACTCACATGTCCATGATATAGGCTTCCTCTCTCAAACTCAGTCCTTCAATCCTTACCTTAAGAAAGGATATATGTAATTACATGGGCACCTGTTAAGTCCCCAAATGGGATCCTACGCATCTTGACGGCTAATAGGCTTTTAGCTTAAGAAACCTATATTCACCTATGAAGCTATAAAGTGCAAAAATCAACTCTCAGTAAATTCTTTTCACACACCAGAGAAGTTAATGAAAGATTGTCTTATAAATCTACAAAATTTAAAAACCCATTAGACTAAAAGGCTTGATATTGCCTTAACAATAAATCAGATCAAATAAATCCCAAAAAAACAGCAACATACTGCGCTACTGTATTCAGCAGGATACTACAGTAACTAACCTGAGTTTCTGATCATAAATATTAAGGTTGTTTCTCAACTCCTTCCAAAACTGAAACAACTAAAAACACAAACAGAATGGATACATATTTTCTTTCAGCTAATCAAGAACTTTCAAAACTCCAAGAAAAATATCTTGAGTAAAACACAGTAATAAAGCAAGATTTAAGAAATGCAACTATGCACATTATAAACAGAAAAAAAAAACAGAATTACTCACAGATCTTTCTGGAAGTTCTCTCCGGGGACCTTGTTCTGGGATTATGAGAAAATACTGCCAGTTGTGTAGTTTGGTTTAAAGCCAGTTCAGAGACGCATGCATTTAATTGACTCATGGTAACTTCTTCATTAGTACATTGCACTAATGAAATATAATGCCATGAACTAATCTGAAGATGTCCAAATATTCTTGTTTTTTTTTTCAATTGAAAAATACAGCAAAAAATCATATTTTCTTAGCATCAGACTCAAGGGAACTAATATAGAATATAAAGATAAATGATGGTTCAGCAATGAATTGCTGAATATTTCTTATTAAGCAACAGCAACTTACTAATAAATGCCACTTCAGAAACAGCTACGAATATGGACATTCAAAACTGTTAGAAAAATGCCAATATGCTCATTTACAACTAAATTACTATTAAGTCCTGTAAATTAAAAACATTTGTGTGTACTTACATAGAATCAAATGGGAGAGGGTTTAAATCTGATAAAGAAACACCTTCCTTTTCCAACATCCTTAATACTTCTCCTAAAAAAAATTGAAGATGTTCTTTCAGAATATAAACACAATGAAGTAATTCCAAAACAGTGAGCTACCAGAAACTTACTTTTTCTGTACTTCTGTAATTACCTTTTATGCTATTTTAACACGACAGTACAATGTCTTATGTGAACTACACCACATTATATACATATGCAAACCATCAATAGTGATCTTGGTGCATTTGGAACACAGCCAAAATAATTTGCAGAGAAAAGGAGCTTGTTACTGAAGGGGAAAAAAATCAATATTGCCACTTACAAGTAATAAAATCAGACTATACTAATGCTATGTTAACAAGGGTTGCAATTTAATAATTTAATTAAATCATTGTTAATATCTAGGAACATTTTTTATTCACATCACTTTTTATCACCCACTTTCTCACAGCACTACATAATGCTCATTTAAATCTGCCCACTGTTAGAACTCACATTTCAATTTAACTGCTACTATCACATCCTAATGGCAACTTTAAAATATATTCAAGTCCTGTGTCTGAGCTCTTACTGTTTGTCAGCATTAACAATCAAATTATGGAATTTCACAGCTGCTTTCTCTTCAGAAGGTATCCCAGCTCTAGCTAAAAGTTCCTTTTTAACTTTTTCAAATGCTATGTAATCAGTCCCCTCTAAATTCACATATGATTTTAATGCCTGTCCTGTCAGCTGGGATAACAGAATTTATACAAATTGCAGTCTGAGGTTCCTTATATAACGTGAAACAAATAGTTGCGGAGAAGAACAAAAACTCCAGCACAACCAGCCAATATTAACTGCCAATTTTAACATACAAAAGATAGTTTAAGTGCTTTCGTCGAGATTAAAACAAAGACTTCATCAGGAACATAACTAACAATAATAAACAATTAATTAAGTTGTTTGCACTGGCTAGATGTTATTTTAGACGTGACTGATGTGAAATGCTATTTAAAGTTTTGAGAGGTGGTTAGTTATGTTTCTGATGAAGTCTGTTTTAATCCCGATGAAAGTGCTTAAACTATCTTTTGTATATTAAAATTGGCAGTTCATATTGGATGGTCGTGCTGGAGTTTTTGTTCTTCTCGGCAACTATTTGTTTGGTTCCTGGTTTCACTGTCCTTATATAACGTATCATTCAAAAGCCACCAAAAATGGCTTCCAGGTTATCTCAACTTCCTCAACTTACTTGGCAGACATTTCTGGTGGCTAGCTGTTATTTTACCAGTCTAATAGCAAGTGCGGACTGGCAGGTCTTTGGGCAAACTGTTCACCCACTACTTCCTTTACAGTCCATTTCAGAAGTCCACAAAAACAAAAAAAAAAAGTACAGTTTTGTACCTACCATAAATGTAGATGTTCGAGGATCCACATTGCTGCAGTCCTAACCATTGGGGTAGTCCGCTGTCCCAGTCGGCCCGAATACCAAAGTATATGGCTGACGTCGGTCAAGGCGCATTAGTCTGACGTCAGGGTACTAATGCGCATGACCGACGTCATATCCTCAGTCTTTTCTTGCCCCAGATGTCAGAAGACCCTAAAAAGACAAGGCTAAAACCAAAAACACCAAACACTCCTGCACCAAAAATATGTACAATATATACAAAATTACAAGAGAATAACCTCACCCACACAACCACCCCTAAACACAGAGGGGAAGGAGGGAGGGTAAATTGGACTGCAGCAATGTGGATCCTCGAACATCTACATTTATGGTAGGTACAAAACTGTACTATGTTCTTCATTCCACATTGCTGCAGTCCTAACCATTGGGTAGAATCCCAAAGCAGAGGTAAGGGAGGCTGGCAAATCATAAAGAAGCAGGAGCTGTCAACATGCCTTGCAAAATAGCTGTGGCAAAACCAGCCCTAGATTTAGAGTAGAGAGGAAGGTGGTAATGCTTAGAGAAAGTATGCACTGAACTCCAAGTAGCTGCCTCCAAAATATCCTTAGTTGCCACCCCCCTTAGAAATGCTGTTGAAGTGGCAGTAGCCCTAGTGGAATGAGGCCTAATCCCAGCTGGAATCTCCTTGCCATGATGGGAATAACAAAATGCAATGCAAAACCCAATCCACTTAGAAATAGTTTGTTTTGACACAGGCTTGCCCTGAGAACTCAAAGCAAAAGAAACAAACAACTGCTGAGACTGCCTAAAATCCTTGGTCGTGCTTAAATAATAACGCAACTGCCTGTGTACATCTAAAGTGTGCAAAATCTTTTCCCCCTTATTTTGGGGATCTGCATAGAAAGTAGGCAAATGAATAGTTTGGTTTAAAGCCACACTAGAAACCACCTTAGGCATAAAAGAAGGATTAGTACGTAATGATACCCTATCCTTATGGAAAATCAAAAAAGGCTCTACCGCCATAAGGGCCTGCAATTCAGAAACCCTTCTTGCAGAAGTAATGGCCAACAAAAAGCAGTCTTCCATGACAAGTATTTCAATTCAGCAGAAGCCGAGGCTCAAAAGGTTGTAGAGTAAGTTTCTCCAACACAAAATTGAGATCCCAAGCAGGAGTAGGAGCTCATTGGGGGTCTTATATTCTTTGCCCCTCTAAGAAATTGCTTGAACAAAGGATGCGAAAACAATGGTGGGTCACAATCATAGTGAGCTGAAATTGCTGCAGCATGAATCTTAATGGAAGAGAAAGACAAACCTTTGTCCAATAACTCAGTAAGATATTGAAGAGCCACACTCAAATTAGGCTCAGAAATCTCCAAATTCTTTGCTGCACTCCAAAATAAAAATCTCTTCCATTTTTCTGCGTACACTTTCCTTGTACTAGGTCTTCTGGCTTCCATAATCACATTTAAAACTTGTTGAGGAAGTTGAGACCTGCTGTGTTTCAAAACAGAATATGCCAGGCTGTTAGATGAAGAGAGTGAAGCTTGACATTGAGCAGGTGACCGTCCCTCTGAGACAACAGGTGTGGAATCAAAGGTAAAGGCCATGGAGGCTTCCTTACCAGACTCCTCAGTAATGGGTACCAGTGTTGCCGATGCCAATCTGGAGCTATTAAAATCATCCTTGGCTTGTCTTGTCTGACCTTTAGGAGCACCTTTGGGAGAAGAGGCAGAGGTGGAAAGGCATACACATGAAGATTTTTCCAACTGAAAGAAAGAGCATCCACTTTCCAAGCTGTGTGATGAAACCTCTTTGTGCAAAACTTTGGCAGCTGGTGGTTTAGTGGAGAAGCGAACAGATCTATGTCTGGAGTTCCCCATGACACTGTCAATTTCAAATACATGAAGATCCAGTTTCCACTCGTGGGGATCCATGATTTGTCTGCTTAACACATCTGCTAAGGAGTTCTGTGCTCCGGCAGAAACCTTGCCTGAAGAGTTAGTTGCAAGCTGAGCGCAGTCTCCCATAAAATCATTGCTTGCCTGCACAACGGGTAAGAATGTGTTCCCCCTTGTTTGTTGATGTACCACATGACAGTTGTGTTGTCTGTTAGAATCAACACCTGCCCTGGAAGAAGTAACTCCTTGAAAGCCATTAATGCAAACTGGACTGCTAACATCTCCTTCATGTTGATATGTAGATGCTGTAGTCTGGCAGGCCACTTGTCTTGTATCCACTTTCCATTTAGATGAGCTCCCCAAGCAATGTCTGAGGCATCTGTCGTTAGAATCTGACTCGCCTCTGGCCGGGTCACAGAGAGTCCCTTGTTTAGGTGACATTCCTGAGCCCACCACAAAAATTCCTGTTGAATGCAAGGTATTATTTGAATGACAGTGTCCAAATCCTGGCAGTGCTGTGTCCATACATTTTTGAGATACCATTGCAGCTTCCTCATATGCAGTTTGGCATTGGGAAGCACCAGAATACAAGATGCCATGAACCCTAAGGCTTGAAGGACTGTCCTTGCAGTCAGCCCAGACTGAAGAGATAGTTGATGGAAGTAAATGGAAAGATTCTTTTGTTTGTCCGGGGTTAAAAAGGCCATCTGGGCTGCTGTATTCAGTCTCACACCCAGAAAGCACATGTCTTGAGAGGGTACTAGACTGGACTTTATTTCGTTCACAGAATACCCTAGGCATCTTAGCACTGCTATCACATATTCCAAATGCTGTAAAAGGTCTTCCTTTTCTTGAGCCAGAATCAGGCAGTCGTCCAAGTAAGGATAGATTTGAATTCCTTTTAGCCTGAAGTAAGCTATCACTGGAGCCAGAACCTTTGTGAATACTCTGGGCAGTAGATAAGCCAAAGGGCAATGCAGAGAACTGATAATGGGAATTTCCAGCTCGAAAACGCAGATACTTCCTGCAACTTAGTCTGATAGGCACATGAAGGTAAGCCTCCTTGAGATCTAAAGTTACCATCCAGTGATCTTTGCCCAGCAGAGGTAAAAGCTGTTGTAACGTCAACATTTTGAACTTGGGAATGTCCAGATAAGTGTTGAGGATAGATAAATCCAAAATTGGTCTCCATGTGTTCCCCTTCTTTGGTACTAGGAACAGGCGAGAATAAAATCCTAGGCCCCTTTCTGGCACAGGAACTGGCTGAATGGCCCCTATTTGGAGTAACAGAGAAATTTGCTTGTGAGCCTCTTTTCTTTGTAGAGGAGGAATGTCTGGCATGCCTTTGAAAGGAGGCAAGGTATGGAAATAAAACCTGTAACCGTGGTGAATGATATCCAAAACCCATCTGTCTTGGGTAATTAAATCCCAATTTTCTTTGAAAAGAGCCAACCTTCCTCCCAAAGGTGCTGCCAGACGAGAACGTGCTGGCAGCTGAAAAGGCAGGTCATTGGGTCTGTTTACGAAAGGACTGACCCCTGCCCTCACCAGAAGTCTGAGCAGGTGAACTCCCTGTTCTAGGCCTAAAAGAACCTTGAGCTCTGCCCCTACCACGCCTAGACCTACCCCTAGACTGGGAATCATAAGCAGGATATGTCCATCCCTTAGTAGGCCAATTTCTACTAAACTTGGAGGCTGCACCTGCAAAAATCTTTAACAGTTTGCATAGACTTAGCCTTGTCCTCCATTTTCTTTAAAACTGCTTCCACAGGCGAACCAAACAACACGTCAGACTGTAAAGGAGCATCCAAAATCCTTGTCTTAACATGCTCAGCTAAATTCTGATCCCTCAACCAGGCGTGCCTACGAAGAACAGAACCAGTGGCAGCCACCCTCGAGGAGGCCTGCACAGCATCAAAACCACATTGCAAGGAATGCTTACCCACCTGTTCAGACACATGAACTAAATCCTGCAACTCTTTACACTCAATACCTTCCGCCAGAGCATCCACCTTAGACTTCAATTGTGAAAGGAGATAATTTTGATATTTTAACATGTGAAACTGGCAATTCAACGCCCTCATGGCTAAAGTGAAAGTAGTATACACTTTCTTTCCCCATCTATCCAAAGCCCTTGCCTCTTTATCAGGAGGAACAGGATTTTTAACAACAGAAGCCTTAACACCTTTAGGCCCCTGAGAGACAGTTTCGGGTCTGCCCTAGGACTCTTAAAAGATACTTATGAGCTTCAGGCACCCTATAGTACCTATCCGGTTTAACTGGGGCAGGAGGCAAAGAATCAGGGTTCAGGGAAGCCTCTGCAAAAACATCTTCCACCACATTCAGAACAGGAGGTATAGCTAAAGGCCTATGCTGGGGTAAAAACAAGAATTCCCTAAGCCTCTTCCTGGAATCAGAGAAATCTTGACCTTCCCATTTAAAATGCTCCCTCATGGAATGCAGAGTCTCTGAAAATGAAAAATCCTCAGGAGGAGAAGCTGAAGGAGTAGAATCATCCACATCAGAATCAGAATAAGGAGGATACTCCTGCAAGTCTTCAGCCGAAGACTCAGAAGCCTCTGAACACTGCTCAAAACTCTCAAACTCAGGTTCCACCCTAGGCCTCTTATCAGGAGGGGGCATAGAACCTCTAATCATAGTAATCAAATCCTCTGCCATTTTAAGCATATGTTTCTTAGGCAAAGATCCTGAAGAGCTAGGAGAAACCCCCACCGAAGTTAAACCTGGCCTGCCTCTCAAAGAAGCCTTGGAAACAGAAGGGGAGGCTCTAACCACCTTAGGAAGAGAGGGAAGAACAGCCACCTGAGAAGCCCCTTCAGCCTGGCCTACCTCCTGAGAGGACACATCCTGTAACAGTAAAGTCTCTCCCTGAGACTCCAAAGAAACTCCTGGCAGAACCTCCGGCTCCACTGAGCCTTCTAAAGAACCGACGTCCGGGACTGTCGGTTCTTCCACTCTAGGCTTTGCTGCTTTGCCCTTGCGCTTTTTGGACGAAGCGGGCGTCGGAGCATCCGACGGCATTTTATAATTACAACGCTTCCCAAAAACCAACCTGGCACAGTCTAACCTTCTCTTAATAGTGCGTTTGTTAAATCTAGCACAAGAGCGGCATCCAACAACGTCGTGCTCAGGCCCTAAACAAGGTATACACAAAGTATGGTAATCCCTATGAGGTATCTGTTTCCCACAAGAAATACAGTTATTCACTTTTTCTGACATCCGGTTAAATACTGAGGCAAGAAAAAACCAAAATATTCCCCAACGGGGTACTTAGCCAACTTTGAATCGGTCTGAAACTCCGACTTCAGAAAATTTCAGAACGCCAACCTGCACTCGCAAAACTGCTTCTGCATCGGACCATGCGGCAAAAAAGACTGAGGATATGACGTCGGTCATGCGCATTAGTACTCTGACGTCCTGACGTCAGACTAATGCGCCTTGACCGACGTCAGCCATATACTTTGGTATTCGGGCCGACTGGGACAGCGGACTACCCCAATGGTTAGGACTGCAGCAATGTGGAATGAAGAACATCTGGCCTTTCAGCATATGGCTACACACACACACACACACACACACACACACACACAAGGAACACACCACATCAATGTCAAAAGTAAATAAAATGCACGTAAGCTAAGCAGAACACACCACACACACACACACACACACACACACACACACACACACACACACACACACACACACACACACACACACACACACACCACATCAAAGTCAAAAGTAAATAAAATGCACGTAAGCTAAGCAGAACACACCACATACACACCAAAACACAGCACCCAATAAAGAAAATAACATTTACTAAAGTGAAACAAACTAATAAACTAGTGGACCACTGGGGAAGGTGTCCAGTCCTTCTAGGTGTTTCACTAATTTATTAGTTTGTTTCATTTTTCAAGTTTTTTTCTTTCTTTTTTTTTTTGTTTGGATTTATTAAAATGAACCAGTTTTGCTGCTACATGCAGCTTCCGCAGTACTAAATTACACTGTCATTACCACTAACCCCTGGTTGAATAACAGATCGCAAACCACAGGTCACCATGTCCACTTTAATACAAGTCTTGAAGAATTTAATGTTCAAAGTGTCTGAACAAAGATGCTGGAAAGCTGAATGTACATTACTCGCCATCCTGCGAATGGATCTGGAAATGGAACTTGAAACTGACGCATCAGGCTCAATCTTGCCCAACACAGTAAAACACTGTCTTCCCATTTAGTAGCAAAACTTAAGTCAGTCATCTCATTCAACCCCATACCACAAGCATGATCAAAAATACTTTAATACTTAAAAAACTGGATAAGGTGCACAAAACTAATTAAAACATACAAAAAGCACCACATATCTGGAAAATAAAGTTAATTAAAATAAACCAGTTTGCTGCTTTATGGAGCTTCCTCAGTAATAAATTAAACAACTTATTCAATTAAACATAACTCAAAGTAGTCATGTGACTGATGACATCAGTATTCCAGCAATGACTTCAAGAACATACATTAGACAGCATAATACAATAAGTTTACACATTTATAATAAGTCACCATTTAAACCAGGTTGGAATAAAGTCCCAGTTAAAATGACCCATACATTTTCCTTTTTATTAAGCAAAAAATGAATCTGATTTTCAGTCATTTTATCATTAAAAAATACTCTGAATCCTGCAAAGGTGAATATTGCCCTTTGAAGGGCCAAACATGTTTATACAATGCACTACAATTCTTTTTGCATCTGATGACACTTAGATGTGCTGAAATAAGATTTCTGAAACTTCTCCTACAGGAGCAGAAAAGGTACAGTTTTGTACCTACCATAAATGTAGATGTTCGAGTGCTAATACAGCTGCAGTAATCACAGATGGGTTTTCAGCCGTCAGGCGGTCCCTCGGTCGGCCGAATTCCAAAGTCTTGGTCCGGCGTCAGTTTTCGTCGCTTACTCTTCTGACGTCAGTAAGGCCAGAGTATATAAGACACAGCCGACGCCATGTTCTTCAGTCTTTCTTGCCCCAGATGTCAGGTGCCCCCAAAAGGAAGGCAATACATAAATAAGGCTTATCTACATATGCAAGCAATGCAATGTAATGCAAAATCAGTGTAAGCAAGCAAATAAAACATAGCAGGATAACCCAGTCAGGTGGTATGAAGAGGTTGTTAGGCCCCATGCCTTTACCAAGTGGGGAAGGAGGGAGGGAAACCTGTACTGCAGCTGTATTAGCACTCGAACATCTACATTTATGGTAGGTACAAAACTGTACTATGTTCATCGTGCATACAGCTGCAGTAATCACAGATGGGTAGAGTCCCAAAGCTATGCATAGGGTGGTAGGTACTATGAGGAACTGGGTTGAGCCAGAATGCCCTGCAAAACAGCAGTGGCAAAGCCTGCTCTTGTTCTGGAATATAAGGGTAGGTGGTAGTGTTTTGTGAAGGTATGTACAGAACTCCAAGTGGCTGCCTCCAAAATATCCTTAGTAGGAACGCCTCTGAGGAAGGCTGTAGAGGTGGCTGTGGCCCTGGTGGAGTGAGATCTGATACCAGTAGGGACAGATTTCCCATGACAGGAATAACAAAACCGTATGCAGTGGCCAATCCACTTGGAAATGGTCTGTTTGGTAACTGGTTTCCCTTGAGCCCCTACGGCATAGGACACAAAAGTTGTTCTGATTTCCTGAAGGACTTTGTTCTGTCCAAATAATAACGTAGCTGCCTATGGATGTCTAAAGTGTGAAGCAGCCTCTCCCCTTTGTTTTCAGGGTTAGGATAAAAGGTAGGTAGGTGTATGGCTTGATTTAAGGCTACCCTGGATACCACTTTTGGCATAAAAGATGGGTTGGTACGAAGGGAAACCCTGTCCTGATGGAAGATGAGGAAGGGCTGCACCGCCATGAGGGCCTGTAGATCAGAAACCCTACGAGCTGAAGTGATGGCCAGAAGGAAAGCTGTTTTCCAGGACAAATGTTGCAGATCTGTTGAGGCAGCAGGTTCAAAGGGAGGCAATGTTAATTTTTCTAGTATGTAATTAAGGTCCCAGGCTGGTATTCATTGCTTCCTTGGAGGTCTTATATTCTTAGCCCCTCTGAGGAACTGTCGTAAGAGTGGGTGAGAGAATAAAGGAGGTTCCGTGTTGAATTCTGCAGAAATGGCTGAGGCATGTATTTTTATGGAAGAAAATGAAAGTCCACTGTTCAGCAGTTCAGCTAGGTACTGTAAAACCTGAGGCAAGTTCAATTTTCTAGGGTCCTGGCCTCTTTTCTCATTCCAACAGCAAAACCGCTTCCATTTTGCAGAGTAAGCTTTTCTAGTAGATGGTCTTCTGGCCTCCAAAATGACATCCTGCACCTCCTTGGAGAGTAGGGACTGTTGTGGTGTCAATGAATTTTCCATGCAGTGAGGTTGAGTGTTTTCAGCTGACTGTGAAGAGTTTTGTAGCTGTTCTGAGTCAGTAGGAGAGGCATTAGAGGTAGGGACCAGGCAGGAGTATGTGTTAGGCTCCTCAGGAGTGGAAACCAGTGTTGCCTTGGCCAATCTGGAGCAATCAGTATCATCCTCGGTTTGTCTGTTCTTGCTTTCAAAAGCACCTTGGGCAGAAGGGGCAGAGGTGGGAATGCATAAACTGTCCATGCTGTCCAACTGAATGAAAGGGCGTCCACTTTCCAGGCCTTTGGATGAAAGGTCCTTGAACAAAACTTTTTCAGTTGATGGTTCCTTTACCAAAGTAGTGTTGGGCGAACTCCGCCCGACGCTTGATAGTGCGTTTATTGAAGGTAGCGCAAAAGCGACAGCCCGAGACGTCGTGGTCTGGGCCCAAACAAGGTATGCAACGGGAATGGAAATCCTTATGCGGTATTTGCTTCCCACAAGAAATACAATTATTAACTTTTTCTGACATCGGTCTGAGGCAAGAAAAGTTTCCCCAATGGGGTACTTAGCTTTAAAGAAGACTTCGGTTCCAATTTTTTTTCGTAATTCAGGAGCTGGCCGACCGGCACTTACGAACTGCTTCTGCTTCGGGCACCGCGCGGCAAAAAAGACTGAAGAACATGGCGTCGGCTGTGTCTTATATACTCTGGCCTTACTGACGTCAGAAGAGTAAGCGACGAAAACCGACGCTGGACCAAGACTTTGGAATTCGGCCGACCGAGGGACTGCCTGACGGCTGAAAACCCATCTGTGATTACTGCAGCTGTATGCACGATGAACATCAATAACAACAAGTGACTTCACAGATGACATCTAATATGAAAGACAACCCTGGAATTTCTAGTGGAGAATGACACTGTAATAAGAATATGAGCACAGAATGAACATCTAATCCACATATGACTACCCTTAATAGTAGTAGGAATAACAGTAAATACAGGATTAAAAGGAAACTTATGATTATTAAAATGTTGTGCTACATTCCTATTACACCTGTAGCTAAACCTACAGATATCTGGAAAAAAATTATCAAAACGTTAGATTTCAACAGAGGCCAAAGATTTTGTATAACTGTAAAAATAAAGTACTAGTTAGAACCAAATGTAGTAGCAAAATGTACAAGAGTATCAACTGAGCTACTTGTTCCTTTAGGGAAACACAGAGGAATGTGGCAATGAATCAACTGGCTGCCTAACTTAATTCAAATAACTGGACTGATAGCCTCTATGTCTAAAAGTCTGTGTCAGGTCTTGAGCAAAAAAAAAAAAAATAATCTTTATCTAGCTTGAACAAAGCCTTTTTGCTAAACCAATCTTGATGACACCAGACTTCTCAGCTCCATTCACTTTGTACAGAGATGCTTCAGAGGTTGGACTGGGGCAGCAAGTTGAGCAATGAGGAACACCCAGTTTGTTATCTCCGCAAGAAATTTAGAAAGACAAAAAATACTCCATAATGAGAGAAAGGGAAAGCTTGGCCGTAACATGGACTTGGAGGTCCCTTTGCTATTATCTGCTGGGAAGGGAGTTCACCCTGATTACAGATCACACCGCTCTCCAATAGCTTCAGTAACAAAAAGGAAGGGAATATGAAGCTCTGCAGATGGGCCCTAACACTCTACATTTTTCACTTGCAGATCCATCATCTTTCCAGTGTTCACCACCATAATGTGGGTGGTTTGTCTAGGCACACAGACATGTTAACAGAATTCAAGCCAGTGGTTTCAAGCTGTCAGGGGGATCATCTGTTAACACAGTGTGGTGATTCCAATGGGTGAGTGCCCAACAGGCAAGCCAAACAGGACCGAAAAGAGAGAGGTGGAAGTCAGCAGTAAAATTAGATTTGTTGGAAGTATTTTGCTAGAAAATATTTTTCACAGGGAAGAATACACTTGAGCAATGTAAAGGCAACTGGTTCCTTTAAGCTGAGATAGTTTGCCTTCAGGTATTTGAAGCTGGTTGTTAACATGTGCCTTTTAAGGCCAGAGTAATTCTACTATGGCTGAAATCATTTGTAAGAACCCAAGAGGAGTTTGGAATACTTTTGTGGAGCAATGTTGCTGAAAGAGACTTTCTAAGGCTAAAACAGTTTGCTCTAATGTGGGGGGTTCAGCATGAGATTCCCATTTGCATGTGGAAGTTCTCTTAATGGAAACATGGAAGGTGTGGGACCAGAGAGATTCTAGTAATTGTTTTGCCACACATAACCTTGCCAGTAAAAGACACTTGGGTTACAAAGACTTACTGGTATTCTAAACGCCCCTTTGGACATGATGTCGTTCTTGGCTTACGCACTCCTGAGACAGACGCTTTTCAGAAAGAGAATTTGTAATTTAAATGGGTCCATTGGAGGGTGAAATTACAAAGATAATCAACACTGAAAATATTGTCTGCCTATGCCAAGTACCGTCCCTAATATGGCTGAAGGACCGAGCTGTATATTTTACTGTAAGCATCCTGTTTTGTTTAATTCTTTTTAATTTATGTAACACTTTTTTTATATATTAATTAATATTTGTTAACTGAAAAAGCCCAGCTGGGAGGTCCCATTTTCACTGGAGTCCGCATTAAACAATTCTAACATATGAACATCAGTATTAATTAAAACAAACTGAAGGCATCCCTCATAATTTTTCAAAAGCAAAGTTGGCAAGGTTTCATGTGGATGAGTGTAACTGATCATGTTGACTAGTCAAATTCACTGAAAAATTCCTCACTGGTAATTTTTTTTAGGGGGAGCCCCACTGAATCTACCATGAGGGTGGCCACGTCATACCCCCAAGCTTACATATACCTACTCTGTCCAAATATGGAGCCAAAAAATACTTAAACTGTTAAGCACTTTTATCTACAGCACATGGATTTGTTCATAACATACACAAGCCAACCACAATTCACTCACGTAAACACAGTAAATCCAGTCATGTCATAAACCATCTGGCAACACAATACGTCATGCAATATGCATAACACATCCACACTTTTATTATGTTCTATTTCTCCTACGTTTTAAAACACGTGAAAAAATAACTTGTCATTTAACCTGGTAGCAAGTCAGTTTTTAATTGCAACTGCGATATCTGCTCCCTCAATTCAACACTTTCTTTCCACAACCCTCTACAGTTTATGCTGAAATACTCTTGAAAAAAGCTCATGTAGTAGAAGTTGCCTCTATGCAGTGCATTCTAAATCTGACCTTGTAACTTACCACACTGGTCAAGAAAGAGCGAGACATAACATTCCAACCATCTGGACTGAGTATATTTAGAAAGAAGTCTTTTTGCTTGCCTGACACAAAGGATACAAACAGCTTGTCTGTCTGCCTACATTTCTTTGTCCTGTCACTTGTCTATGCATAGCCAAGATGTACAATAATTTTTTCTCCTTTGTTCTGTGAAGTTTTGGGAGAAAACTGAATAGCATGATTTACATTCACTTCTAAAATTACTTCTGGCATAAATGAGAGATTGGATCTAAAGGCCACTCTGTCTTTGTGGAGACAATGTAAGACACACAAGCACAAAGGGACATGCATTTCTGCTATTCTGCTATCCTCCTAGATAAGATAATGGCTACAAAAAAATGGGTCCCCCCAACACAACAAAGAAACTTCACATGAGTAGGGAGCCTAGGTTTGAACAGAGTAAGGGCCAGGTTTTCCAAAATGACATTCTTGTCCTAAGCAGGAGGTACCAGTTTCCTTGGCAGCCTCAACTGCAACAGCCGCTCAGCTGAAGGCACAGTTGTTAATGCTAGCTCTAAGGGCAAGCAACCTGAAATAGCTAACAGGTGCACTCTAATGTCCAAGAAAGATTCATGGCAAACAAGGTGGAAAAATGTCACTAATTATTTACCAAAGCAAGAATTTTGACCACTTTGCAAAGTAGGGTTTGCTAGTGTTATCTAGCCTCCCTACAAATTCTCAGCACCTCACAAAGAAACGTTAGCTACACAGGATCAAGTCCTGTCCTCTGTCTGCAAGACTTAGATGTTTTAAGTTCAAGATCCCTTGCTGTTGTGATAGACTACTGCATAAGCTGAGAGAAAAAGAAGTTGTGTACTCACCATAATGTTCCATCTGACTAGTTGTACTTTATTTGTCTTCAACCTGTGGGAATACGGATCCGTATCGGATCCGAGCCGGCAAAGATTACTAGCATCAGCTCTGAGCTCCACACTCCTCCCCTTGCCCATAATACACCTCCCTTGCCTTTCATCTCCAGATTGGGTTTGCTGAACTTACACTTATAACCCGACCTGATAACATACTTGTGACCTATACTGTAGGCTGAACATACGCCAAAGGTCTGGGGGAAGGAGGGAGGGATGGTTGAAGACAAATGAAGTACAACTACTCAGATGGAACATCATGGTGAGTACATAACTTCTTTATCTGAAGTAATTTACTTCAGTTGATCTTCAACCTGTGGGACAGAGTCCCCAGCTACTAAACTCCTGGGTGGCCCTCATGGAAGGATATTCCTGAGCACCGCGGAGCCAAAGGATGCTCTCCTTCTAGATGTCAAATCCAATTTATAATGGGAGATAAACGTATGAGATGAGGACCAAGTAGCTGCTGAGCAAATGTCATCTAAAGATGCCCTAGACCAGAAAGCTGCAGATGTAGCCATGGACCTGGTGGAATGAGCTTTAACCTGACCTGGAGGAGACATGCCTTTGTCCTTGTAGACCTGCAGGATGCATGAAGATATCCATCTCACTATCGTGACCTTGGAAATAGGTTTGCCCAAAAAGGGTCTACAGAACAAAACAATCAGATTTACGAACATTTTTTTGTCCTGTGTAAATAGAAACTGTCTGTGAACATCCAACATGTGTAGTTTGTATTTCATTTTGTTGGTAAAATTAGGAAAGAACACAGGCAAATTTATAGTTTGACATTGACTGGTGATGCCACCTTAGGAAGAAAGGATGGATTGGTGCAAAGGGAAACTATCTTTATGAAAAATCATGTACAGGAATTTTATGGACAAGTCCTGCAATTACGAGACCCTCCTAGCAGAGGTAATAGCGACCAGAAAAGCTGTTTTCCACAATAGAAATTTTAGATCAACAGTAGCGGCAGGCTCGAAAGGCGGAGCAACCAGAGTTTGAAGAACCATAGTAAGGTCCCACGGGGGCGACAGGTTCTCTGACTGGGGGGGGGGGGTGCAGCAAAAAAAAAGTGCCTTCAATAAAGGCTTTACACAGTCTAGAAGATGCCAAGGATGCAGAATTCTCTCCCACATGAAAATGAGAAATGGCAGCCAATTGAACTTGGACAGTAGAACAACTAGCTCAGTGCTGGAAAATATCAGCTAGGAAATCAAGAATAGCAGAAATAGGAGCTGTGAAAGGATCTAAACTCCTCTGAGTGGCCCAAAAAGAAAAACATTTCCACTTGGTGCGATAAACTTTTCTGGTTGAAGACTTATGAGCAGCTACCAAAATAGACTTAACTGAGGAGGAAAGTCTGGGAGTCCTAGCAATCACGGGAATGGGAGCAGCCAAGCTGTAAGCTTCAGGCTGTCCAGATTCAGATGAGACACCCCCGATGGGTGTGAAATCAGATCCTGAAAGGGATCTAGGATCCAAGGTGGAGCCAGAAGGTGAGACTAAAGGAAGGAAAACCATACCTAGTGAGGCCAGAATGGGGCAATGAGGATCACCTTGCTCCCCAGTCGACAAGCTTTCTGCAGAAACCTCGGGATGATAAGGTCTGGAGGGTAAGCATACAGAAGACCGGGAGGCCAAGCATGAACTAGAGCGTCTCTAGGGGACTCCCCCAGCGGGGGGGTTCAGAGCAAAAAACCTGCTGCACTTTGCGTTGGAAGGAGATGCAAAGAGATCGCAGCAAGGTTGATCCCACTTGCTGAAGATCTGTTCGGAGGTCAGGAACACTTTGCCCTGGAGTGTGTCTATCCTGGCACCAATGTAGTCCATCACCTGTACAGGCTCTAGCAGAGATATGGATGTGCTGATTGTGATACCCAAA
Source organism: Protopterus annectens (assembly GCF_019279795.1). NCBI lineage: Eukaryota > Metazoa > Chordata > Ceratodontiformes > Protopteridae > Protopterus > Protopterus annectens. Next base: position 603,843,023 of record NC_056746.1, on the reverse strand, counting down.
CTACGGGCAAGTGTCAGAAAGTAGCCCCTGGTTTGGGAAAGTAGACAAATGGTGGGAGCAGTGAAGAGCCAGTCGTCCAGGTACGAATTGACCTGAATCCCCTAAAGCCTCAGGTGAGCCGCTACCACTGCCATCACTTTGGTAAACACCCTGGGGGCTGTGGTGAGACCAAAGGGTAGGGCTCGAAATTGGTAATGATTGGCTCCTAGAGGGAAGCGGAGGAACCTCCTGGAACTTCTGTGCATCTTTATGTGATAGTAAGCATCCTGGAAATCTAATGAGCACACCCAGTCGCTCTCTTGCAGGTACGGCATGATGGACTGTAGTGTGACCATCCGGAACTTTTCTTTGGCCACTGACAGGTTCAGGATAGAGAAAGTCCAGAATGGGTCTCAAGTTCCCTGTTTTCTTTGGAACCAAAAAGAACCTGGAGTAAAAGCCTGATCTGGACTGATCTGGGAGGACAGTTTTGATGGCTCGTTTTCCTAGCAGCTTGGAAATTTCTTGTGCTGCTGCCTCCCTTTGCAAGGGTGGAATGTCCTGGAGGTGTTTGGGAGGGGTTGGAGAACCCACGAAGGGGAGAGAATATCCTCTGGATATGATTTGTAGCACCCAGTGGTCCATTGTTATGGACTCCCAGGTCGCAAGGACAATCGTCCCTTGACTGCCTCCAGAGTAGAGCAGTTGGGCAACGCCTCAGGGCTGCTGCCCGGGTCTTTCCGAGAAAGGTTCGAGACCCGAAGTTTCATGGACCCCCTCGGCCTCTGGGCTGGCATCCATTCTGTCCACCTCTGCCACTGGGGGAAGAAGAGCCTAGAGAGTCCCGGGAATACTGAGACTTCAGGAACCACATCTTATTTTGCCCTCTCTGGTTCCGGGAAAAGGACCTTTGAGGGTTAGAGAAGTGGATCCCGATGGCAGACAGCGTCTTCCCATCCTTCTCACTCTGGACTAGCGTCTCCTTGATGGTCTTACCGAACAGAGTCAAGCTGTCATAAGGGGCATTGGCAGAAGACGCCTTAAAGGGTTCAGTAAATTGGCACAACCTGAGCCAGGCATTACGCCTCATGGACACGCTGGACCCAGCAGCCCTAGCCGCTCCTTCTATTGCATGGAAGAGGAGTCGCATGGACGTATTCGATACTACTCTCAAAGTGGCCATTTTCGCAGAGAACAAAGCCTTGTCCTCTTGCGACATGGACTTGGGTGGAGACTCCTCCAGCTCCTTCACCAGGTCGCGTTGGAGTCTCGTGACATGGGCCAAGTAGTTCAGCGCCCTTATTGAAAAGGTAGCTGAAGCATACACCCACTTCCCTAGCCCGTCCATCATCTGAAACTCTCGGTCAGGAGGGTGGAAAAAAGGAACTTTCCTGAGATAGTTCCCTCTTCGTGGCTGCTGCTACCACCATGGCGTCCACAGGGGAGCCCTTCTTCCAGGAAGGCCTGCCTATAGGTGACTCAAAACCTTATCGGGGCACTTGGGGATCGGCTCCATGGTATCAGGTTCCTTCCACGCCCGCAATTTGATCAAATCCACTAAAGGATCCGTGGGGGGGGCACACAAGAGGTAGACGGGCCCGTGTCGAAGGCCTCCAGAAACAGACTCATCAGAGGAGGGCTTGGAGGCAGACCAATCTCCTCGCTGGCGCAGGATCTCCATGATGTCTCCAAAGAAGACATAGTCGGGAGGTGACCTTGGAGAGCCCTCCCACTCATCAAAGTCGGTGTCCTCGGTTAGGGACTCAGGGGAGTCCAAGTGCCTCCTCTTACACATATGTTTGCGAGGCACATCTCCCATGGGGCTCTCCGGGGAGTGCTCACAAGCCATCTGCTCCTCTGGGGGAACCATCTGGGGCCCTTAGGGCACAGGCTGTCCCCTCTGGTAAGACGACGGGGACCGTAGACAGAGCCGAGGGGGTCTGGATGGAGCCCGAGGGGGCGGTCAGGGCCCTTGATCCGACGGAGAGGACATGTTTTACCACACTGAATGCCGAAGGAGAGCGGACATCCTGTGAAGCCAATAAGGAGGCCGGTCTCCCTGAGTCCGATGCGAGAATCGGAGCTGGACCTGAAGTGGCCGGAGCTCCGAGACAGGAAACCTGGGCTGACAATGTCAGAGCCAATTTAAAGGTTCCACTCCCTTGGATCCGACCCCCAGGCTCTGGCTCCGAGAGCAGCTCGGATCCAAACTGGTCAGATCCAAGATGCTCCAGGCAGCTGCCGGCGTCAAGGACCGTCGGCACCGATGCCCCAACCAAGGCCAACCTCGGATCCGAGAACTCCAAAGCAGAAGGTCAGATCGGGGAAGGAGTAATAGGCTGAAAAAAGGGAAGCAAGCTGCCCCCTCCTGAGGGAGGAGGGGCTGGCAAGACCCCCATTTGGATCTGCATACAGATAAAGCGTCTCATCATCTTATCCAGATCTATGTCCGAGAGAGACCGGGTGGACCAAGACTATGCCACAGACTCCGACCTGGCTGGTCGGGGAGCTGAGGCCCGGGAGACTGGGCATACCTCCTTCAGCTCCGGAGAGAACCTCGGAGATTTGAGCCGAGGTGAGTCACGGATCCAAGCAGATTTACTGGGTGATGCGAGGTCCGGAGACCCCTTCCTCTTCTCTTTTGTCCTAGACTCTCTCTCCTGCTCTCTACCCCTTCTCTGCTCCACTACCACTGGCTTAGAAGTGGGAGTTTGAGTCCCAGCTTGGGGGGGGTGCCCAGAGGCAGAGAAGCGGGAGAGGCAGCTACGGCAGCCGCCATGACTGAAGCCAAGGACAAAGAGGGAGGATCAGCGGCAGGAAGAAGCCCCTTAAGGGCCAACTTGGCCTTTCTGTCTTTCAAAGCCTGGGGGTTGAACCCTGCACAGATGGCACAGTTAACATTAAGGTGGACCACACCTAAACACAGTACACACAAGAGTGTGGCCATCCACTGGGGAGAGCTTATGGCCACACTCTGTGCAGCGCTTAAAAATAAACTTTTCAGCCATACTAGGGAAAGAAAATAAAAACTTTCCACTTAAAACTTTAGCGCATACCCACTCACCACACTCTAAACTGACTAGAAGGGGGGAGGGACACACAGGCAAACTACACTAACTACTACAAGCCTACACACAAGGCCAAAGTGAGAAAAGGTACCTACGCTAACCTAAACGGCTAATAAAACAAAAATTATTAAACTTGCAATCCAAGAAAAATACCCTGTTAACTGGAGCTCCAGAAACACAATGTTTTCACAAATCGCGGCAAACGACATATGGGGATGGAAGGCAAGGGAGGTGTATTATGGGTTTAGGGAGGAGTCTGGAGCACGGAGTTGATGCTAGTAATCTTTGCTGGCTCGGATCCGTATTCCCACAGGTTGAAGATAAAATGAAGTAAACTACTTCAGATAACCCTGGATCGCTTCTCTCAAACTCCCCAAGCAGGAAGCACCTTTGCTGTCTTGACCATAGGGGGTGTAACTAGAATCATGGCAGCCCAGTCCTGCACTGTCTTCCTCAGAACCTTGGGAATCAGGGATAAAGAAGGGAAGGTATACAGAAAGCTTTGTTCCAGAAGATAAAAAATGTGTTTGCTTAAAGTGCTGTCTTGCAGAGATCCCTGGAGCTGAAATCTAGGACCCTGCAAAGAGGAAAAAAAAAACAGATCCATCTCAGGAGTACCTCAAAGCAAGGAGAGCTTTCTGGAATGTCTTTGGACTCCACTTCTATACATGATGACAAACTCAGGAGGCCTACCATTTCATTCTGTGCTGAGAGTACAAGTATGAAGATGGATGATCTGCTTTGAAGCCAGACTTCAGGCCACCATGGCTGGTGTACACAAGTGTGTGGTGTGGGTGTAGTGTGTGTGTTTGTCCCACATATTGATATTCTGCATCACCACTGGTACCGAGGTCTCCTTCATTGGTTCATAGGTGATTACTAGGTTTACGACCACAAGGGCCGTTTTAAGCTTAGCCATGCATCCCAAATCTCTGACAAGTTCTGGTACCCTTGACAAATATAAGCAGGAGCATTTACAAGCAGGGGGCTGGGAGATGAACCATTTACAGGCTGCTTGTGTCTATTACAGACATAAGTGCCAAACCAAACATGAATTTCTTGTTCCCCATCCAACTGTCCAAGTCACACGTGAATTGGGTTAATGAGGGATTCTTCTTCACAGGGATATGAAGCCTGTTCCAGAGATGGGTAGTCTCTGGGATACATACCTGTCTCTCCAGCAGGTCCTATTTATATCAAAGGCAAGGTTTAAATCTTTAGAATGGGCAATTCTGGTGGTGTTTGTTGTGTGGATATGCAGGAAAGCCATCAGAGTGTGGGGGGGGGGGGTTCTGACAATGCCCTGTATGCCAGGCATACATCTCCCCTCAACAGCCTGTAGGAGGACAGAATACATGGATAGGGCCTTCAGACAGTCTAAATAGGACATGTCACTTATGCCCTGTATTCTTTTACTGAGGAACATCTTGGACATTCCAATTGTTGGATATGCCTGGTTAAATACATACTAAATGAATTTTACTCAATGATAGGGCTAATGAATGCCAAATACAGTGGAACAATGACTTCCTTGGACCTAGACGCCATCCCTTTGTTTATAAGCTGCACCACACACAACGATTTCCTCACTATTGTATACACATGATGGTCAAAGGCTAGATTAGTGTGTGTCCCTAAGTCCCTGACTACTGGGTCAACTCTAAGGGGTACATTGTCAATATGACATAGTTACCAGGGGTGGATGACTTTGCCAAATATACTATTATGCATTTCTTGGCATTTAGTTTTAGTTCTTGACTCTGACACCAGGTGTTTGTCTGGGTCAGCTTTTCCTGGAGAACATTTGTGCAGGTGTGGGATTCAATGACGGCTCCTAATTTGTAATCATCTGCAAATTTAGTCAGCCAGAGGCCACTGACATTGGTCTTTACTTCAGAGTAGTAAATACCAAAAAAGAGTGATCCCAAGACTCATCCCTGAGGGGGACTCCACATGTGACTGGCCTCTTTGTAGAGGTGGACTCCCCAATTCAAACTTCCTGGGTCCTGTCTGTGAGGCAGTTCTGAACCTCTTAAGTTTGTCAACAATGCCTGAGTGGGGTATTGTGTCAAATGCCTTGGTCAGGTCAAGATAGACAGTTTGAACTATTATGCCCTCATCTATTGCTTTAGTGGCCTTCTTGAAGTTCACCAGGTTGAGTAGGCATGACCTACCCTTGACAAAACTAAACTGGGCTGGGTCCCAGTGTTTGGAGGTTTACTGTATCATTCATCACTTCCACGATAATTTTTTCCATGGCTTTGCATATGAGACTACTGAGACTTATGGGTCTACAGTTTCCAAGGTCTGTAGATAGCCCATCTCTGTGCACAGGGATGACTGTTGCTGTTCTCCATTTAGGAGGCATAAAGCCTGTCTGAAGGCTACAGTTAAATGGCAATTCCAGATGGCCTGATAGGTCATGTTTTCATGTCATTTAGAAGGCATCCTGGGATATATTCTGGGCCCACAGGTGGAGTGTTCTTGGCCTTAGAGTGAGCATTAAGGACCTGTTCCCTAGTGATAGCAGGGGGGAGTCATATCTGATATTTCCTGAGGGAAGGCTGAATTGGAGAGAGAGCTAACATTAGGGATGAATTTGTCGGCCAGTAGGTTTGCTATATCTTCCAGTTCAGTAAAGGTGGCTCTGTTGACAATGAGTTTTACACACAATTGTGCATTGCCTTTGAAATTGCAGATATAGCTAAAGAATGTCTTGTTTTTGACTGTAATTCCATAAATGATGGCGAGCATTTACTTGAAGTGCTTGCCTTGTTTCTGGTATTTCAAGTACTCTGGATCCTTAGAGTACCTGTATGCACAGGTCTAAAGCAAGGTGTTGTCATCTATGGTCAGAATCTGCTTACCCATGGGCTCCGTAATTGGCATCAATAAACTGATGCTCACCTGCACAGTACACCAATGAAAATTAAGAATGGGAGGAATCGGGGGGGGGGGGTGCAACTACCCTCTCCAGGGAATAAATGTGCTAGTGACAGAAAATTCTGAGATGCCAATGGAGTTTTTTCATGTTTAGCTTCACTAGGAGGACAATGAGCACTAAACAGAACAGGTGTGCTAGAGACTATGAGAAGAAAAATCTCAACAGCTTGTTGTCTGAGATGGCCTTCCTAGAATGCCCCTGGTTTGCGAAAGAATAAGACTGTATTTTTGGGGGTTCAAAAATACTTCTAACTTGGTGAACCACATCACAGTGTAGTTCAATACTTGCTGAACTCCTCCTGGGACCTTGCCTAAATTAGGCAGGTGAGGATAAATGTGAATGCCCTGCACTGTGAGTTTATCAAAAGGCAGAACTAAGCATTCTGTGAATACCCTGGGTGAAGTGCAATTTCCAAAATAGCATGAAAGTAAAATGGAAGGGTTCCATCCCTGCCAGGAGCCAATAGAATTTTCTGTGTTCCCTGTAGATATAGATATGCAGGTACACGTCTTTCATGCACAGTACGACCATACGGGTATCTGGAATCCAACGGGAGGAGACTAGATAGTAAGCATCTTGAATTTCTTTAGCACCAAAAGCTCTACATCCTGCAGATATCAAGTGTCGGAGATGACCTCATACACATTTTTAACTTATTTTAGTTCATGTATTGTAAATGTGAAACCTGATCATACAAGTCCTGAGACTCTGAAAACTAACCTGAGGTTCAGACAAAAAGGCAATGAATTGCAAACTTTACTGCTAACCTTTTAAAGCATCTTTGTGTTTATGCAGTAGGGAGCATGCCCCTGCATTCTGCTACTTATCTGACTGCAAAACTACTCTACTTTGGAATTCAGGGAAAACACCAAGATACTGCGACCTTGGATTTGGCATACATTCTTCCATTTTCACACTTTCAGTTCTGCTATTAGGAGAATTGCAATCATATGCCCTTGTAATATTATAGCAATAACCCACGCCTGGGTGTGGGTAATGCTAAATTTACCCACGGTTGGCGTGGTTTGGTCCCGAGGGCGAAGCCCGAGGGACCAAACAAAGCCAACCGTGGGTAAATTTAGCATTACCCACACCCAGGCATGGGTTATTGCTATTATACCATGACATTATTTAAGAAAAGAAACTATTACTTTTCTTAAATAATGGAATAGTATAATGCCTGTTTACTGCCCTTCCGCAGATGTCTGGCATCCGCGGCAGTTCTGATGTACTGCGCCTGCGCAGTACATCAGAGTTGTGAGCAAAAGCGAGAAAGCAAGATCTCCGTTGCTTTTTAGTGTCTCGCTATGTTAAATGAGTTTAACATAGTGAGACAGTTTTAAAATAAGAAACGGACATCTCCGTTGCTTATTTTAAAACTGTCTCGCTATGTTAAACTCATTTAACATAGCGAGACATAAAAAAGCAACGGAGATCTTGCTTTCTCCGTTTTTAAACACTGTCTCGCTATGTTAAATGGGTTTAACATAGCGAGACAGCTTTAAAATAAGCAACGGAGATCACCGTTGCTTATTTTAAAGCTGTCTCGCTATGTTAAACCCATTTAACATAGCGAGACAGTGTTTTAAAAAAACGAGTTATACTAATGGAAAAAAGTCCGGGCGACCGGACCTTTTTCCATTAGTATAACTCGATTTACAACGGGCACGCTGGCCAATCAGCGTGCACGTTTTGGGGGGGGGGTCATGGTATAATAATATGTAATTCCTCCTTTATAATGTCTCCTTGAAATTGAAGCATGTGGATTTGGCAATTAACAGCTCTGAAGCCTACAGTGGTAAAATTATAAGCTTTTCTGCCAAATCTAGCCAAGATTTAACTTTGTCATTTGGCAACAATTAACAGGTGCCAACTTTGATCCTCCAGTGGGCTCCCTATCATGTTCCAACTCTCATGCACTTCGGCTCATCATTACCCAAAGTTCAAGTAGCTCTAATGGAAGCACAAAACCTCTCTCTCTCCAACCAGTTAAATTGCTCCCTCATTAGATAGTTTTCCAGAAGGAGACAACCATCAGAGGGGAGCATGATAACAATGACACATTATCAATCCTTTCATAACTTAAGAGGTAAGTAGATGAGAGTATAAAGGGCCAGATCTTTCTTCATGTCTACATCCAAGACAGACTATAGTTCAGTTTTTATCTTCGGGGGAGGGGGGGTGCTGGGGGAAACAAAGGCCCACCAGGTGATGGAGGGGAAATATGAATCCTCTGCTAAGCTGCTGTATACTCTTAATGACATAAGTACAATCAAAAACAGAGGGGGTGAAGGCAAACATCGGTAGGACATATGCAGCAGGGATTTGGCCTACTAGATACAGCTCAAGAGGCTCATATTGATTAGACTTCCTTTGCAAAAAGGAAAACAAAACACTCCCTCTTAGAGCCTACAAGATGCCAATCAAAAAGAATCAGAATACCTACGGAGGAAAACTAGCTTTTTCCCACATTGACAGTACATTTATCTGCAAGTGCAAAAGAACTGGTATCCATATGTGAGGTGGCATTATTTTGGTGCACTAAAGATGGATCTAACCCCATTGCCCACTTCTGCAGGGACATCTGTAGTCAGGGGTATGACAAAAGAAGACAGTGGAGCAGAGGTCTGACAAATCCATGCTTCTCCAGAGAAAAGCACCACAAAAGGTGTTTTCTGCCTGCAGATGCTTTGCTGCTAAATTTTTGTTTATTTTAACAAGACATGCTTAATAAAGTTAATATACCTCAGTAAAGCTATTCCTCTGATTCAGGGAGTAGTACCCCTTGACCTACAACAGGTTGTTTTTCATGCTCTAGTAAAAAGTGTTCAATGTTTACACTCTTCAAAAACAGTACTTCTGTTGACAGAAGCATAGATCTTTCACTCAACAGACTTTACTAGAAAGTCAAAGGTAGAACAGATACAGAAGGTGAAAATCTTAACAGAATCTGTGAACCACAAGCACATTTGCTGGTGACCTTCCTCGGGGATGAGATCAGTTCAAGAAAGATCCACAATTCACAAGCTCCAACAGGCCAATTAACACTTCAAACTCTAGTAAAATGCAAAGGAAATCACAATAAGGATACATACGTGGTAGCTTTGGAGGTAATCTAGGAGTACCAAATGACCAACATATGGATGCTCTTGCAGCAAAAAAGGAAATGAAGATGGGGGAGCATCCCACCATTTTACACTGTGTTCCCTAATAATGTCTGTAGTAGTCAAGTAATCACTAGTCAACTGTACAAACTAATAGTTCAAAGCTGGACGAGTTGAACTCAAATGGTGTTTGCCAAAGGAAAACACTGCTGGTACCATTTTTATTACAGCACTGTCAATACCTTCCTAATCCGCAGTGGTGCAGTCTCACAGCAAGAGGTTCTCCCTTTCGATTCTCGGCTGGACTGCGGGGAGTACCTTCTGTGTGGAGTCTGCATGTCCTCCCCGCGGTCGAGTGGCATTCCGAAAGACATGCGTGAATGGGCGTGCCTTTGTTGAAGGTTGGGTGTCGAGCTGGCAACTCGGCACCGTAAAAATCTATTGCCAATCATTAGCGGACCGGAGTTCCGCTGTGGCGACCCCTAACTGGGAAAAGCCAAAAGACAAACAACAACTGTCAATATATTCCTATTTTTATTTTTTTTAATTTTTTTCTCAATAACTGTGTGACTGGGGTTGGTATATATAAAGCTGAGGTTCTATGAGACAGCGTGCCCTCCACACAAGGAGCAGGAATAAAATACAGTTGTGTAAAATCTTATCATAGCAGTAGATGTCCTTCCTTTCACTAGCTGAAGTAAGGACCAAAAAGAAGAACCGTCTTCCATGTACAATGCTGCAAGGAAGCTGAAGCTACAGGCTCAAAAGGAGCCTGAGTCCATTTTTCTAGAACATTAAGGTCCCAAGAAGGAGGAATAGACTTCATGGGAGGCCTAATATGTAGGATGCCTTTAAGAAATTGTTTGACCACAAAACCTAGAAGCCAAAGGAGGAATCAAAGGTAGACAAGCAGAAATAGCTGAAAGGTGAATTTTAACAGAAGAGTATGCCAGCCCAGCCTGGAGTAATTCACACAAACAAAGAACCAAAGGAACTTCCACAGGGAGTGGATCCTGGTTACAAGCAATACACCAGATAGAAAATATTTTCCATTTGGACAAATAAGATTTCCTGGCCTCCTGCAGAACCTGAAGCACATCCTCAGAGAAAAGGTGCCTAAAAGGGTGTCAAAACCTTATTACCCACAGTGAACAGTGGACGAGTGAGGACAGATGAGTGATCCCTTGTCTAGTGTGAGTAGGTCCACCCTGTGAAGTAACTTGTGGTTAATTGCCTTTGGCTAGGAGCAGAAGAGGAGGCAACCAATGTTGTCTGGGCCAAAAAGGAGTCATCAACAAGATTTTGGGAGAGTCTTGAACAGAACCCTCGGTATGAGAAGAAAGGGAGGGAAGGTATAGAGAAACATCCTCTTCCAAGAAAAAGAGATGGCATCCACTTACCACGCCAGATGACTTGGGACTCTGGTGCAAGAGAGAGGAAGTTGTCTATTCAGAGGGGATGCAGAAAGATCTACCCGAGGAGTACCCCACTGGTGGACAAGTCCAGAAACACATCTCTGTGAAGCATCCATTTATGAGTCTGTGTTATGGACTGCCACAAGGTTCAGTTCTGAAGGAATATAAACAGCCTTAAGAGTCACCCGATGGACAGCTAGATCCCAAACCTGAAGAGAAACCTGTCTGCACAGGAGGTAAAATGTCCCCTCTTACTTGCTGATGTACCAACATCACTGTGGTATTGACTGTAAAGATTTTGAGAGGCCCTGTAAGGAACAGAGTATGAAAGGCCTGAAGAGCAAGGAGGACAGATCTCATCTCCTTGATGTTAATATGGTCTGCCCTCTGACAAAAGGACCAAAGGCCCTGAACCTTTAGAGGGCTGAAATAAGCTCCCCACTGCACATCTGAGACATCAAAAAAAAGTTCCTGAGAAGGGACCAGAGCTGAAAAGGAAGCCCTAGGCTGAGAGATACCTGATAAATCCACTACTGAATCTCCAGCTTGAGGTATGGAGAAGAGGAACTAGAAAGTCCAAAGAATTAGAATGTTGTAGCCATACTGACTTTAGGTACCACTGTAGCTTTCTCATATGGAGTCTGCCTAGAGGACGCACAGGAATGGTGGAGGCCATGTAACCCAGAGCCCTTATAAATGTCCTGGCTGTAACAGGATGAAAGGACTGAAAAAGGGCAATAAGAGTCAAAGCCTTGGGTGGCGGCAGGGATACCTGCATAGGAATGGTCTGGAGCCAGCACCACAGAAAAACACGATTATGAGGAGTCGTCGGGAAGGATTTCTGGAAACTTATTGTAAACCCGAGGTTTTGCAAGAGGCAAATCGCATAGTGGAGGTGCTGAAGCTGGGTCTCTGGAGAGCAAACCTGACTGAGCAGGTCATCCAGGTAAGTTAAGATTTGTATTCCCCTCATCCTACAAAAGGAAATCACAGCAGCAAGGCACTTGGTGAAGACCCTTGGGCAGTAGACAGGCTGAAGGGCAAAGCAGAGAACTGAAAATGCAAGGAAGAAACAGAGAAACAAAAATTTCCTGAAACAGGGATAGGCATCCTTGACATTCAGAGAGACCAGGAAAGCCTGAGGAAGCAGGGTTCAAAGAGACAGCATTCAAAAGGATGGAAACTTCAGAAAGGTGTTGGGCTGAGAAAGATCCAGAATGGGCCTCCAGGTGCCTTCTTTCCTGGGAACCAAAAAAGATTCTGGAATAAAACCCCTCCCCCCATTGAGGAGCCAAAACTGCTTGGATGGTGCCTTGAGACAAAAGGCTCTGAAATATATCCAGAAAAAAGGGGAACTATTCCTGAGGTGGTTGATGAATGCCCAAAAAAAGAGGAACCTGACGAATGAAGGACAAAACCCAAGAATCCTGAGTGATCCTTAACCAACTGTGAAGAAACAGGGAAAGACAAACAGATAAAGGAACCTGACTTGGGAAGAAAGCAGACAGAACTTGCAGCCCCTCTAGAACCCTTTTTACCTTTGGGAGGAGGGCGAGGCTGTCTACGTGCAAAGGCAGGCTTGAAAGTGTAACTCCTCTGAAATTTGGGAAAAGGGGAAAAAAATGTTGCAGTTCCTGCAAGGCCTAACCCTTCTCCTAAAAGGACCTAAAAAGCTCAGCAGCTGCAAAACCAAGGAGATTTTTATTGTCAAGAGGAGCATCCAGCAATTTAGCCTTAATATCATCATGCAAAAGTTGGTGGCAAAGCCAAGAATAACATCTTAACACAGAACCACAGGCAGCAGCTCTAGAAGCATCAGCTGCATCACAACTACATTTAACAGAATAATGGACCATTTGAGAAGAAGAACCCAAAACAGAGGGCCAGGAGCTTCCCTTCCCAATCAGGAAAGTCAGAAATAACCTGATAAGCCCGACAGAAACCAGCTAAAACACACCTGGTCATATGGGTCTGGTAGTTAATGGCCTGAAAATCCATGGTGGCAGCAATGTACACCTTTTTGCCCAACCTTTACTTCCTTCTGACAAGGACAGTAGGGCCATGGAATTTAGAAGAAAGCAAGAATTTGGAAGGTTTGTTAGTAGAAACCGAGACATCAGAGTGATAAGCAGAAAGATATTTATAAAGAAACTTAAATCTATCACATTTTTTAGGGGCTGGGGACTGGTAATCAGTAGCCTGAGAAGCTGAAGCGTCTAACAAGGCAGCAAGGACAGGAGGAACAGCATAGAGCTTAAGAAACTCCATTTGGAGGAGTTCATAATAACTCTTCTGGATGTCAGAAACCTGGGTACAGTGGGTCTATATTAAATCAGCGAACACTGATTTATCAACCCCATGTAAGTGAAAGCTTACAATCCCAAACACTTGGAACAACGATTTCCCAGGGAAAACAAATCGCTGTTCTACAAAATAAACAAAAAAACTTCAAAACATTACATAAAGTGGGGGCCTGTGCCCCCACCCCCCTAAATATAACAACTCCGAGATCGCACTACAGTGAGGAAAATGGCAAAGTAACGGAGGCAGCCAAGCAATTTCTTTCCCAGGGAAAGAAATCGCTTATATGCCATTCCGCTATTTTGCTGTTTCGTGCTTTCAAGTTTAATCAAGACGTATTCGAAGGATTGCGTCTTCGATTATATAACAGGAACTCAGGTACTCAGGTAAGTCTCATTTAAAATATTCCATCATATGAGAGAGTATCCCCAAAGGAAAGTTTTTCAAAGGAGAATCTGGGCTAATGGAGTCCTCCTCAGAACCATAGTCTAATGGAGAAGGAATCGGCGAAAAGGTAAGCCAAGGACTTTTCTCCAGAGTCCAGTTCCTCATCAGAACAGTCCTGTTCCCAAGGCCTCTTAAGAGGAGTAGATGACCGGGGGGGGGGCAGGAACAGAAACTCTCTGGTGGAGGGAGGCTTCAGGTCCATGAGAGCATTAACAACCCCTGTGCAAACACTGGCATTCATGCTGAGGATCCTTAGGAACAGGGGAAATATGTTTTGTTTTCTACTTTTTTCAAAGGAACATCAGCCCTAAAGATCTTAGGAGGTTTGGACTCTTGCAGACTATCGAGCACCCCTTTGGTCCCTCGGATATAATCAGCCATGGTTCCCCCTCAACATCTATAATGGACTTCTGTAGAGCCTCCGAGGACGTGTGACAAGTCAGATCCATACCAGTTTCTGAAATGGACATGGCAGAAGAATCAGATGGAATAACAGGAAGATTATATGGGGTTTCACCAGCCTCAAGAGATGTCCGGGGAGGCAGTACATCAGCTGAATCTAACCTAACTTTTTTGGTCTTCTTGGCAGACCTTCAGGCTGGGATAATTCCACCAATGCACCCTGCGCAGACAATTTAAGATGCTGGTTCTCAAGTTAGACAGACAAGGAGGAAACATGACACAAAGAGTGAAAGACCTGCTGCAATTTTTAAAGCACTACCACATTCACACTGATCCACTTGAAAGCAGGCTGCAAAACTGCTTTATAACTCACCTGAAGTAATTACACAGTCCACATCTCTGACTTGGTATTCTTTGCTGAAAAAGTCTTCTCTAGATGCCTCCAGTTTCTTGTCATAGCATGGCATCACTGTAACATGGTATATCTGGTCTGGTGTTACCTTCTAATAAAATGTGTAAATGTTACTACTTTCACTGCTATTACTCAAACGAAAAAACATATTTCTTCACAATTACAGCTCTATTTCTGTTGATTTAATAACGTGAACAAGGGTTTAAAATAAGTGCTTAGCAAACATGCTTCCTACAGGAAATGATGCATACAAAATTTGACAAAAACAAAATATATTTCTTTATATTTAGAATGAGTTCCTTTTCTATTCTAAGCAGTGCCATGAAACAGCACATACACACAATAAATAGGGAGACCTGGAATATGGGAAATGGCTTATTTGGGAGTCTCAGAATGCTGAGCATATATGAATTCCAGATAATTCTCCAGTTGCCGGTGTTCTCAAAGTTCCTCTGTATTTCAAAATAATACATGTATTTGGCATTTAAAGATTACAATTAACCATTCTGCAGCTAATACTTAAGTGAACTAAAGAAAAGTTATATGTCTCAATTTGTCATCAAAAGAAATAAACATTCACTGCTGCAGAAAAATCACTTGTACTACACATCACACATCATTTAGTACTGCTAGCAAGCAATGGCTGCAAATTAGAAAATTTTTCCTATTGCACTTTCTGATTCAGAGATAACTGTACTGGTGAAGTGTACTCCTCTAGGAGATATCACAGAGTGTGCTTTTGCAGGCAGATATGCATGCATATACGGCAGTCTAGAGAACAGCTAATGCCCCTCAAGTTCTGAAACCACTCTGGGCATGAAGCAAGTTTACATTTGAAGACATAATCCAACTCTTCCCCCTAGAAATGTCTGTAGCTCCCAATTTACTTGCCCAAGTGATTCACAGAATCACTCAGCTGAGTACAATTTTAGTTTAGGAGGATAAAAATGATCTCTAAAAATATGGAGCTCACCCATTCACTCCTATGGGAGTACTTATAGTGAAGGTGTGCGCACAGATCTATTTGTGTACATATATGTAGGGTCATGAAATAAAGAATGAATGTGGAAGCATTGTGTGTGGATGTGTGCCTGAGTGGTTGCACTACGAGGATTTATGTAGGGTACTGACAGTATGGATGTATGTGCATGTAACGGAGTTTGAGTGTGGGTGAGTGGTTGAGTAATTCCGTGAGAGTAACTCACAGGGATAGGGGGGATTTGTTTGTTGCTGACTGATGTGTCTCTGTGTGGGAAGGCCTGGGAGTGTGAGTGCACATGCATAAATGGGTGTTTGTGTGTGGGTGGATGGTTGGGCGAGTACAGGAAGTGCCTCTGATAAAGTGATGCATGCACCAGTAAGGAGAACATGGTCTGGTCTGGCAATGCGAGTGCGGGTCTATATTGCAACATAGAACGCTTAAAACAGCGAACGATGTTACATCGACACATTTTCAGCGACAGCTGAAAATGTTGAATCCACAGAACAGCGATATATTTCCTAGGGAAAGAAATCGCTGTTCCAACCCAGGCAAAAAAAAAAAAAAAAACATTACACACTTCCAAACACATACACACATACCCAATCCTAATTATATCCCCCAAAAACCAGTAAACAACTAAATACAGATATGCACATAACCCAAACATACATTTAACAAAAAAAAACCCAGTAAACATTTTAAACCATATGCACTTACCTTAACCCGCACCCTAACCCTAAGGTCAGTAACTCTCGCACATTTACATAAACAGCTCTAAACACATACACACTTACCTTAACCCTAATTCTACCCCCCCCAAAAGACAAAAGTAAACAACTGAGAACACATACACACGCAACTCAACCATACATTTAACACAAAATATAAAACACTAAACACTTTCATACATATGCACTTACCTTAACCCGCACCCTAACCCTAAGGTCAGTAACTGTTGCACAATCACACTCGGGAGCTATACCGGACAAGGGACCACACTACACTTCAGAACACGACAAAACAACGAAGTGGTCAAGTGACTTCTTTTCCAGGGAAAGAATTCGCTGAACAGCTGCTTCGCTGTTTTGCCTGTTCGCTCT
Source organism: Protopterus annectens (assembly GCF_019279795.1). Lineage (NCBI taxonomy): Eukaryota > Metazoa > Chordata > Ceratodontiformes > Protopteridae > Protopterus > Protopterus annectens. Next base: position 603,826,869 of record NC_056746.1, on the reverse strand, counting down.
ACATGAGTTGACGAAAACGCATTCGACATAATGCGTTTTTGTTGTACTCATAGGAACCAGCGAGTGTGTGGTTCAAAGACATGCTAATGAGCCAACAATGAGGTTGGCTCATTGTGGCTATACATTTTTCTGTACTGAATTTTCTCACTGACATGCTAGTTGACCAACATGCTTTGGGCAATTAGTGTGAGTGGTGAGCATTTTTCTGAATCCCAGGCAATGTCTTAACAGAGTAAAAGCACTCTGACCAAGATTTCTGAAACAATTTTTATGGTTCTCTTAAGGAAGATGCACACTGTACATTCCAGGTGAAACCCTAACTCAAGGCTGGCAAAATAAGGCAATCTAAAACATTGTTCATAGATCAGTTCCAATATTCCACTCCATTCCTATTTTCCAAAACGACATTTTTAAAGTCCTACCTTCCGAATAAGTGAAAATGTACATCATGCTCCGAATGCATTTTAAATAAAAATTACTCATCTTTACAACAGATCCATGATGGAGTGGTTATCTGAAAAGCAATGTGCTAAACATTATTTTCATGGCACTTTTGTATTATTTCCCATGATTCCTTGCACAGAAGTGTCTGAAAACATCTCTGCATATTTTGCCCAGTATTTTTTTTTCTCCTTGAGTTTCACATACATAAGTTAATGCTCATTTCAGCATTATCTGGTACCTACCTTTAAGATAAGCACATCACAAGCTTCTTGCTCTAATGTAGATTTCACATCAATGTTAAGATTCTCCACTTAATCTACGATTAGCCCTAATAAGTGCAACACATGTACTACTGGATTTTGCCTTGCTGGCTTAAGCATTATTAAAGACATGTGTGTCACTATGCCCTCTTGATGTAACATGCTGAAGAGTACATTTGGATAATTATGCTTGCCATAAACAGGTGCTCAAATAAGTACATTATTGCTGCAGTAAAATTCCTTATTAACGGAATTACCTGCAGATGGTTGACTGCCCTTCCGGCCAGCACAGGTGGCCTCGTCCCATGCTGTGGATGTCACCAGGGTTCTTGGTAGTAAATGAGAAGGCAGTCGGGAAAAGCAGTCCTCATGGGAGTAAGAAATCACAAACAAGTGTCCCTAACAGCCCCAGGGAAGGTTCTACAGTAACAAAGACCAAGCTTTGCTGTAACGAGACCTGTCATGCCACCTCAGCTGCCAAGGAAAACATCACTTGCAGGATAACAAAAACAATAGTCATCTATGTGTGTAGGGTGGTCACCTATGGGATGAGTCTCCTATCAATGCTACCATTTCTCTACCCTGCTTTATAAAGAGTAGTACAGTGTGACGCAGGAACAACAAGAGTGACAGAATTCATGCTTCAGCAATAATCTTGTAATTCAGACATTTATCGTCATGCTGTGTATACTCACACAACTGTACTGGGTTGATCAGGCTCACTGCTGCAGTACAATTCCTTATACAGGCAGAGCTCCAAAAAGTACAGTTTTGTACCTACCATAAATGTAGATGTTCGAGGATTCCATTGCTGCAGTCCTTACTATTGGGTATAGTCCGCATCCAGTCGGCCCGAATACCAGAGTATAAGGCTGACGTCGGTCAGGGCGCATTAGACTGACGTCAGTACGTCAGGGTACTAATGCGCATGACCGGCGTCATATCCTCAGTCTTTTCTTGCCCCAGATGTCAGAAGACCCTAAAAAGACAAGGCCCAAAATACCTGCACCAAAACATGAACAATATATACAAAAATATAAGCAGGTAAATCACCTACACAACCACCCCTAAACACAGAGGGAAGGAGGGAGGGACTGCAGCAATGGAATCCTCGAACATCTACATTTATGGTAGGTACAAAACTGTACTATGTTCTTCGCCTTCCATTGCTGCAGTCCTTACTATTGGGTAGAATCCCAAAGCAGAGGTAAGGGAGGCTGGCAAATCATAAAGAAGCAGGAGCTGACAACATGCCTTGCAAAACAGCTGTGGCAAAACCAGCCCTAGACTTAGAGTAGATAGGAAGGTGATAATGCTTAGAGAAAGTATGCACTGAACTCCAAGTAGCTGCTTCCAAAATATCCTTAGTTGCCACCCCAGAAATGCTGTTGAAGTGGCAGTAGCCCTAGTGGAATGAGGCCTAATCCCAGCTGGAATCTCCTTGCCATGATGGGAATAACAAAATGCAATGCAAAAGCCAATCCACCTAGAAATAGTTTGTTTTGACACAGGCTTGCCCTGCGAACTCAAAGCAAAAGAAACAAACAACTGCTGAGACTGCCTAAAATCCTTAGTCCTGCTTAAGTAATAACGCAATTGCCTGTGTACATCTAAAGTATGCAAAATCTTCTCCCTTTATTTTGGGGGTCTGCATAAAAGGTAGGCAAATGAATAGTTTGGTTTAAAGCCACACTAGAAACCACCTTAGGCATAAAGGAAGGATTAGTACGTAATGATACCCTATCCTTATGGAAAATCAAAAGGGCTCGACTGCCATAAGGGCCTGCAACTCAGACACCCTTCTTGCAGAAGTAATAGCCAACAAAAAAGCAGTCTTCCATGACAAATATTTCAATTCAGCAGTAGCCGCAGGCTCAAAAGGTTGTAGAGTAAGTTTTTCCAACACAAAATTGAGATCCCAAGCAGGAGTAGGAGCTCTACGTGGGGGTCTTATATTCTTAGCCCCTCTAAGAAACTGCTTGAACAAGGGATGCGAAAACAATGGTGGGTCACAATCATAGTGAGCTGAGATTGCTGCAGCATGAATCTTGATGGAAGAGAAGGATAGACCCTTGTCCAGTAACTCAGTAAGATATTGAAGAGCCATACTCAAATTAGGCTCAGAAATCTCCAAAGTCTTTGCTTTACTCCAAAATAAAAATCTCTTCCATTTTGCTGCGTACACTTTCCTTGTACTAGGTCTTCTAGCTTCCATAATCACATTTAAAACTTGTTGAGGAAGTTGAGACCTGCTGTGTTTCAACACAGAATATGCCAGGCTGTCAGAGGAAGAGAGTGAAGCTTGACATTGAGCAGATGACCGTCCTGCTGGGATAACAGATGTGGAATCAAAGGTTAAGGCCATGGAGGCTTCTTTACCAGACTCCGTAGTAGAGGGTACCAGTGTTGCCGAGGCCAATCTGGAGCTATCAAAATCATCCTTGGCCTGTCCTGTCTGACCTTTAACAGTACCTTTGAAAGAAGAGGCAGAGGTGGAAAGGCATACAGATGAAGGTTTGTCCAACTGAAAGACAGAGCATCCACTTTCCAAGCTGTGTGATGAAACCCCTTTGTGCAAAACTGTGGCAGCTGGTGGTTTAGTGGAGAAGCGAACAGATCTATGTCTGGAGTTCCCCATGACACTGTCAATGTCTGAAATACATGAAGATCCAGTTTCCACTTGTGGGGATCCATGATTTGTCTGCTTAACACATCTGCGAAGGAGTTCTGTGCTCCTGGCAGAAACCTTGCCTGAAGAGTTAAGTGCAAGCGCAGTCTCCAATAAAATCATTGCATGCCTGCATAGAGGATAAGAATGTGTTCCCCCTTGTTTGTTGAAGTACCACATGACAGTTGTGTTGTCTGTTAGAATCAACACCTGCCCTGGAAGAAGTAACTCCTTGAAAGCCAGAAATGCGAACTGGACTGCTAACATCTCCTTTATGGTGATATGTAGATGCCGTAGTCTGGCAGGCCACTTGTCTTGTATCCACTTTGCATTCAGATGAGCTCCCAAGCAATGTCTGAGGCATCTGTCGGTAAAATCTGACTCGCCTCTGGCCGGGTCACAGAGAGTCCCTTGTTTAGGTGACATTCCTGAGCCCACCACAAAAATACTCTTTGAAGGCAAGGTATTATTTGAATGACAGTGTCTAAATCCTGGCAGTGCTGTGTCCATACATTTTGAGATACCATTGTAACTTCCTCATATGCAGTTTGGCATTGGGAAGCACCAGAATACAAGATGCCATGAACCCTAATGCTGGAAGGACTGTCTCTGCAGTCAGCACGGACTGATGAGATAGTTGATGGAAGTAAAGTGACAGACTCTTTCGTTTGTCCGCGGTTAAAACGGCCCTCTGGGCTGCTCCAGTCAGTCTCACACCCAGAAAGCACATGTGTTGAGAGGGTACTAGACTGGACTTTATTTCGCTCACAGAATAGCCTAGGCATCTTAGCACTGCTATAAGATATTCCAGATGCTGTAGAAGGTCTTCCGCTTCTTGAGCCAGAATCAGCCAGCCGTCTAAATAAGGATAGATTTGAAGTTGTAGCCTGAAGTAAGCTACCACTGGAGCCAGAACCTTTGTGAATACTCTAGTAGATAAGCCAAAGGGCAATGCAGAGAACTGATAATGAGAATCTCCAGCTTGAAACTGCAGATACTTCCTGTAACTTAGCCTGATATGCACATGAAGGTAAGCTTCCTTGAGATCTAAAGTTACCATCCAGTGATCTTTGCCCAGCAGGGGTAAAAGCTGTTGTAACGTCAACATCTCGAACTTGGGAATGTCCAGATAAGTGTTGAGGAGAGATAAATCCAAAAGCAGTCTCCACGTGTTCCCCTTCTCTGGTACTAGGAACATGCGAGAATAAAATCCTAGGCCCCTTTTTGACACAGGGACTGGTAGAATGATGTCCAACACCCATCTGTCTTGAGTAATTAAATCCCAAATCCCTTTGAAAAGAGACAGGTGTCCTTCCAAAGGAGCTGCCAGACGAGAATCTACTGGCAGCTGAAAAGGCAGGTCATTGGGTCTGTTTACGAAAGGACTGACCCCTGCCCTCACCAGAAGTCTGAGCAGGTGAACTCCCTGTTCTAGGCCTAAAAGAACCTTGAGCCCTGCCCCTACCACGCCTAGACCTACCCCTAGACTGGGAATCATAAGCAGGATATGTCCACCCCTTAGCAGGCCAATTTCTACTAAACTTCGTGGCTGTACCTGCAAAAATCTTTAACAGTTTGCATAGACTTAGCTTTGTCCTCCATTTTCTTCAAAACTGCTTCCACAGGTGAACCAAACAACACATCAGACTGTAAAGGAGCATCCAAAAGCCTGTCTTAACATGCTCAGCCAAATTTTGATCCCTCAACCAGGCATGCCTGCGAAGAACAGAACTAGTGGCAGCCACCCTCGAGGAGGCCTGCACAGCATCAAAACCACATTGCAAAGAATGCTTGCCCACTTGTTCAGACACATAAACTAAATCCAGCAAGTCTTTACAATCAATACCTTCCGCCAAAGCATCCACCTTAGATTTCAATTGTGAAAGGAGATAATTTTGATATTTCAGCATGTGAAACTGACAATTTAACGCCTCATGGCTAGAGTGGAAGAAGTATACACTTTCTTACCCCACCTATCTAATGCCCTTGCCTCTTTGTCAGTGGGAACAGGATTCTTAACCACAGAGGCCTTAACACCTTTAGGCCCCTGAGAAACAGTTTCTGGGTCCGCCCTAGGACTCTTAAACAAATATTTATGAGCTTGGGCACCCTATAGTACCTATCAGGTTTAACAGGAGCAGGAGGCAAAGAATCAGGGTTCAGGAAGCCTCTGCAAAAACATCTTCCACCACATTCAACACAGGCGGTATAGCTAAGGGCCTATGCTGGGGTAAAAACAAGAATTCCCTAAGCCTCTTCCTGGAATCAGAGTAATCCTGGCCTTCCCATTTAAAGTGCTCCCTCATGGAATGCAGAGTCTCTGAAAATGAAAAATCCTCAGGAGGAGAAGCCGAAGGAGTGGCATCATCCACATCAGAATCAGAATAATGAGGATACTCCTGCAAATCTTCCGCAGAAGATTCAGAAGCCCCTGAACCCTGTTCAAAAAGTACAGTTTTGTACCTACCATAAATGTAGATGTTCGAGGATTCCCTTGCTGCAGTCCTGACAATTGGGTATAGTCCGCGTCCCAGTCGGCCCGAATACCAGAGGCTGACGCCGGTCATGGCGCCTTAGACTGACGTCAGTACGTCAGGGTACTAATGCGCATGACCGACGTCATTTCCTCAGTCTTTTCTTGCCCCAGATGTCAGAAGACCCAAAAAGACAAGTCCCAAAACAACCTGCACCAAAAACATGTACAATATATACAGTAATATATACAAAAATATAAGCATGTAAACTCACCTACACAACCACCCTGAAACACAGAGGGAAGGAGGGAAATTGGACTGCAGCAAGGGAATCCTCGAACATCTACATTTATGGTAGGTACAAAACTGTACTATGTTCTTCGCCTTCCCTTGCTGCAGTCCTGACAATTGGGTAGAATCCCAAAGCAGAGGTAAGGGAGGCTGGCAAATTATAAAGTAGCAGGAGCTGACAACATGCCTTGTAAAACAGCTGTGGCAAAACCAGCTCTAGTCTTAGAGTATATAGGCAGGTGATAATGCCTAGAGAAAGTATGCACTGAACTCCAAGTAGCTGCCTCCAGAATATCCTTAGTTGCCACCCCTTAGAAATGCTGTTGAAGTGGCAGTAGCCCTAGTGGAATGAGGCCTAATCCCAGCTGGAACCTCTTTGCCATGATGGGAATAACAAAATGCAATGGAAAAGCCAATCCACCTAGAAATAGTTTGTTTTGACACAGGCTTGCCCTGTGAACTTAAAGCAAAAGAAACAAGTAACTGCTGAGACTGCCTAAAATCTTTAGTCCTGCTCAAATAATAACGCAATTGCCTGTGTACATCTAAAGTGTGCAAAATCTTTTCCCTTTATTTTGAGGATCTGCAAACAACGTAGGCAAATGAATAGTTCGGTTTAAAGCCACACTAGAAACCACCTTAGGCATAAAGGAAGGATTAGTACGTAATGATACCCTGTCCTTATGGAAAATCAAAGGGCTCTACTGCCATAAGGGCCTGCAACTCAGACACCCTTCTTGCAGAAGTAATAGCCAACAGAAAAGCAGTCTTCCATGACAAATATTTCAATTCAGCAGTAGCTGCAGGCTCAAAAGGTTGTAGAGTAAGTTTTTCCAACACAAAATTGAGATCCCAAGCAGGAGTAGGAGCTCTACGGGGGTCTTATATTCTTTGCCCCTCTAAGAAACTGCTTGAACAAAGGATGCGAAAACAAAGGTGGGTCACAATCATAGTGAGCTGAAATTGCTGCAGCATGAATCTTTATGGAAGAGAAAGACAAACCTTTGTCCAATAATTCAGTAAGATATTGAAGAGCCACACTCAAATTAGGCTCTGAAATCTCCAAATTCTTTGCTGTACTCCAAAATAAAAATCTCTTCCATTTTTCTGTACACTCTCCTAGTACTAGGCCTTCTAGCTTCCATAATCACATTTAAAACTTGTTGAGGAAGCTGAGACCTACCATGCCTCAACACAGAATATGCCAAGCTGTGAGATGAAGAGATGGAAGCTTGACATTGAGCAGATGACCGTCCTTCTGAGATAACAGATGAGGAATCAGAGGTAAAGGCCATGGAGGCTTCTTTACAAGACTCCTTAGAAGTGGGTACCAGTGTTGCCGAGGCCAATCTGGAGCTATCAAAATCATCCTTGGCCTGTCCTGTCTGACCTTTAGTAATACCTTTGGAAGAAGAGGTAGAGGTGGAAAGGCATAGACATGAAGGTTTTTCCAACTGAAAGACAGAGCATCCACTTTCCAAGCTGTGTGATGAAACCCCTTTGTGCAATACTTTGGCAGCTGGTGGTTTAGTGGAGAAGCGAACAGATCTATGTCTGGAGTTCCCATGACACTGTCAATTTCTGAAATACATGAAGATCCAGTTTCCACTCGTGGGGATCCATGATTTGTCTGCTTAATACATCTGCTAGGAGTTCTGTGCTCCTGGCAGAAACCTTGCCTGAAGAGTCAGTTGCAGGCTTAACGCAGTCTCCCATAGAATCATTGCTTGCCTGCATAGAGGATAAGAATGTGTTCCCCCTTGCTTGTTGATGTACCACATGACAGTTGTGTTGTCTGTCAGAATCAACACCTGCCCTGGAAGAAGTAACTCCTTGAACGCCATCAATGCAAACTGGACTGCTAACATCTCCTTCATGTTGATATGTAGATGCTGTAGTCTGGCAGGCCACTTGTCTTGTATCCACTTTCCATTTAGATGAGCTCCCAAGCAGTGTCCGAGGCATCTGTCGTTAAAATCTGACTCGCCTCTGGCCGGGTCACAGAGAGTCCCTTGTTTAGGTGACATTCCTGAGCCCACCACAAGAATTCCTTTTGAAGGCAAGGTATTATTTGAATGACAGTGTCCAAATCTTGGCAGTGCTGTGTCCATACATTTTGAGATACCATTGCAGCTTCCTCATATGCAGTTTGGCATTGGGAAGCACCAGAATACAAGATGCCATGAACCCTAATGCTTGAAGGACTGTCCTTGCAGTCAGCACGGACTGATGAGATAGTTGATGGAAGTAAAGTGACAGACTCTTTTGTTTGTCCGGGGTTAAAAAGGCCATCTGGGCTGCTGTATTCAGTCTCACACCCAGAAAGCACATGTCTTGAGAGGGTACTAGACTGGACTTTATTTCGCTCACAGAATACCCTAGGCATCTTAGCACTGCTATGACATATTCCAGATGCTGTAGAAGGTGTTCCTTTTCTTGAGCCAGAATCAGGCAGTCGTCCAAGTAAGGATAAATTTGAATGCCTTGAAGCCTGAAGTAAGCTATCACTGGAGCCAGAACCTTTGTGAATACTCTGGGCGCAGTAGATAAGCCAAAGGGCAATGCAGAGAACTGATAATGAAAATCTCCAGTTCGAAACCGCAGATACTTTCTGCAACTTAGCCTTATGGGCACATGAAGGTAAGCTTCCTTGAGATCCAAAGTTACCATCCAGTGATCCTTGCCCAGCAGAGGTAACAGTTGCTGTAACGTCAACATCTTGAACTTGGGAATGTCCAGATAAGTGTTGAGGATAGATAAATCCAAAATTGGTCTCCACGTGTTCCCCTTCTTTGGTACTAGGAACAGGCGAGAATAAAATCCAAGCCCCTTTCTGACACAGGGACTGGCTGAATAGCCCCTATCTGGAGTAACTGAGAAACTTGCTTGTGAGCCTCTTTTCTTTGTGGAGGAGGAACATCTGGCATGCCTTTGAAAGGGGCATTGTGTGGAAATAAAATCTGTACCCGTGATGAATGATATCCAGCACCCATCTGTCTTGAGTGATTAAATCCCAATTTTCTTTGAAAAGAGACAATCTTCCTCCCAAAGGAGCTGCCAGACGAGTCCACTGGCAGCTGAAAAGGCAGGTCATTGGTTCTGCTTACGAAAGGACTGACCCCTGCCCTCACCAGAAGTCTGAGCAGGTGAACTGTCTGATCTAGGCCTAAAGAACCTTGAGCCCTGCCCCTACCACGTCTAGACCTACCCTAGACTGGGAACCATAAGCAGGATATGTCCACCCCTTAGCAGGCCAATTTCTACTAAACTTCGGAGGCTGCACCTACTAAAAATCTATAACAGTCTGCATAGACTTAGCTTTGTCCTCCATTTTCTTTAAAACTGCTTCCACAGGCGGTCCAAACAACACATCAGACTGTAAAGGAGCATCCAAAATCCTGGTCTTAACATGCTCAGCTAAATTCTGATCCTTCAACCATGCATGTCTGCGAAGAACAGAACTAGTAGCAGCCACCCTCGAGGAGGCCTGGACAGCATCAAAACCACACTGCAAAGAATGCTTACCCACTTGTTCAGACACATGAACCAAATCCAGCAATTCTTTACACTCAATACCTTCCGCCAAAGCATCCACCTTAGATTTCAATTGTGAAAGGAGATAATTCTGATATTTCAGCATATGAAATTGACAATTCAACGCCCTCATGGCTAGAGTGGAAGAAGTATATACTTTCTTACCCCACCTATCCAAAGCCCTTGCCTCTTTATCAGAGGGTACAGGATTTTTAACCACAGAAGCTTTAACACCTTTAGGCCCCTGAGAAACAGTTTCTGGGTCCGCCCTGGGACTCTTAAACAAATACTTATGAGCTGGGCACCCTATAATACCTATCAGGCTTAACAGGAGCAGGAGGCAAGGAATCAGGGTTCAGAGAAGCCTCTGCAAAAACATCCTCCACCACATTCAACACAGGAGGAATAGCTAAGGGCCTATGCTGGGGCAAAACAAGAATTCCCTAAGCCTTTTTCTGGAGTCAGAGTAATCTTGGCCTTCCCATTTAAAGTGCTCCCTCATGGAGTGAAGAGTCTCTGAAAATGAAAAATCCTCAGGAGGAGAAGCTGAAGGAGTGGAATCATCCACATCAGAATCAGAATAAGTAGGAAACTCTTGCAAGTCTTCCACAGAAGACTCTGAAGCCTGTGAACACTGTTCAAAACTATCAAACTCCTGTTCCACCCTAGGCCTCTTATCAGGTGGGGGCATAGAACCTCTAATCAGAGTAATCAAATCTTCTGCCATTTTAAGCATATGTTTCTTAGGCACAGAGCCGAAATGCTAGGAGAAGCCCCTACAGAAGCTGAACTTGGCCTTCCTCTAAAAGAAGCTTTGGCAACAGAAGGAGAGGCCCTAACTACCTTGGGAAGAGAGGGAAGAACAGTTACCTGAGAAGCCCCCTCAGCCTGGCCTACCTCCTGAGAGGGCACATCCTGTAACAGTAAAGTATCTGCCTGAGACTCCATAGAGACTCCTGGCAAAACCTCTGGCTCCCTGAGCCTTCTAAAGGACCGACGTCCGGGACTGCCGGTTCCCCACCCCTAGACTTCACTGTTTTGTCCTTGCGCTTCTTAGATGAAGCACCCGCCGGAGCATCCGACGGCATAGTATAATTGCAACGCTTCCCAAACACTAACCTAGCACAATCAAGCCTCCTCTTAATAGTGCGCTTGTTAAATCTAGCACAAGAGCGGCAACCAACAACGCCGTGCTCAGGCCCTAAACAAGGTATACACAATGTATGATAATCCCTATGCGGTATCTGCTTCCCACAAGAAATACAGTTATTCACTTTTTCTGACATCCGGTTAAATACTGAGGCAAGAAAAACCAAAATGTTCAACGGGTTACTTAGCCAACTCTGTATTCGGTCTGAAACTCCCTTCGGTCGGAAAATCTCAGAACGCCAACCTGCACTCGCAAAATTGCTTCTGCATCGGACCATGCGGCAAAAAGACTGAGGAAATGACGCCGGTCATGCGATTAGTACCCTGACGTACTGACGCCAGTCTAGCGCCATGACCGACGTCAGCCTTATACTCTGGTATTCGGGCCGACTGGGACGCGGACTATACCCAATTGTCAGGACTGCAGCAAGGGAAGACGAAGAACATCTGTCAAACTCTGGTTCCACTCTAGGCCTCTTATCAGGAGGGCCCATAGAACCTCTAATCATAGTAATCAAATCTTCTGCCATTTTAAGCATATGTTTCTTAGGTACAGAACCCGAAAGGCTAGGAGAAGCCCCTACTGAAGCTGAAGTTGGCCTACCTCTAAAAGAAGTTTTGGCAACAGAAGGAGAGGCTCTAACTACTTTGGGAAGAGAGGGAAGAATAGTTACCTGAGAAGCCCCCTCAGCCTGGCCTGCCTCCTGAGAGGGTACATCCTGTAACAGCAAAGTGTCTGCCTGAGACTCTATAGAAACTCCTGGCAAAACCTCTGGCTCCACTGAGCCATCTAAAGAACCGACGTCTGGGACTGCCGGTTCATCAACCCTAGGCTTCGCTGTTTTGTCCCTGCGCTTCTTGGGCCGGAGCATCCGACGGCATTTTATAATTGCAACGCTTCCCAAACACTAATCTGGCACAGTCTAACCTCCTCTTAATAGTGCGTTTGTTAAACCTAGCACAAGAGCGGCAACCAACAACGTCGTGCTCAGGTCCTAAACAAGGTATACACAATGTATGGTAATCCCTATGAGGTATTTGTTTCCCACAAGAAATACAGTTATTCACTTTTTCTGACATCCGGTTAAATACTGAGGCAAGAAAACAAAAATGTTCCCCAACGGGTACTTAGCCAACTCTGATTCGGTCTGAAACTCCGGTTTCGGAAATATTTCAGAACGCCAACCTGCACTCGCAAAATTGCTTCTGCATCGGACAGCGCGGCAAAAAAGACTGAGGATATGACGCCGGTCATGCGCATTAGTACCCTGACGTACTGACGTCAGTCTAATGCGCCCTGACCGACGTCAGCCTTATACTCTGGTATTCGGGCCGACTGGATGCGGACTATACCCAATAGTAAGGACTGCAGCAATGGAAGACGAAGAACATCCATCCATTTCCTAAAGGAGTAGCCTAATCCTTGCCTTAGAGAAGATTACAACATACACTGAAGAAATGCAGTGGAAAAACCTTGCTGTGTGTGTCTGAACTGCAATTCCAGTTTACAGAAAGCAGAAATGGTGGTCTAGGTCACTGCCTCGTAAATGCACTAAATATATTTCATTTCTAAATAAGTTGCAGAAAGACGTGGTGAAGTATTCTATTATCTAACCTATTAATATTTTACCATGACAAGTCTAGCAAAAGGTGATAAAATTAATCAGACATTTGCATGAGGCTTGTTTGGACACGTATGGCTTCTTTTCCACTGGGCCTACCTGGTTAATAAATGGGTATCATTAAACTTTAATTCAGTTGTAACCCAATAATAAAATCAGGTACCTTATTAGCATTCCCCTTAGATATAAAAAGGTCATCAATAAAATGAAAATGACGAATCACATATTGATTATTACCATTAAACATAAAACAATTTAAACAAAATTCAACTAACTCAAGTAAAAACGTGTCCTAGTCTTCCTCGTGTGAAATCTGGATAAGGAGAACATTAGTACTGAAGCAGACAAACCCAAGGCTTTTAAATTAACACAGTCAGGAGTCTCCTCTGAGCAAGAAGTGGAAAGAAATGATGCAGAAGAATTTTCTCCTTGCTTAATAAGAAACATGTTTTTTGAAATTACAAAAGTTCAAGTCCCAGGGAGTAAGATAAATCTTCTGAACAGTCCAAGACAGACTTTTCAGGATCTACTTGACTGTCGAATGGAAGGAAACTGGGGAGGGGGTCAGCAGGGAGGCAGGATGCAATGGCTGGTAAGTGGATCTTTACAGAACAGTAAGGTAAGCCCTAATCAAAAAATATCTGCTAATGTCTTACTATAAATGCATCAGATGCAGTTATTGGCACTGCTTGTTTACAGATGCACCAGACTGAGAACGTTTTCCATTTGGTCAGGTTAACACTTGTTTGTATTTAGCATGACCCATCAAAGACGAAATGAATGCATCCATTCTGCTAACTGAGGCAGTGGAAATCTGTATGATTCTTCAGTCTCCTCTGTTAGACTGGCAAGATGCAGTGGGACAAGAGAATCAGCATCCCTTTTGTGCCCGCGTGGACCAGTTTTGAGAAACATGGCTACCTTTGTCAGAGGGGTGCAATTAGGACAAGCTTTTCCCTCTTCCTTCTTGGTTGTACCAGTACTTTGGGTGAGTGGGAGGGTATACAGAAGACCATGTATCCAGAGAATGAAAATTCATCTACCGCCCTGGATCTTTTACATGGGTACCTGAAACAGAACTTGTTCATCTGATAACTATTCTGAGAGGTTCACAGACATTTCCTTGGGAATTCCCATCTCTTTACTACTGTAAGAAAAAAAATTTTTCTAACTACCATTCTTGTATGTTGGTGAAAGATCTGCTCAAGTGATCTGTCAGTAAGTACTTAGCACAAGGAAATAAAATGGACTGCAGATACAGGTCTTTCACCAAGACGAGCTTCCTTGTCAACACAGCCAACTTGCAAAGTGGATAAGAATGGGTTCCCCTCTGTCTGTTGATAATGCCACATCACTGTGATGTTGTCTGGTACAATCTTCAGACTGCTCTAGTGTAGAACTGATTTGAAAATCTACAGTGTGTAGTTCAAATAAGGGTTTACTATCACAAGGTTAAAGCCCACAATCCAGAAATGCATAATCCCAATAACAGGTTTACTATCATATCGTCGCACAGACATTGTGCAAGTGTTCAGATTTCCAAATCAAAATATCGGAAATCACACGAACAAGCAATGTAGACTGCAGCATTTTGGTAAAGTCGAATCTCAGAAATGTCGACTTTACCAAAAATACTACACTTCCGGTCAAAAATAACAAAATGCTTTTGCAGGGGGGCAAACCCCCCCTGCTCCCCCCATATGGGGGGGCTGCACCCCCCACACCCTCTGCTACTTGTATATACAAGCTCTGAGATTGCACTACAGTGAGGAAAAGGATACATTTCCAATCCCAACTATAGTGCGATCTACATTCAAAATGTAGAAATGCACAACAGTGAATGCACACTAGCATTCGCTGCTGTACATTTCAACATTTTTTTTTTCGTTATTTCAAATTGTCAAATTGGGCGATCTAATCGCCTTTTTGACTGTAAACCCCGATAACATAATATAGAATGCCAAAATACTGAAGACTACGAATGTCAAACTTCTGGACCACAACAGGTGGTTCTAGCAGTTTTTATTTTTAATTTGTCCCAAGGCTCTCCTGGGTGATTGACCACCAAGCCAGGATATGCACCTATCCTTAGCTATCCATAAGGCAAGAATGACTAGAGAGAGAATACTTACCCCTCCAGAAACCTGGCTGGAGGTATTCGGTATCATTCCTAGAAGACTTTGACTGCTTCTGCCGCAGGACACATCTGTACAACATAATTGAGTAATAGTAGGAGTGATTAAGGTAACAAAGGAGAAGGGTTTCATAGACATGATAAAGCTGAGATGTACTTATAGTGGAACAAGAGTAACCTGATAAACCTGGAGAAGATAAGGAAAGAAGGTGGTCTGGAGAGTGAGAAAGGGACATTGGGGGGAAGACAGGCGAGAACTGGGCAAAACATTTCTGTGCAGTAGTCACTGTCACTTTAGTGGATGGATAGGTTAGTTGGTTATACCTGAATTAATGAAGCAGTCACAGGTGACTTTCCTGCAGGTGCTGTTTCAACCTTTTTTGAACATAGGAGTTGTTGGCATATTTTTTATTGTTGTGGAGATGAAACAACAGAACTCTGGTCTACCATCTGAGAAGATGTGATGGCTATGTTTTTGTTTGACGCTACACGCTGTAGGGCTGTGATCTGGGAAGGCTGGCATCTGAGGTTCTACATCCTTTTCACTTACTCCATTACTGCTTGTTAGGTAAGGAAAGAAGTACTAGCTGAGCAGCTTATACAGTGGGGTTCTGAGAGTAGGTCCGACCTTCTTATACTAGTAACTATTTGGCTTTTTTAAATGACAAAACATTGATGTCTTCTAGGGTGTCGGGTAATAAAGCAACATATTTTATTAGTTGTGTGTAGTGAGGGGAGTTTTTTTTTTTAATGAGGCTACAGTTAAGCAAGGTGGAGTGCATATTCTAGTTGTACCATTAGGGTTCCTTTATTCATGTCTTGTTTTTCAGCTCTTTAATGAAAGTGAGAGACTTTCCAGACTCAACACAGGATTCGTTGGACTTCTGATTTAGTTTTTTTTCTTTGAATGTAAAGTTGGAAATTTAGATTTTGGTCTAGCCAGAGCCCTGGGTATTTAGACAGAGTGTTAGTTTGTAGGGATGCTGATGGTGACTTGAAATGCTCTCATCATCAAGGGTGGCTCTGAGTTTTTATTGTGTGCCAAATGGCATAACTTTGTTTTTCTTAGCCTTAGAAGTAACTCTCTTTAATTTAACCAATCTGTATGGGTGAGAAGATCCTGTTGTACCCGTCTGATGATTTTATGAAAGTAAATTCTTCAGTATATGCCCATATCATCTGCATAGTGAAGGATGAGAAGGTATGCAATGTCAGAGGGGAACTTGTTGATCTAAATGGAGAAAAGTAATGGTGGCAGGACTGAGTTCTTAAGAACCCTAAAAAGGAGTGCTTTGTTGGAGGTTAGAGAGTCTATTTTAAACAGAAACAGAGAGTGTGCGTGTGTGTGTGTGTGCGTGCATTGAACAAAGTTTAGTAACTGTTTGAAGGCTTTTATACTTGAACCATGGGCTTGCAGTGCTTTGTGAAGGAGTATGTAGTCTACAGTGTCAAAGGCTTTTCAGGATGATGAATGTTGCAGTGACTCTCATAAGAATATCATCCATTAGGATTCAGATGGGTGCCAAAGTACTTTGGATGTTCGGAATCCATGCTGGTTTGGAGATAACAGGCTTTAGGTAGAGATGTATTCAGAAAGTTGAATCAAGGCAATTTTTCAGAAAGCATTCCACAGGGTGGGCAATACAGATATTGGACTAAAGTCTGAATAGGTGAGAGGGCTTCTGATCTACAGTATGGGCTTGATAATGGCATATTTCCATACAGTAAAGAAAATATTTTGAAGAGGCAGAGGTTATACAGAGTATATGTGGGGTAGAAAATGTACTCACTACATGCTTTTACAAACTAGAGGTTTAGACCATCAATCGTGTGGGTTATCTGCTGGAATTTGAGGGATGTTTTTTAAACGTTGTTGGGATTACTCTGAAACAGAATACTCGTGAGTAATCTAGAGGTGGTGTGCCAGGTGAGGGGAAGTTTACTGGGGTAGGAGGGGGACATGTTTGGTGAATTCAGTGGGGGCTAATGGGTTACTGTTGAATGTCTGTGTATTTAACTTCAACTGTGTATTTTCCCATGAAACACCACTACCATCAAACATCTCAGACTCCATGTAGCAGAAATTAAATGCAGGAAAATGTTCATAATGGAAATAAAACAGGTAAATTTATCACACCCCATCAAATGCCATATAAAAAATAAATGTTGCATTGTTGCTGGGGATTCCCTGCTGGTTGAGGAAAGTTGTTGTTGTGTCTTTCGGCTTTTCCCAGTTAGGGGTTGCCACAGCGGAACTCCGGTCCACTAATGATTGGCAGTAGATTTTTATGTGCCAAGTTGCCGGCCCAGACGCACAACCTTCAACAAAGGTACGCCCATTCACGTACGTCTCCACACAGAAGACGCTCTAGCTGAGAATCGAACAGGACAACGTCTTACTGTGAGGCGACAATGCTACCGCAGCACCACCACCGCAGCTGGTTGAGGAAAGTAAACCTACATATTTTGTCTGCGATAGAGCTGTTTTCTGTTTTACTTCCTCCATTTTTGTTTTCGGTTTTAAGAAATCTGCTGAACCTGGTGTTTTTGTTCTATGTGGGAGACGGAATTAAATTATCTAGGCTGCACATTTCACAATTTTTTTTCAATGGTTAATTCTCTTGACGCAGTGAATTTCTGGCCCTTTGTCTTTTGCTGAAAAGATTTCAAGTCTGCAGAAACTAATGCACTGATGGGGTTTCCCTGTTTGTGGCTCCCACCCACCCCTCTCTACTTTGTTGATTTGCTTTTTAAACCTGGTGATTTTTAAGCTGCCCACTCCTACTGTACGTTGAGCTTTAATAATCTCCTCCCCTTCTACACTGCTGCTGATGTACTGAATTATTTATTTGCCTTTCCTTTTACTTGTATTGAAAAAAGTGCATTTTGCCTCTCATTGTCGGTTCTACTGATTTACTTGATCTGAATTCATTATCTATATAGCTGTTGGATAAAGTACTGTATTTTTACACTCTAGCAGGCACTTGTTTTTACATCAAGAGGTCAGTGGACTTTCCATCTACTACACTGGGAGGTAGCCTGTTGTGTTTAGTTTGGTGAAACATCTGAGATTTCTGCATGTAGTTTTACTGGCTGAAGGGCTTATTAATCAGCATATTTTTCGTTTGGTGCCTTTACAAATTCTGTACAGCTGAGTGGCCCTTGACTTATTTATACAAGGGAAAGTACCTTTATTGAATAATCACACTTTTATAACGGGAAAGTACCTTTATTGAATAATTCACCAAAAATCGACAGATTGCTAAAAATAATCACCAATAAACCAGAAAAGCACTCGGAAAGCCGTTTACACCCCAGGACCTTTATTAACACAGCACAGAACAGCAGAATAATGCTAATCACTTAACAGTATGTTTTCGTCCAAAACATCTTCAGAATAACCATCTAAACCATGCTTTTTAGATGATGTATGTCTGTTTTGGATAGAGAGTGAGGCAAAGTTTGGGGAGTTTTTGGACTATATCACAAGTAGTACAGAATTTTTAATATTTACCTACAAAATAGGCTATGGGTCTATAGATTATTTGGATGTGAACATTGGGATGGACCATAGCAACAATAAGTTTACATCAAAGGTGCATAGGAAGGATACTTCTTGTAATTCCTTTTTACATTTTCAGAGTGCCCACCCATATGTGCAAAAATGAGCATTGTGAAGGGGCAATATGTCAGGGGCAGTAGAATGACATCAGAAGATAAGGATTTTATGCAGGAAGGTGAATTACTAAAATCTATGTTTTTGGAAAGGGGATACCCCGAAAGATTAATGAGACCTTCAAGGAAGTCCTTAGAAATAGAAATAATAAATTTGCTCAGATTTTAGGCAAGGAAAATACTAATAAAGGTGGAAATCTACCTGTAAATGTTAAGGAGACTAGATTTGATAAGATTTTTGTTTTAGATTATAGTGGGGATGCTGAAATCATTACAGAAATCCTTAAAGAAGAATTGGTAGATTTACTAAATTGTCAGATTTGAATATAAAGTTTGATTACCCCTTGAAATTGGTCTTTAGAAAAGTTAAATGTATTAAGAATATTCTAGAAAAGAAGGGTTTTGCCAAGGGGAATAAGAAAGCGGGGACGTACAAATATGGCGCCTGTCCACAATGTTCATTTATAAATTGGAGATATATATCCCTAGTAGGAAGAGGTCCATTACAGCGAAAGGGTACTCCAATTGTGATTCAAAGGGGTTAAGTGCATATGGCCCTATGTGGAAAACGTGAAGGATTTTACGTAGGAAAAACGGAAAGGTGTTTAAAAAGGAGAATTTATGAGCATAATTATGACATTAAGAAAGGTAATAACAGGAATGCACTATATAAATATACACAAATGTGTAAGGAGGCATCTTTCACACTTTTTGTTTTGGAAGAAGTTCAAATGGATGTTAGAGGGGGACCTTGGGAGACCCAAATAGAACATAGAGAAGTATAATGGCAACTGGTCTTGGAAGCGAATAAATGTCCGGGCTTAAATGAGATGGTCTCCCTGGCACCAGTGTTGAAATTAAGAATGGCCAAATTATAAGGTTATTAGTTGAAGTCACCCCTGAAAAATGTGTGATTACTGTATTTTTTATAACAGAAATGTTCCCTTATGTAGAAATGTCCCTCATATGGAAATGTTTTTATATAGAATTGTTCTGCACCAGTGATTTTAATAGGTTATGTGATGTTTATGACAATTCCACGTTTGTAGAAGTGTTTTAAATCTTTAAATTCTTTTATTTGATTTAATGCATCATGAATTATTAGAATTCAGAGTTATATATATTTTGGACACTAGAGGTCAGTAAAGTACTGCTTTTAGTATGTTCATAGGTAGGTACTAGGCTATCGGCCCAAGGGCCTACGTAATGTAAGCCTAGCTAACAAGGTTCCCTGGCTTACGCCACCCAAGAAAGTTATTGTTCATATATATTATACACATATACATATATATATATATAAAGGTATGTGATCATACTGTATATGGTAGGCATTTTTCATTGATTTATTTGCACATTTTAAACATATTTATTAAGTAAGGTTTTTTAACATGTAGGGATCTTTAGAATATGTAGTAAGTGAAGTTCTGCATGAAGCGATATTCCCTTCATGACTGAACTGATTTTAACTTTTGTTTAATTAATTTTTGTGAATTAACTATTGTTAATTTTGCTCAATTGTGTCTATGTGAATTACTTGTGTTATAAAATGGTGGGAGGTGATTTATATGGTTATTCTGAAGAAGTTTAAGTGATCAGCGTTATTCTACTGTTTTGTGCTGTGTTACTAAAGGTTCTGGGGCGTAAACGGGTGTCAGAGTGCTTTTCTGGTTTATTGATTATTTATTGAATAATCACACTTTTATAACTTGTTTAAAGTACACTACTGTATCTTTGTTTGTGATAGCGTTTCATATCTTCTAAATTTGTTTTTGGCAGCATTTTACTCTGGACATTCCTTTACTGTGCTTTTGTACTGGGATGACAGGATTATTCATCTGGTGGCAGTAGGTGTTTGCCTGGTCTGTCTGAGTTGGGAAACACACAAAAGGGCACTGTGTATTTTTTGCACCTCTCATATACTGTGACTGTATTTCAGCAGTTTCAAAAAAACCAAACTGTACTATCTGCTGCTGCCACTAATAGTAGTTAACTGCAAACCAGCTACTCTACATTAGTTTATATTAAGAAGGTATTGCTGCAACCTTTTGGCCAAAGTGTGCTTATCTACTGCATTTAGTGTATATCTGCATGTTTTGCACTATAATATTGCTTAGATAGCCTAGACTAGATCCACACTTGCTGATTCTAACTTGCTTTTGATACACTTGAACTCCAATCCAGCCATTTTACATAAAGGGCTCCCCTGCACCCTTGTGGCAGAACAGTATGGATATAGACTTGTCTGAGGTAGCAATTGGGGGAAGGATCACACAGACTAGTTAAAAACGGTTTAATTTTGCCTGTATATAAGCTTCGTGATTATGTGGGTTTTGGCTCATTTAACAGGAGCTTCTCTGCGTTTGGCATTCTTTGGCAGAGGTCTAGACGGTTTCTTCTTGAATCCAAACCATCCAAAGCCAAGAACAAGAAATTAAGTTTATTTTGAACTTTATCTACACTTTTTTCAGCTGCATTAGTGCCTTTTTAACAGTCTTTTTCCCATCTGTGCCTGCTTCATTATCTGCACTTGTTTTGCACTGTAATATTGCTTAGATAGCATAGACTAGATTCAGATTTCCTGAATCTAGCCTGCTTTGTATACACTTGAACTCCAATCCAGCCATTTTAAATTAAGAATGGCTCCCCTCCACCCCTGTGGCAGAAAAGTGTGGATACAACCCTGTCTGAGCTGGGGATTGCTGGAGGAAGGATCATAGTCTGATTTTCTATTGGCAGACTAATTTAAAACTGTTTAATTTTGCCTGTATATAATCTTCATGTTTACATGTAGCTGCATACTACACAACAGGATTTGCAGTGCCCTGTATAGTAGCAAACTCCTAGAAACTATTTTTTCCCCTAGACATTTGTCAGTTTAACCCTGTTTCAAGGTAATCCCAACAGATTTACTGAGGGCAACTCAGCTGAGCACTGAACAGCATCACTACACTCCTTCATCCCTAATCCTCAACACAATAAGCCCCTTGTTTAGTTAGTCAAATTAGTCTTACAGCAAAAGCTAATCCAACTTGCCCACTCCCCAACTAGTACTTGCGTTTTAACCTGCTACAAGGGACAGCCAGTTTTCTAGCATTTCACAAGCTAGCCTGATTGACATGGGCATTCTAAGGCAATGTAGTAATTGCCTCATGTATACTGACAACCACTTGTTCCTACAGCAAAAAAATACAGTATGTGAGAGATGTAACTATACCATAAAGCTGGAATCAATCTTCTCATGTGACAATAAACAAGACATCAAGCAGGACGTCAGCACACACACCTCTCCTCTCACACAAGACAAGGTTAAGTCACATAAATCCACCTATGTGGAGGTACTCACCAAGAGCCTACCAAAGGACCAGAGACCTCCCAAGTGCAAACAGATCACAAATACTGGAACACAGACCTTACCTTCACGCAGCAGCACACATACAAATGTCTCAACAAATAAGCCCCTAAGGCAAAACACCCCAAAACCTAATGTCCTGGTCATAGGCGATTTCATAGTGAGACACATATGTCCCTCACCAGGCTGTACAAGGAGAAAGCCATGGTTAGCTGCTTGTCAGGTGCCAGGATCTGTCAAATTATGCACACAATCAAGCCACTCAACAACAATTACCGTTATGACTCTGACATGGCACATGTTGGAGTGAATGACTTGAGACGTACTTCTCTGGACTTTATGGAGAGAGACATGATTGAACTCTCAGATTATGTGTTGCAGGCAGGTATGTCCCTAGCACTAAGTAGCATTTTACCTTCACCCAGAAAGATGCCACAATACAGACAAAAATGATTGACTTTGACAATTGGCTTAGCTTCTGGTGTCAATCCAAGGGGATCCTGTGTCTGTCAGTCTGGGAAGACATGGTCAACAGGCAATGCTGCTTTGCTAGAGATAGTCTTCACCTGTCTTCTCTAGGCTTTTGGATACTGCCAAAGATGTTTGCCTCCCCTGTAGTGCCTTTTTTAGGTAATGTCAAAACAAAAAAATTCCCAACATAAAGAAATCCACTCAAGACAAATTCAAGGTTATGCTGCTTACTGCTAGGAGCCTCAAAAGAAAACTAGACTCCCTGGAAGCTCTTCTCACCTTGGAAGATGATGATGTCTGCAGTCACTGAGACTTGGTTCGGGGTGAGAGCACCCTGGCCATACAAGGCTACAATGCCTACCACACATTCAGACCCCAATAAGAGCATGAAAGAACCAAAGATGGAGGTGTATCCAGACCCCAATAAGAGCATGAAAGAATACCAAAAACAACCTGGCAAAGCAGCAATCAGAGGCAAATTGAAATGAATGAAACCAAACAACATCTAGAAAGTTAACTTCAAGCCCAACAATTCCTTTCACAAACTTTAAATAACTAGAAAAAGTGTTTGCCTCTGTGACAAAGGCGTCAACTGTGTCTATGTTACCCTCAATAATGAAAAACAAATCATCAACAAATCTACAGTAAAATAAAATGTTGTATTTTTGTTTGAGAAGTGGAATAAACTGCTGCTCCCATTGTGCCATGACAATGTTGGCATAAGCCGGGGCAGCTGGAGAGCCCATAGCCACACCCCGCTTTTGCCTGTAGTATGTTTTCCCAAAAAGGAAAAAATTGTTGTCTAGTATAATCTCCAGAAAGTGGCATATAGTGGCAATAGCATTACTGGAAAACCAGTGTAATGATGATGTAAAAACTTCTAACTGCCTCAATTCCTCATAATGGGAATGCAAGTGTACAGTGATATAACGTCAATTGTGAAAACGATGTGCTTGTCAGGGTTAAAGGGATTTACCTGGAAATACCTGTTCAATTTAATCAAAAAGTCCCAGGAATCCTTAATAAAGGAGTCATAATGATGTAGTATTGATCCAAGGGCCCCATCAATGATGATGGCCATACCTTCTGTAATAGAATGGGGTGAGGACACAATAGGTCGAAATGGTGGATTTTCAAGATTTTTGTGGGTCTTCGGTATTCCGAATATCACCCCAATCCTAGGATCTTCCACCACACAAAAATCATAGACATCGATGTTGATGTCACCTGACATCAGTGCATCGTAAAGTAAAGAATGAATAAACCTCTGTCTCTTTACTATTTCAAATAAGGGAATAACCTCATATTCGTCACAATTATTCAAAATGTCTGTCATTTTAATGTTATAAGAATCCTGTCTCATCACTACAATGTTACCCCCTTTGTCACTTTTCATGTATCTTAATTCCTTATTCAAGGTCTGTAGGTTGTGTAAGGCTTCCCTTTCGTCTCTATTTAAATTACTTCTATATCTATGATTATGTTCAAGTGACTTGGTAACATCCTGTATACAGGCATCCTCAAACACTTTTAAAGTGTGTTGTAATTTAGGTGTGACAGATGAGGGCTTAAAAAGAACTTTGTCCGTAGTTGAAATATCCTGCATAATGTATGCTAAATTCAACTTCCTAATGTATTTCTTAATATCTAATATAGTGTTGCCAATATTTGCTTTGTTACTAGGCACATAATTTAAGCCATACTGCAAAACTTTCAACTCACAGTCAGTAAACAAATGTCCACTTAAATTTATTACGCTAAAATGTTCATGGTCTTTGTTCAAGTCTCGTCTCCCGAGGAATTCGACCCCAGGAAGGTGCGACTTCTTGTAAGAATACTTGTCTTGTTGGCATAATTTTTCTTTTGAAAAAAAGGATTCACATTACAATGTGATTTTATCTTGGTAGTCGTGTTAGAGCCGTCTATCAGAAACAGAACTATCAGTCTTGTTGTTACTGTCAATGTCGGCGGACTCTGTCACCGTAGGTCTGACGTCTGCGTTAGGAGGAGAGGAAGTACTGATAGGTGGAATGGAGTCCGAAGAAATTTTGTCATGGGCTGTGGTTACTTTGACATTCCTAACTTCAAAAAAAGCACCAGTGTTGGAAACGTGCTTATTATTTGAAGTTGGAACCTGATGCTGAAAAATGGTTCCTTTTAAAGGACCCGACAAAATCATTGTAAGCAGTTTTATTTTCGTATGAAGAAATGTCTCTCACTAATTTCACCTGCTTCCTATTAATGACGTCAGTACAATGTTGTTCGACCTCATTAGATAACTTGTTGAATAAATCATCAAAAGAAAGTTCAGTTAATTTCTCCCTAAAGTAAGATTCCAAAGTGGTAATCTCGTCTCTAAGACAGCTCATTTTATCGATGTTATTGTCCACCAAAAGTTCCAAAAATCTCTTTCCAGCATCATTAAAGAAACCAACTAACTTTTCAAAGAATGGTTGCCCAATAGAGACTCCGTTAGGACACTTGAAAAAACGGAGTCCCTTGGGCACTATATTCAAGTCAATACATTTTTTAAAATAACAGTTTTCAAGCTGTAAAGACCGATACCTTTTTAGTAGTTTCAGCAGCCCGTCACGTTTGCGGTTGTATTCCTCACTGGTAAACCCTTGTCCAGGTTGGTCAAAATGACAAAAAGGGTTATTTACAGGTTCAAAAAAATATTTAGTGTTCTTGTAAGTTCGTGAACCTAATGAACCTCGAGTAGCTTCATTGGTTACTACCCTTTTCCTGCCTTGCTCACCGGAACCTGCGATGTTTTGGAGATCTATGACAGTTTCCAGTTCACAAAACGGTTCAACCGGACTGGAAGCATGAGTCAAGCTTTCTTTATCGGTCGCTCTTTCCACCAAAAACTTGAGCGAATTTTGTATGTCTATTAAAGTAGTGACCAACAAACTGTTGATGTTGCATCCGTCAGTACTTGGCGTCGGATGTAAAGTCATATTCAATAAAGAATCCTCCGCTGCTTCAGCCATCAGAAGGCGAATACAAACAATTAATCCAAGAAAAAAGCCTGTTAATGACACAATACCAAAAACAACCTGGCAAAGCAGCAATCAGAGGCAAATTGAAATGAATGAAACCAAACAACATCTAGAAAGTTAACTTCAAGCCCAACAATTCCTTTCACAAACTTTAAATAACTAGAAAAAGTGTTTGCCTCTGTGACAAAGGCGTCAACTGTGTCTATGTTACCCTCAATAATGAAAAACAAATCATCAACAAATCTACAGTAAAATAAAATGTTGTATTTTTGTTTGAGAAGTGGAATAAACTGCTGCTCCCATTGTGCCATGACAATGTTGGCATAAGCCGGGGCAGCTGGAGAGCCCATAGCCACACCCCGCTTTTGCCTGTAGTATGTTTTCCCAAAAAGGAAAAAATTGTTGTCTAGTATAATCTCCAGAAAGTGGCATATAGTGGCAATAGCATTACTGGAAAAACCAGTGTAATGATGATGTAAAAAACTTCTAACTGCCTCAATTCCCTCATAATGGGGAATGCAAGTGTACAGTGATATAACGTCAATTGTGAAAACGATGTGCTTGTCAGGGTTAAAGGGATTTACCTGGAAATACCTGTTCAATTTAATCAAAAAGTCCCAGGAATCCTTAATAAAGGAGTCATAATGATGTAGTATTGATCCAAGGGCCCCATCAATGATGATGGCCATACCTTCTGTAATAGAATGGGGTGAGGACACAATAGGTCGAAATGGTGGATTTTCAAGATTTTTGTGGGTCTTCGGTATTCCGAATATCACCCCAATCCTAGGATCTTCCACCACACAAAAATCATAGACATCGATGTTGATGTCACCTGACATCAGTGCATCGTAAAGTAAAGAATGAATAAACCTCTGTCTCTTTACTATTTCAAATAAGGGAATAATTAGAAGTTATGTACCTACCATAACGTTCCATGTTAGTTGTCTTCATCTCGCCTTCTTCTTGCTGGATGGGTTCGGAGCCGATCCTCGGCTCCGACTCGGCACTAGCTTTAGCTCGAGAACTCCTTTTACCAGCTCGAGGCAACCCTATATCCCATGATGCAAGGTGGAACTACCTCAGATCTCGTTTGGCAGCTAACTAACCCTGCTAAAGACTTATCCTAATATAATTAGGAACCATGGTTCCTAAAAGAAGTCCTCATAACAATGCTCCAGAGGAAGCAATCTAATAGGAACTCTCCAAGATCTGTCCAGGCCAGGGGGAAGGAGGGTGGGACGCAAGAAGAAGGCGAGATGAAGACAACTAACATGGAACGTTATGGTAGGTACATAACTTCTAAATGTTAAGTTGTCAATCTCGCCTTCATTCTTGCTGGATGGGACCGCGTCCCTAGCACCTGTATCCCGGTGGCTCAATGGAACAGACTCTTGAGAACAGTGGAACCAAAACTGGCCCTATCTCTGGAGGCCAAATCCAACTTGTAATGAGACACAAAAGTATGAGGCGTGGCCCAAGTAGCTGCTGCACAAATAGTGTCAATGGGAAGTCTATCCTGAAAGGCTACAGAAGTGGATAGACTCCTGGTCGAATGAGCTTTTGGCTTAGAAGATAGTTGTTTGCCCCTTAGAGAGTACACATAGGAAATGGTGGAAGTCAACCATCTAGATAAGGTCACTTTAGATACTGGAAGACCCAACCTGCTTCCTGCATAGGAGACAAACAATTGGTCTGATTTTCTAAGTTGTTTAGTCCTATGTAAGTAGTACCTGAGCTGACGATGAACATCCAAAAATGCAGCTTCTGTTCAGCTCTGTCAGAATAGTTAGGAAAGAAAACTGGTAGATCAATAGATTGGTTAATATTGGCTTGAGATACAACCTTGGGAAGAAAGGAAGGGTTAGTCCTGAGCGAAACCCTATCCTTATGAAACACCAGATAAGGTGAACGAATACAGAGGGCCTGAATCTCAGAAACTCTTCTTGCAGAAGTAACAGCCAGTAAAAATATAGTTTTCCATGTCAACAACTTTAAAGAACACGTAGCAGACGGTTCGAAAGGAGGTAGAATTAGGGATGCCAACATTAAGTTCAGATCCCATTGCGGAGGAGGATGTTTCACAGGCGGTTTTAGGAGAAAAACTCCTCTTAAAAAGGCTTTGCATAACCTATGAGACATGATGTTATTGTCCTGCAAGCCAACATGAAATTTGGAAATAGCAGCCATTTGTACTTTGACTGTAGATGATGACGATCCTGAATGAAAAACCTCCGCCAGGAAATCCAAAACAGAATGTATAGGAGCAGTGAAGGGATCAATATTTCTGGCGTTTGCCCAAATAGAAAAACGTCGCCACTTGCTAGCATAAACCGTTCTAGTGGACGACTTTAAAGAAGATACTAAAATGTCTCTGACTGAGTCAGAAATCATTGGTAGCCTGGCTAGGAAGGAAGTGGAGCAACCAAGCAGTGAGGTTGAGAGAAAGAATGGCTCGGTGCTGCTGACCCGACTGGTGGATCAAAAGATCCGAACTGGGTCCAGATGCCAGGGCTGCACCAGAAGGTGACGATGTAGAGACGGAAACCAAATTTGTCGAGGCCAATATGGAGCAATGAGGATCAATTTGGCTCTCAAAACGGTGGCTTTCTGAATGACTTGTGGAATCAATGGAAAGGGAGGAAAAGCATAAAGAAGTCCCCGAGGCCAATCCTGGGTTAGAGAGTCTCTCAAGGGTTGGCCCGGAAGAGGAAATAGTGTGAAGTAATCTGGGCACTTGCTGTTTTGAGGGGTAGTGAAAAGATCGCAACAAGGGTGCCCCACTTCAGAAAAATCTGATCCACTACAGACTGATTGAGAGACCACTCGTGAGGCATCAGAATAGATCTGCTTAGCCTGTCCGCCAATAGGTTGGACCTGCCGGGGATGTGCGTTGCTATCAGAAACCGCTGAGAAGAGATCGCCCATTGCCAAAGTCTGAGAGCTTCTCGACATAAGGGATAGGACCTGGTTCCGCCCTGTTTGTTGATGTACCAGACCACGGACATGTTGTCCGTCTGTACTGCAATAGTCCCTGTGGGAAGAAAGTCGTCGAGGGCTTGCAACGTTAAAAGCACTGCTCTCATCTCCAGGACATTTATGTGCAGGTGGTATTCTATGGGTTGCCACGTCCCGTGGACCATCCTGCCCTGATAATGCCCACCCGATCAGAGAGGCATCCGTGGTGACTGTGGCAACTGGAGGAGGGGAAACAAATGGTCGGCCCTGCTGAAGAAGCGGGGAAGATACCCACCATCGTAGATGAGCCCTGCAAGACTGTGTCACTAAGATCTCGTGTCTCATGGGCAGATCGTGGTACGACCACTGCGTGAACAACATCCACTGCAGGAGACGCATGTGGAAGCGAGCTAGTGGAAGAAGAACAATGGCTGCAGCCATTAGGCCTAGAACCTTCAAGACAAACCTGGCTTTGACCTTGTTGCTTTGTAACAGAAGCTGAACAAATTTCTGGATGTCCAGAATCCTTTGATTTGTTAGTCTGGCTAACATTTTGACGGTTTTTAATTCTGCGCCTATAAAGGTGATAGATTGGCAAGGCAGCAGAGAGGATTTTTCGAAATTCACCGAAATTCCTAGACTCTTGCAAAGCTGTAAGGTGTAATCTCTGGACCGAAGAAGCTGATCCCTGGAGGTGGCGGAGAGGAGCCAGTCGTCCAAATAAGGAAACACTTGGAATCCTCGACGTCTCAGGTGAGCTGTGACCACCGCCATGCATTTGGTGAACACTCTGGGGGCTGAAGTGAGGCCAAAGGGCAGTACTCTGAATTGGTAATGACTGGCTCCCAGCCGAAAGCGGAGAAACCTTCTGGAGCGTCTGTGAATCTTTATGTGATAGCACGCATCCTGAAGGTCTATCGAGCACATCCAGTTGTCCTTGCCCAGAAAGGGCAGAATGGATTGCAGCGTGACCATCCGGAATCTTGCCTTCTTGACAGACTTGTTTAGTCTGCTTAGGTCTAGTATTGGTCTCCAATCTCCCGTCCTTTTGGGGACCAAAAAGAATCTTGAGTAGAAGCCGGATCCTACTTGGTCTGCCGGCACTGTTTGGATGGCTCTTTTTCCCAGGAGTTTTAAAACTTCCTGTTTTGCCAAATCCCTTTGACCGGGTGAGATGTCTGGAAGGGATTGTAGAGGTACGAGAAACCTTCAAGGGGATTTTGTAACCCTCGGATATAATCGACTGTACCCACTTCTCTTGTGATAGGGATTGCCAGGCTACTGGGTACAGCGAAATCCTTCCCCCGACTGCCTCCAAGGGTGGACAGTCGAGCAACACCTCAGGGATGCTGAAAGGGCTTCTCAGGAAGAGGCTCCCTGTTGCCCTGGTTCTGAGGACACCCCTGCCTCTAGGGCGGCGTCTATTATTGTTACCCCTCTGCCTCTAGGGGTAAACTGACCACGTGTGTCCGTGTATCTCCTTGGGCTTTACGGTACGACATCTTCCACCTCTGACCCTTGGGATATGGTCTAGAAGGAGTGGAAAACTGGACTCCAACGGCAGAAAGAGTTTTACCGTCTTGTTCACATCTGGTCAAAGTATCCTTCACCTGAGGTCGGAACAAAGCCGAACCGTCAAAGGGGGTGTTGGTGAAGGACGCCTTAAAGGGGTCCGCAAAATTACACAGCCGCATCCAGGCTTGGCGTCTAAGAGCAACACCTGTGCCTGCGGCCCTGCTCGTTCCATCGGCTGCATAAGATATGAGCCGCATGGAGGAGTTAGATATTGAATTCAGGATAGCTAGCTGAGAGGCAATCTTTTCCTGAGCCCCAGCAGCTGAAGGATCCTGGACTACTTCCCCCAGTTCCTTGAGAATCCCCCAGTTCCTTGAGAATATCTCGTTGAAGCCTGGTGAAGTGACAAAGGTAATTCAGCGAACGCATTGCAAAGGTCGCTGAAGAAAACATCCGCTTTCCATACCTGTCCATGGTCCTAGAATCCTTATTAGGAGGATGGACAGGTACTGAAGGATCCGCCAGTTCCTTCTTAGTGGCCGCCACCACCATAGCATCCACAGAGACACCTTTGGACAGGAACTGTTTGTCCGAAGGGGCCGTGATGAATTTGGATGGTCTCCTGGGGACAGGTTCCACAGAATCTGGAGCGCCACGCCTTCCGAGCCACTACCTGCATGAGTGGGTCAAAGGCGGAGACACCCAGGAGGTGGAGGGTCGGGATCCAAAGCCTCCAGGTATACCGACTCATCCTCGGAGGGGTCAATGGAGGGCCAATTCCCCCTCTGTTTGAGGAGCTCAAGGATGTCTGAAAATGAGACATCCTCAGAGGGGACCGTGGGAACCCTCCGACTCATCTAAGTCGGTATCAGATGTAGTAGACTCAGGGGAGTCTGTGTGTTTCCTCTTACACGTCCTCTTCCGAGCGGGTTCACCTGCAGGGTCAGGAGAAACCTCGGAAGAGGAGGAAATTCCCAGTGGGGAAACCTGGGGCGATGGATCCCTGGGCCTGAGAGCAAGAGGCTGGCAAGAGGCTTCTGCAGGCACTGATGAGGGAGGAGCTAGAGGGATAGACCGTTGACCAGGCTCAGAGGCCAGGACACTCCTCATCACCTCAAAGGCTCCTCTCCCCGGGAGACCTGAACACACCCGCTCCGAAGAAACAGGAATGGTCGGCTCCAAGGAGAGAGAAGGCTCCGAGGCAGATGTCGGCGCCGAGCTTACCAAAGCCGAAGCTCCGAGAGGGAGAGCGGGGTCGGACAAGGGTCTGATGCTACTAGCCCCCTCGGAGCCGACAGTGGAAACCCGACGACCGGATCCCTCCAAGGAAAGTCTCAAGGAGGAGATCGGAGCCGAGGATGACGGAGCCGAAGGATGTATCGGCTCCGGCATCGAAACAGTCACTGTCCCAAGAAGCTCCGCCCGAACTCTGGTGTGGAGTCGGAGGAGGAATCTCAAGAATTGGGGCTGTAGCCGAAGTCTGTTGAGACGGGCTATGGAGCATTTGGGCCAGTGCCTGAGACTTCAACAGCCTGCTTACCACCCTCTCCAAATCGTGGTCAGACAGCCTGGAAGATCTCGAAGATCGGCTCCGATGGCTCCGCTCCGACAAAAGAGGAGACCCCGGAGCCGAGTGGATACTTAGTATAGAAGGGGACCGGGATCTCTTGCGGGCCGAAGCCATCGGAGCCGAAGTCCCTTGAACCCCAGATGGAGCCGAGGATCTCGCCCGATGCTGGATAAAGTGTCGGCTCCAGCCGAGCCGACAAGGCAACAGTAGTCAGGGTATCGGAGCCGGCCGGCACCGAACCCACTACTCTGGCAGAAGAAGCATCGGTTCCAGCCGGAGCCGATATCGGCTCCGACGGAGCCGGAGCCACGAAGGAGGCTTAGACACTGTAGCCTGAGCCTTCGGTGGCTTAAGAGGTTTTCCTGCCCCTTGCTTAGGAGGAGAACCTTCAGGTTTCAACAAACCTCGGAGGATCAGTTTGTTCCTCCTTTCCTGCAGGACTCGCTGGCTAAAGGCATGACACAACGCACAGGAGTCCTGCAGGTGCAAAGGCCCCAGGCAATACACACAAGAAGTGTGACCGTCTGTCAGGGACATTTTCTGACAGCACTGGTCACACTTCTTGAAGCCTGAGACCTTGCCTTCCTTAGACATCCTAACAGGATATACACACACAGTCCCCACAAACACACAACTTAATCCCTACACAGACACACAGGAAGGGAATAACTTGGGGAACTAGGCCTGACTAAAACTTTCACTGAAAAAACTATAATAAAAGTTTAAAAAAGGAAGGGAATAGGGTGGGCTGTACTAAAAACAGGCTAACCTGACACTGAAGGGAAATTAAACCCCTAACTAACTTTTTTTCTTATTTAACAAGAAAAACTTACCTCAGCTGGCAAAGGAGACCTCTTTCGCTAAGCGGCAAACGAGATCTGGAGGTAGTTCCGCCTTGCATCATGGGATATAGGGTTGCCTCGAGCTGGTAAAAGGAGTTCTCGAGCTAAAGCTAGTGCCGAGTCGGAGCCGAGGATCGGCTCCGAACCCATCCAGCAAGAATGAAGGCGAGATTGACAACTTAACATCCTCATATTCGTCACAATTATTCAAAATGTCTGTCATTTTAATGTTATAAGAATCCTGTCTCATCACTACAATGTTACCCCCTTTGTCACTTTTCATGTATCTTAATTCCTTATTCAAGGTCTGTAGGTTGTGTAAGGCTTCCCTTTCGTCTCTATTTAAATTACTTCTATATCTATGATTATGTTCAAGTGACTTGGTAACATCCTGTATACAGGCATCCTCAAACACTTTTAAAGTGTGTTGTAATTTAGGTGTGACAGATGAGGGCTTAAAAAGAACTTTGTCCGTAGTTGAAATATCCTGCATAATGTATGCTAAATTCAACTTCCTAATGTATTTCTTAATATCTAATATAGTGTTGCCAATATTTGCTTTGTTACTAGGCACATAATTTAAGCCATACTGCAAAACTTTCAACTCACAGTCAGTAAACAAATGTCCACTTAAATTTATTACGCTAAAATGTTCATGGTCTTTGTTCAAGTCTCGTCTCCCGAGGAATTCGACCCCAGGAAGGTGCGACTTCTTGTAAGAATACTTGTCTTGTTGGCATAATTTTTCTTTTGAAAAAAAGGATTCACATTACAATGTGATTTTATCTTGGTAGTCGTGTTAGAGCCGTCTTTATCAGTCTGGGAAGACATGGTCAACAGGCAATGCTGCTTTGCTAGAGATAGTCTTCACCTGTCTTCTCTAGGCTTTTGGATACTGCCAAAGATGTTTGCCTCCCCTGTAGTGCCTTTTTTAGGTAATGTCAAAACAAAAAAATTCCCAACATAAAGAAATCCACTCAAGACAAATTCAAGGTTATGCTGCTTACTGCTAGGAGCCTCAAAAGAAAACTAGACTCCCTGGAAGCTCTTCTCACCTTGGAAGATGATGATGTCTGCAGTCACTGAGACTTGGTTCGGGGTGAGAGCACCCTGGCCATACAAGGCTACAATGCCTACCACACATTCAGACCCCAATAAGAGCATGAAAGAACCAAAGATGGAGGTGTATCCAGACCCCAATAAGAGCATGAAAGAACCAAAGATGGAGGTGTATCCATCTACATTAAATCCAAATACATCTCGAGACTGGTTAAATGGTATGAGGTACTCCAGGAAGAGTTAAATATGGGTAAAACACCCTACCACATCATCGCTAGCTACAAGTCCCCAACCATGAACCAAGAGAACAGACTACCTGGACTTGCTAGAATCACTCCCTATAAAGCCAAACACTTTGGTCATGGGAGATTTCAACTATCCTTCTACAGACTGGACGCCCTGAAATTCCTGGACTTTAATGCAAATGTTCTGGAACAGCTATTCTGCACCCCTAAAAGGGGCTTGAATGTCCTGGACCGTATACTCACCAGCATGGCCGGGGTCACTGGACTACCCCCCCCTTTATGCGGCCTTCCTGGTGAGGTCAGACCATAAATCTGTCTAGTTTAAAGTAAAGATCAGACTGGACACTCCCACAGCAGCAAACAAACTGAAACATTTCTCCACCATAAATTTTAGCCTACTAGTTCCAAGCCTCCTGCTAACCTAGCCAACAAGTCCTATGCAGAGGAGTACATAAATGCCTGTATAGACATTTAAACAATGTACAGACCCTGCTGTACCTGTCAGGATCAAAACCAGGTCCTCCCAAAGAAACAGGCCACCCTGGTGGACTGCAAGTATAAATAGGTTATATAACAGAAGGTAAACTGTTACCAAAGAACAAGAGAGAACTTGTTCACCAGAGGAAGAACACCATCCATAGCTTGAACAAGCAAATCAGATATCTTGTAAAGTCCTCTAAAGCCAATTATGAGGCTAAATTAGCATCTCCAGCTAAAGGCAATCATAAGACTTTCTTTAATTATTTCAAAAATCTTAAAGGGAATACCCAGCTATGTGCCAAATGTATTGTGGATGGTACTACTCACACTGAACCCAAAGAAATTATCAACTTATTGGAGGACAGATTTGGCGCAAATTTCACCCTCCTTGTCCCCACCACACACCCCCCAAAGCATCCTGGTCACCAGTCCACTTTGTAGCATCTCCAAACAGCAGGTCATATCCACCTTTTCCAAGGCAGAAAACACAGCCTCCATGGGACCAGATAACATCCAAGGTTGCTTACTAAACAATCTAAAAAAAAAGACCTAGCAGAACCGATTGGCACTCTTTTCAACCATAGCCAAAGTGCTGGTTTTGTTCCAGCAGAGTGGACAAGAGCAACATTAATCCCCTTACACAAAGGGGGTCCATCAACCAACCCTGGGAACTACAGACCCATAAGCCTAACCAGGCTTATCTGCAAGGCCATTGAAAGAATCATCATGGACCTCATCAACAAGGGCACATGTGACCTCCAAACTCTTTGACTCGGCCCTGTTTTGGCTTAGTTAAGGGCAAGTCTTGCTTATTAAACCTACTGGACTTCTTTGAGAATGTCACCAAAGCCCTGGATGATGGCAAAGCAGTACAAACTACCTACCTTGACTTAGCCCAGGGCTTCAACACAATCCCCCACTCAGGTATCATTGAGAAACTCTTCCAGCTGGGGATTAACCCATACATCACTAGATGGATAAGAAACTAGCTCACCACAGAACATATACTGTCAAAGTTTGGGATTCCACCTCCACCAGTAGACCAGTTACCAGTGGTGTACCACACAGACCTGTGCTGGACCCTCTACTACTTGGAATTAACTTCTCTGACATAAAAGTGAAAGTAGACAGCCTGTAGCATACCAAGATCGCAGATGACTGCAAACTAGGTGCAGTCACTGAGTCCCCTCCCAACAATGTTAACATATTACAAAAAGGGCTAATGCAGACTAATGAATGGTGCCAGAGTTACAGTCTAAAACAAAATGCAAAAAAGTGCATCATTATCCCCTTTGGTAAAGACGTGGCCCTCGCAAATTACAATATAAATAGCACCCCCTAAGATCAAACACATGAGTGACAGACTTCGGAACAGTACATCACTTTTATGGCCAATGTATGATGGTGGCCTACGTGAAACGTATCACACACCTTACAGTAGCATAGACTTTTGTATACTGGCTGATGTCAGGTGGCCTACAGCGGTTATATCCCTCATGTAAGAATACTGCAACAGATGAAGAGGACATCACAGGTTGACAGCAATTTAAACTTCGATCATCATGTCTCCACAGTGGTAAGGAAGGCCTTCTATGTTGTGCATCTCATAAATAAGGGCATCACATCCAAGACTAAGGATGTTATAAAGTACAGTTTTGTACCTACCATAAATGTAGATGTTCGAGGATCTACATTGCTGCAGTCATGACCTGTGGGTAGTCCGCTGTCCTCGGTCAGCCCGAATACCAAAGGGCTAGGCTGGCGTCGGTCATTGTCGCTTAGAGCTGACGTCAGTACGCAGTAGTACTTAAGCGCATGACCGACGCCATATCCTCAGTCTTTCTTGCCCCAGATGTCAGAAGGCCTAAAAGGAAAGGCCAAAGCCAAAAATAGGAAAAGCCCAACAACCCCCAGTATGTAAGTAAAGAATATCTCCAAAGGAAACCCAGCAACCCCAACCTATAGAGGGGAAGGAGGGAGGGAAAATTGGACTGCAGCAATGTAGATCCTCGAACATCTACATTTATGGTAGGTACAAAACTGTACTATGTTCTTCGTCTCACATTGCTGCAGTCATGACCTGCGGGTAGAATCCCAAAGCAAAGGAAAAGGGAGGCTGGCAAATTACAAAGAATTAGGGGCTGCTAACATGCCCTGTAAAACTGCAGTGGCAAACCCAGCCCTGGACTTGGAATAGAGAGGGAGATGGTAATGCTTAGTGAAAGTGTGTACAGAACTCCAAGTAGCTGCTTCCAAAATATCCTTAGTAGCTACACCCCTCAAAAAAGCAGTAGAAGTGGCAGTAGCCCTAGTAGAATGAGGCCTGATCCCAGCAGGGACATCCTTCCCATGATGAGAATAACAAAAGGCAATACAATGACCAATCCACTTTGAAATAGTCTGCTTAGAAACAGCTTTCCCCTGTGAACTCAAAGCAAAAGAAACAAACAACTGTTGAGTCTGCCTGAACTCCTTAGTTCTGTTAAAGTAGTAACGTAACTGCCTATGGATATCCAAAGAATGCAAGACTTTTTTCCCCTTTATTTTGGGGTTCAGCATAAAAGGTAGGCAAATGAATAGACTGATTCAAGGCCACACTAGAAATCACTTTAGGCATAAAAGTAGGGTTAGTCCGCAAAGAAACTCTATCCTTATGGAATATCAAAAAAGGTTCAACTGCCATGAGAGCCTGCAATTCAGATACCCTCCTGGCAGAAGTAATGGCCAACAAAAAAGCAGTCTTCCAAGACAAAAACTTCAGTTCAAAAGTAGTTGCAGGTTCAAAAGGAGGTAAAGTACAGTTTTGTACCTACCATAAATGTAGATGTTCGAAGATCCACATTGCTGCAGTCCTTACACTTGGGTAGTCCGCTGTCCTCGGTCGGCCCGAATATCAAAGTATTAGGCTGACGTCGGTCAAGGCGCTTAAGACTGACATCAGGACGTCAGGGTACAAATGCGCATGACCGACGTCATATCCTCAGTCTTTTCTTGCCCCAGATGTCAGAAGACCCTAAAAAGAAAGGTCCAAACCAAAAGACAGCAAAAAACAACCAACCACCCTTGCACTAATCATATGTACAATATATACAATATCCACAATATTCACAACCCAAACCACACAACCGCCTCTAACTACAGAGGGGAAGGAGGGAGGGTAAATTGGACTGCAGCAATGTGGACCTTCTAACATCTACATTTATGGTAGGTACAAAACTGTACTATGTTCTTCATCTCACAATGCTGCAGTCCTTACACTTGGGTAGAATCCCAAAGCAGAGGTAAGGGAGGATGGCAAAACTATAAAGCAGTAGGAGCTGCCAAAATGCCCTGTAAAATTGCAGTGGCAAAACCAGCCCTAGATTTAGAGTAAAGTGGAAGGTGGTAATGCTTAGAGAAAGTATGCACTGAACTCCAAGTAGCTGCCTCCAAAATATCTTTAGTTGCCACCCCTTAAAAAGCTGTAGAAGTGGCAGTAGCCCTAGTGGAATGAGGCCTAATCCCAGCTGGAATCTCCTTACCATGATGGGAATAACAGAAAGCAATACAAAACCCAATCCACTTAGAAATAGTTTGTTTTGACACAGGCTTGCCCTGAGAACCCAAAGCAAATGAAACAAATAACTGCTGAGACTGCCTGAACCCTTTAGTTCTGCTCAAATAATATCGCAACTGCCTGTGTATATCCAAAGTGTGCAAAATCTTTTCCCCTTTATTTTGGGGGTTTGCATAAAAAGTAGGCAAATGAATAGTTTGGTTTAAAGCCACACTAGAAACCACTTTAGGCATAAAGGAAGGATTAGTACGCAAAGATACCCTATCCTTATGGAAAATTAAGAAAGGCCCAACCGCCATAAGGGCCTGTAATTCAGAAACCCTTCTCGCAGAGGTAATGGCCAACAAAAAAGCAGTCTTCCATGATAAATATTTCAACTCGGCAGTAGCTGCAGGCTCAAAAGGTTGTAGAGTGAGTTTCTCCAACACAAAATTGAGATCCCAAGCAGGAGTAGGAGCTCTACGTGGGGGTCTTATATTCTTTGCCACTCTAAGGAATTGCTTAAACAAAGGATGAGAAAACAATGGTGGGTCACAGTCATAGTGAGCAGAAATTGCTGAAGCATGAACCTTAATAGAAGAGAAGGACATACCTTTGTCCAGTAACTCAGTAAGATATTGAAGAGCCACACTTAAATTAGGCTTAGAAACATCAAATTCCTTTGCTGTACTCCAAAATAAAAATCTCTTCCATTTATCTGCGTACACTTTCCTTGCACTAGGCCTTCTGGCCTCCAAAATAACATTCAAAACTTGCTGTGGAAGCTGAAACCCTCCAGGGTTTAAAACAGAATATGCCAGGCTGTTAGGTGAAGAGAGTGAAGTTTGACATTGAGTAAATGACTGTTCTCCTGAGACAGCAGGTGCGGAATCGAAGGCAAAGGCCATGGAGGCTCCATTACCAGACTTCTCAGTAATGGGTACCAGTGCTGTCGAGGCCAATCTGGAGCTATTAAAATCATCTTTGGCTTGTCCTGTCTGACCTTCAGGAGTACCTTTGGGAGGAGAGGCAGAGGTGGAAAGGCATACACATGAAGATTGCTCCAATTGAATGAAAGAGCATCCACTTTCCAAGCTGTGGGATGAAACCTTTTCGTGCAAAACTTTGGCAGCTGGTAGTTTAGTGGAGAAGCGAACAGATCTATGTCTGGAGTTCCCCATAACACTGTCAATTTCTGAAATACATGAGGATCCAATTTCCACTCGTGGGGATCCATAATTTGTCTGCTCAACACATCTGCTAAGGAGTTCTGTGCTCCGGCAGAAACCTTGCCTGAAGATTTAGCTGTAAACTGAGAGCAGTCTCCCACAAAATCATTGCTTGTCTGCATAGAGGATAAGAATGTGTTCCCCTTGCTTGTTGATGTACCACATGACAGTTGTGTTGTCTGTTAGAACCAACACCTGCCCTGGAAGAAGTAAATCCTTGAAAGCTATTAATGCAAATTGGACTGCTAACATCTCCTTCAAGTTGATATGTAGATGTTGAAGTCTGGCAGGCCACGTGTCTTGTACCCACTTTCCATTTAGATGAGCTCCCCAAGCTTTGTCTGAGGCATCTGTCGTTAGAATCTGACTCGCCTCTGGCCGGGTCACAGAGAGTCCCTTGTTTAGGTGACATTCCTGAGCCCACCACAAAAATTCCTTATGAATGCAAGGTATTATCTGAATGACAGTGTCCATATCTTGGCAGTGCTGCGTCCACACATTTTTGAGATACCATTGTAGCTTCCTCATATGCAGTTTGGCATTGGGAAGCACCAGAATACAAGATGCCATGAACCCCAAGGCTTGAAGGACTGTCCTTGCAGTCAGCCTGGACTGATGAGACAATTGATGGAAGTAAAGAGAAAGATTCTTTTGTTTGTCCGGGGTCAAAAAGGCCATCTGGGATGCTGTATTCAGTCTCACACCCAGAAAGCACATGTCCTGAGGGGGTACTAGACTGGACTTTATTTCGTTCACAGAATACCCCAGGCATCTTAGCACTGCTATCACATATTGTAAATGATGAAGAAGTTCGTCCTTTCCTTGGGCCAGAATCAGGCAATCGTCCAAATAAGGATAGATCTGTATTCCTCTTAGCCTGAAGAAAGCTATCACTGGAGCCAGAACCTTCGTGAACACTCTGGGCAGTAGATAAGCCAAAGGGCAATGCAGAGAACTGATAATGAGAAGTCCCAGCCCGAAAACGCAGATACTTCCTGCAACTTAGCCTGATAAGAACATGAAGGTAAGCCTCCTTGAGATCCAGAGTCACCATCCAGTGATCTTTGCCCAGCAGAGGTAAAAGCTGTTGTAACGTCAACATTTTGAACTTGGGAATGTCCAGATAAGTGTTGAGGATAGATAAATCCAAAATTGGTCTCCACGTGTTCCCCTTCTTTGGTACTAGGAACAGGCGAGAATAAAATCCTAGGCCCACTTCTGGCAGAGGGACCGTTGTATGGCCCCTATTTGAAGCAGCAGAGAAATTTGTTTGTGAGCCTCTAGTCTTTGCTGAGGAGGAACGTCCGGCATGCCTTTGAAAGGAGGCAAGGTATGGAAATAAAACCTGTAACCTTGGTGTATGATATCCAATACCCATCTGTCTTGGGTAATCAAACTCCAATTTTCCTTGAAGAGTGCCAACCTTCCTCCCAAAGGTGCTGCCAGGCAAGAAGGATCTGGCAGCTGAAAAGGTAGGTCATTGGGCCTGTTTACGAAAGGACTGGCCCCTGCCCTCACCCAAAGATTGTGCAGGTGAACTCACTGTTCTAGGTCTGAAGGAGCTCTGAGCTCTGCCCCTACCACGTCTAGATCTACCCCTAGACTGTGAATCATAAGAAGGGTACGTCCACCCCTTAGCAGGCCAATTCCTACTAAACTTCGGAGGCTGAACTTGCAAAAAATCTTTAACAGCCTGCATAGACTTAGCCTTGTCTTCCATTTTCTTCAAGACTGACTCCACAGGTGAACCAAACAACACATCAGACTGTAAAGGAGCATCCAAAATCCTTGTCTTAACATGGTCAGATAAATTCTGATCCCTCAGCCAGGCGTGCCTGCGAAGAACTGACCCAGTGGCAGCCACCCTAGACGAGGCCTGTACAGCATCAAAACCACATTGTAAAGAATGCTTACCCACCTGTTCAGAGACATGTACCAAATCTTGTAATTCTTTACACTCAATGCCTTCCGCCAGAGCATCTACCTTAGACTTCAATTGAGAAAGAAGATAGTTTTGATATTTCAACATGTGAAACTGGCAATTCAAAGCCCTCATAGCTAAGGTGGAAGAAGTATAGACTTTCTTTCCCCATCTATCCAAAGCTCTGGCCTCTTTATCTGGAGGAACCGGATTTTTACAACAGAGGCCTTGACACCCTTAGGTCCCTGACTAACAGTTTCTGGGTCCGCCCTAGGACTCTTATAAAGATATTTATGAGCCTCAGGCACCCTGTAATACCTATCCGGTTTAACAGGAGCAGGAGGCAAAGAATCAGGATTAAGTGAAGCCTCTGCAAACACATCTTCCACAACATCCAGAACAGGTGGTATAGCCAAAGGCCTATGCTGGGGTAAAAGCAAAATTCCCTAAGCCTTTTCCTGGAATCAGAGAAGTCCTGACCTTCCCACTTAAAATGTTCCCTCATGGAATGAAGAGTCTCTGAAAAAGAAAAATCCTCTGGAGGAGAAGCAGAAGGAGTGAATCATCTGCATCAGAATCAGAATAAGGAGAGTACTCCTGCAAGTCTTCAGCGAAGACTCTGAAACATCCGAAGCCTGCTCAAAACTCCCCAACTCTGGTTCCACCCTAGGCCTCTTATCAGGAGGGGCAAAGAACCTCTAATCAAAGTAATTAAATCTTCTGCCATTTTAAGCATGTGCTTCTTGGGCACAGACCCTGTAGAACTAGGAGTGACACCAACAGAAGCTAAACCTGGCCTGCCTCTGGGAGAAGCCTTGGAAACAGAAGGAGAGGGCCTAACCACCCTAGGATGGGAGGGAGTACAGTAACCTGAGAAGCCCCTTCAGCCTGACCTGCCTCCTGAGAGGCCACATCCTGCAATATCAAAGTCTCCCCTGGGACTCCAGAGAAGCCTCGGTGGAACCACCGGTTCCACTGACGCCTCTAAAGAACTGGCGTCCGTGCGGACGACTCTTCTTGCCTGGGTTTAGCTGCTTTGTCTTTGCGCTTCTTGAAGAAGCGGGCCGGAGCATCCAACGGCATATTGTAATTGCACCGCTTCGAAGACCAACCTGGCACAATCTAACCTTCGCTAATAGTGCGCTTATTGAACCTAGCACAAAAGCGAGACCCAACAACGTCGTGCTCAGGCCCCAAACAAGGAATACACAAAGTATGATAGTCCCTATGCGGTATCTGCTTCCCACAAGAAATACAGTTATTCACTTTTCTGACATCCGGTAAACCACTGAGGCAAGAAAAACTAAAATATTCCCAACGGGTACTTAGCCAACTTTGACTCGGTCTGAAACTCAATTGAAAAATTTCAGAACGCCGAACGGCACTTGCAACGCTGCTTCTGCATCGGACCATGCGGCAAAAAAGACTGAGGATATGACGTCGGTCATGCGCATTTGTACCCTGACGTCCTGATGTCAGTCTTAAGCGCCTTGACCGACGTCAGCCTAATACTTTGATATTCGGGCCGACCGAGGACAGCGGACTACCCAAGTGTAAGGACTGCAGCAATGTGAGATGAAGAACATAGTAAGTTTCTCCAAAACAAAATTGAGATCCCAGGAAGGTGTAGGAGCTCTATGTGGGGTCTTATATTCTTTGCCCCTCTAAGAAATTGTTTGAACAAAGGATGAGAAAATAAAGGAGGGTCACAATCATAGTGAGCAGAAATGGCTGCAGCATGAACCTTCACAGAAGAGAATGACAAACCCTTGTCCAGTAATTCAGTAATGTACTGTAGTGCAAAACTCAAATTAGGCACTGAAACATCAAAACCCTTTGCAGTGCTCCAAAGAAAAAATCTCTTCCATTTATCAGCATAAACTTTTCTAGTGCTAGGCTGCCTAGCTTCCAAAATGACATCTAAAACCTGTTGAGGAAGCTGAGACCCCACCGGCTCCATTACAGAATACGCCAGGCTGTCAGATGGAGGGACTGCACCTGAACATTGAGAAAATGATTGTTTGACTGGGACAACAAATTAGGAATCTGTGGCAGAGGCCAAGGAGGCTCCTGGATTAAACTCCTCAGCAGAGGATACCAATGTTGACGTGGCCAGTCTGGTGCTATTAGAATCATGCAAGGCTTGTCCCGTCTGACTTTCAAGAGTACTTTGGGGAGAAGAGGCAGAGGAGGAAAAGCATAAATGTGAAGGTTGCTCCAACTGAAAGACAGAGCATCCACTTTCCAGGCATCTGGGTGGAACATCTTTGTGCAAAATTTTGGAAGTTGAAAATTCAGTGGGGAAGCGAATAGATCTATGTCTGGAGTTCCCCAAGCCACAGTCAATTGTTTGAAAATCTGCGGATCCAGTTTCCACTCGTGGGGATCCACCATTTGTCTGCTCAAAATATCTGCTAGGGAGTTCTGCGCTCCTGGCAGAAACCTTGCTTGAAGATTGATTCGCAAACCCAGAGCAGTCTCCCATAAAATCATTGCTTGTCTGCAAAGAGGGTAGGAATGGGTTCCCCCCTGCTTGTTGATGTACCACACGACTGTTGTGTTGTCTGTTTGCATCAACACCTGTCCTGGCTGAAGGAGTTCCTTGAATGCCATCAAAGCAAATTGAATTGCTAACATCTCTTTCATGTTGATATGCAAATGTAGTAGTTTGGGAGGCCACATGTCTTGTATCCATTTTCCATTGAAGTGCGCTCCCCAAGCCAAGTCCGAGGCATCCGTCGTTAGGATCTGACTCGCCTCTGGTCTGGACACACAGAGTCCCTTGTTTAGGTGACATTCCTGAGCCCACCAAAGTAATTCTTTCTGGATGCAAGGTATAATCCGAATGACAGTGTCCAAACTGTGGCAGTGTTGAGCCCACACACTTTTGAGATACCATTGTAGCTTCCTCATATGCAGTTTGGCATTGGGAAGTACTAGAATGCAAGATGCCATGAACCCCAAGGCTTGAAGGACTGTCCTTGCAGTCAGCCTGGACATTACTGATAACTGCTGGAAGTAGAGAGGAAGAGTTCTTTGTTTGTCCGGGGTCAGAAATGCCATCTGAGAGGCTGTATTCAGTCTCATACCCAGAAAGCACATGTCCTGAGAGGGCACTAGACTGGACTTTATTTCGTTCACAGTATACCCTAGGCACCTTAAAACTGTCATTACATACTGGAGATGCTGTAGTAATTTGTCTTTGTTTTGAGCAAGAATCAGGCAATCGTCCAAATAAGGATAAATTTGTATTCCTCCCTGTCTGAAGAAAGCAATCACAGGAGCCAGAACTTTTGTGAACACCCTGGGCAGTAGATAAGCCAAAGGGCAATGCAGAGAATTGATAATGTAAAGTACCAGCCCGAAATCTCAGGAATCTCCTGCAGCTGGGCTTGATAGGGATGTGAAGATAGGCCTCTTTGAGATCTAGGGTTACCATCCAATGATCTTTGCCTATCATAGGCAGAAGTTGTTGTAATGTTAACATCTTGAACTTTGGAATTTCTAGGTAGGTGTTGAGAATGGACAAATCCAGAATTGGCCTCCAAGTGTTTCCTTTCTTTGGCACCAGGAATAAACGGGAATAAAACCCTAGGCCTACTTCTGAAGGAGGGACCACCTGAATTGCCTCCATCTGTAAAAGTAAAGAAATCTGCTTCTGAGCCTCCAGCCTTTGCTGAGGAGGCACATCCGGTATGCCTTTGAAAGGAGGAAAAGTGTGAAAATAAAACATGTAACCTTGATTTATTATATTCAACACCCATTTGTCTTGGGTGATCAAATTCCAATTTTCTTTGAAAAGTCCCAACTTTCCTCCTAGAGGAG
Organism: Protopterus annectens; assembly: GCF_019279795.1. Lineage (NCBI taxonomy): Eukaryota > Metazoa > Chordata > Ceratodontiformes > Protopteridae > Protopterus > Protopterus annectens. The sequence continues at coordinate 603,782,617 of NC_056746.1, read as the reverse complement.
CTGCCAGTAAGGGAGGGTCTGGCAGCGGAAGATACAGGTCATTGGGTCTGCTTACGAAAGGGCTGACCCCTGCCCTCACCAGAAGACTGTGCAGGAGAACTCCAAGTCCTAGGTCTGAAGGAACCCTGAGCGTGAAAACCCTGCCTCTACCACGTCTAGACCTGCCCTTAGGCTGAAAATCCGAAGAAGGATAAGACCATCCCCTAGCAGGCCAATTCCTACTAAACTTAGGGGGCTGCACCTGCAAAAAATCCTTGACAGTCTGCATAGACTTAGCCTTATCTTCCATCTTTTTCAAAACTGATTCCACAGGAGGACCAAAAAGAACTTCAGATTGAAGAGGAGCATCCAAAATTCGAGCCTTTACATGTTCTGACAAATGTTGGTCCTTAAGCCAGGCATGTCTATGAATAACTGAACCTGTAGCAGCCACCCTAGAAGAAGCCTGAAGAGCATCAAAACCACACTGCAAAGAATGCTTGCCAACTTGATCTGATGCATGAACCAACTCCTGGAGCTCCTTACACTCTATACCCTCAGATAAAGCATCCACCTTAGATTTCAATTGGCCTAATAAAAAGTTCTGATACTTCAGCATATGAAATTGGCAATTCAAAGCCCTCATAGCTAACGTAGAGGAGGTGTACACTTTTTTCCCCCACCTGTCTAACGCCCTAGAATCTTTATCCAAAGGGACTGGATTTTTAACCACAGAAGCCCTAACACCCTTAGGGCCTTGAATAATGGTTTCCGGATCAGCCCTAGGTCTCTTATACAAGTACTTATGTGCCTCTGGAACTCTGTAATACCTGTCAGGCTTAACAGGGGCCGGAGGCAGAGAATCAGGATTAAGGGAAGATTCAGAAAAAACATCCTGAACAACATCTAAGACAGGAGGAATAGCCAAGGGCCTATGTTGTGGCAGAAACAAAAATTCCCTAAGCCTTTTCCGAGAATCTGAAAAATCCTGACCTTCCCACTTGAAATGCTCCCTCATGGTATGTAAAGTTTCAGAAAATGAAAAATCTTCTGGAGGAGAAGCAGAAGGACAGGAGTCCTCTGCATCCGAATCAGAATAGGAAGGAAAATCCTGAATTTCTTCAGCTGAGGAATCAGAGTAGTCCGAGGAATGATCCATTCCCTCTAAATCTGCCTCCACCCTAGGCCTTTTCTCTGGGGGGGGGGGGGCATAGAACCCCAGATCAAAGTAATCAAGTCCTCCGCCATTTTCAACATATGTTTTTTGGGAACAGGGGCTGGAGAGCTAGAAGAATGACCAGGTCCAACAACACCAGGTTTGGCCTTAGCATGGCCTTTAGCCACTGAAGAAGAAGGCCTAATAACCTTTTGTAAGGATGGAGCTACTGAAACCTGAGAAGCACCCTCGGCCTGTCCTAACTCCTGAGAGGCCAACTCCTGTAAAAGTAAAGGTTCCCCCTGGGATTCAGCCGAAACCTCGGCAGGATCCATAGATTCAACCGGAGGCTCCGAAGAACTGGCGTCCGCAACGGACGACTCATCCGGTTTAGATCTCAAAGATTTATCCTTATGCTTCTTAGCGGTAGCGGGCGTCGGAGGATCCGACGGCATGTTATAGTTACACCGCTTACCGAAAACAAGCCTGGCACAGTCTAACCTTCGCTTAATGGTGCGCTTATTAAATCTAGCACAAAAGCGACACCCGACTACGTCGTGCTCAGGCCCTAAGCAAGGAATACAGAGAGAATGATAATCCCTATGAGGTATCTGTTTCCCACAAGAAATGCAATTATTAACTTTTTCTGACATCCGGATAACTGAGGCAAGAAAAAACAAAAATTTCCCCAACGGGGTACTTAGCCCAACTTGGTCTTCGGTCTGAAACTCGGTAAATGAAAATTTCAGAACGCCGAACGGCACTCGCAAACACTGCTTCTGCTTCGGACCACGCGGCAAGAAAGACTGAGGATATGGCGTCGGTCATGCGCTTAAGTACTACTGCGTACTGACGTCAGCTCTAAGCAACAATGACTGACGCCAGCCTAGCCCTTTGGTATTCGGGCCGACCGAGGACAGCGGACTACCCACAGGTCATGACTGCAGCAATGTGAGACGAAGAACATCTCCTCTATACTCGACACTCATCAGACCACTAATTGAACACAATGCTCCCTTTTGCATGTACCTCACCAGACACCTGCAACAAGTGGAGAAACCGCAGAGGTTTCTAATCAAGAAAATTGAGGGCCTCCAAAACATGACCTACACAAAGACTGAAGACCCTGTCTCTGTACTCTGTATCCTACAGACTGCTGAGTGGCGACCTATGCCTGGCCTACAGAGCATTCTCTGACCCTGCTCTAATGGCAATGCTGCATATCCATATATCAAATGGGACAAGACTCACTTGCTCCAGGGATTTCAACCTAGCCTGTGACAAACAGAACATGTTGGACAGACAGATACGTCTCCCAGAGATTGCTGCTTCTCTGGAATAAACTCCCACTTCATGTGAAGCATAGCTCCAGAATGACCCTATTTAAGCACAACCTTGACAATTGGATAGGAAACTGTAAATTCTCCCTGGGGGTGGCACCTATGTCCCTCATGGGCAGGGGCAGTTGGTGCTAATCACTGAAGCCCTCTGCTAACAATGATCTTCTAACCATGGCCAGGTAGGGAACAAATGTATTACATGGCTAGGCTTGTTAAGGCCCAACGGCCATTAGCCTAGTAATCATCTATGAACCTAAGATTGACTGGCTTGTGAGAATATGTTTTTTAAGTTTTTCCAAAGAGGGCATATTGCTTTGTGCTTTCTAACACAACACAATGCTTTGCAAGATTACACGGAGTGACAGAGCTTTCTTTTGATTCTGCTGATTTAGATATATTCCAGGTTTTTTCAGGCTTCATTTCTAAACTGTAATATAATTTTTAATTCTTTGGTTATCCATCTATTCTGATTAGGTTTGATAAGATGTCAGACTAAGGGGAAAGAGTGAGTTGCACTGACAGAAGGGCAGCAGCTACAACATTAGCTACAGGTTCCGTGTTTTGGCAGATGAAGGTGTACTGTTGGTCTGTGGTAAAGTGGTTTTAAGCTTTGCGAAGATGCTCTCAGATTTGGCCTGATGACTACAGTAGGAAAAGGTTTTATTTTTATGCTGTTAATTGGACTGGACAGTTGTTGAAAACAGAAATGAAGGCAGTTAACCGGAGGAAATTTTACTTGGGATATTACTTACAATTAGGTCTAACAGAGAGGTTTGTCAATCTTGTAGTTTGGTTTTCATGGTTATGGGATTATGTGGATTACGCTAAGGCCGTTCTTATTAACAAGTGGATTTACAGTGAGGTCTCCATGAGTACTAGTTGCTTGGATTGAGGAATAGTATAAAATAATAGTGCTGTCCAGCTGCTAGGCTTTTGTTAGTGAAGAGTGGGTGGTAAGTAGGCATACACTGAAAGAAGTGTTTAAGGAATGATAATTTTGCAGCTATCCAGTTTGTTTCTGGTCTGTAATGGATGTTGACTGTGAATATAACTGGAGTCTTAAGTGGGGTTTGTATAGTAAAGGAACTCCTTCTCTTGCTCTTATACCTATCTGTTGTTTAAAACGAACTGTAGCCTGGCAGGTGGAAGTGGAGGGGCACGAGTATTGTCTTTTATCAATGACTCTGTGATGGCTATGACACTAGGCAAAGGTATTCGTTTTTCCTGTTCATTTTTTTTAAATGGTTCCAGCATTTAAGAGGCATCATATAATTGTGCTTACAATGGGAGGCGAGTGGCTGCAGTAGTTTTACATTGGTTCTGGGTTTGTGTCGATGTTTCCTTGTAAATTAAAAGTGTTGAAAGTGTGACAGTTGTTTTACTGGAGTGTAGGGATATTAAAATTAAAACTGTAAAGATTAAAGAGCTTTTCACCAAGAAAGAGGCAAGGTTCTTTATCTCACCCAAGTATTGTCCTGTAAAACATCTGTGACAAGAAACAATTGTGTGGGAAGCAGAACACAAGGTGAAAGAAACTACTTTTTTCAACTCCAGCAAGAAGTCAGAATAGAGACAAACAATGACACAGAATCCGGAAGTCTGAGAGAAATAAACGGGATGGAATAATCCCTACTGCCACTTGTCTAAGATAATGAGACTAACAAAAGTTAAAAATAAATGAAGCAGCAGTCCAAGGACATGTACTGCATCCTGAGATGCAAAACAACTGAAGCAGAAGTAATTGTGTCCAGTAATCAGCAACAGAGAGGTATAAAAAAGTCTTGAAGTCAAGCAGAAACGTAACCAAATCAGACCCTATTGAAAATGTTCAGGTGTAAGGAATCCAGCAGGACTGATCATATTTTGATTAACTTTAATACAGTATATCCTATGACTATGACTGATGGCTAGGAAAGAAGAATATCTTTCAGTTGGTTTTGATTAGCAAATGTTATAGATAAGAAAAAAGTTTATATTTATTGATTAATTAATTGATATTTGATTACCAGGAAAGTCTGACAGGGTGGGTGCCCATTTTCAGCAGAGGCACAGGAAGAAAAACTCCAAAGTACTACAAAACATTTTAAGAACAATAATTTTACAATCCTCAAAAATAATACAAAAACATCTACAGTTTAAATAATTATACCAAATTAGACACAAGGTGACAACTATGGTTAATAAACAATGATAATTAACAGAAACCACCAGGAAATAAACGCTCCTAAGCCAGTTCCCGTGATTAATCTTGATAAAGCAAAAACAAAGGCAAAGGAGCAAACCTATGCAGAGTAACATTATGCACATAAAAAAAAGTGCAGTCCAGTAGACAAAGGTGCCATAAAAATCCAATAAAACGTTTATTCTGAATGCAAAGCAGGTAAGCGCTTTTGCCAACAGCCTTCCTCAGACCATTAACAGAGGACACAAGTAACACTTTGCCTTATATATCTTGTTAATTAATTATGCAAATAATTGATGACATCATTGCCTACATTAAAATATGCTTTAAAAGGGAAATATAACTCAAATATATATATATATGTATGTATATATATATATATATATATATATATATATATATATATATATATATATATATATATATATATATACACACACAGCATTTCTTCCAAATTATATCAAGATACTAAATAATAGTAATTAATACTAAAAATGAGTGTACATAAATAAAATGGACAAAAAAAGAAGTTATGTACTCACCATAACGTTCCATCTGAGTAGTTATACTTCATTTTTCTGCAACCTGTGGGTATTCGGATCCGAACCGGCAACTTTTTTTCTAACATCTGCACCAAGCTCTGAGCTAGTCTCCTTACCCATAATGCATTACCATCTCCCACCTTCCCTCTGATAGAGTTTGCTGCAACTAAATACATAAGCAACTCAGCCCAATGAACCAAACCTGTATAGACAGGACAAGGTCCGGGGGACGGAGGGAGGGAAGGTTGCAGAAAAATGAAGTACAGCTACTCAGATGGAACGTTATGTTGAGTACATAACTTCTTTTTCTGAAGTAGTTAACTTCATTTTATCTGCAACCTGTGGGACAGAGTCCCCAGCTACTCCAATCTTGGGAGGCCCTTATGGAAGGATATTCCTGAGCACCGCAGAGCCAAAGGATGCTCTACCCCTACAAATCAGATCTAATTTGTAATGGGAAATGAAGGTATGTGAATTGGCCCAGGTCACTGCTGCACAAATGTCATCCAAAGGCACCCTAGACCAAAAAGCAGCGGAAGTCACCATGCACCTGGTAGAGTGAGCTTTAACAATACCAGGAGAAGATAAACCTTTTGCTTTGTAGTCATGCAAAATGCAGAGAGTGATCCATCTGGCCAAAGAAACCTTAGAAATAGCCTTTCCCAGAAAGGATTTGGAAAAGGAAACAAACAACTGGTCAGTCTTGCGGAATGATTTTGTTCTACGAAGATAGAAGCGAAGTTGTCTATGAAAATCTAACAAATGAACTTTGTAGTCACCCTTGTTTTGGAAGTTAGGAAAGAAAACAGGCAGATTAATGGACTGGTTTATATTTGCTTCAGATGCCACTTTAGGTACGAAAGAAGGATTAGTACGGAGAGAGACCCTATCCTTATGGAAGACCAAATGAGGCGGCATGGCAGACAGAGCTTGAAGCTCAGAAACCCTCCTAGCTGATGTGATGGCGACTAGGAAAGCTGTCTTCCAGGATAAAAATTTTAAATCCACCGAAGCTGCAGGTTCGAATGGAGGCACCACCAATGCCTGTAGGACAAAGGTAAGGTCCCAAGGGGGCACTGAATCCTTGACAGGAGGGCGCAGTAGATAAGTGCCTTTAAGAAAGGCCTTACACAGCCTACAAGAGGCTAAGGCAATGTTGTCTTCACCAACATGACAATTAGAAATGGCTGCCAATTGTATTTTCACTGCGGAGGAGCTAGCTCCTTGCTGAAAAATGCCAGACAAGAAATCCAACACCGCTGGAACATGGGCTGTAAAGGGATCTAGGTTTCTCTGTGAGGCTCAAATGGAAAAACGCTTCCATTTACTGCAATAAAGTTTCCTAGTGGAATCTTTAGAAGAAGCCACCAGTACGGATTTTAACGGGGATGAAAGACCTGGAGTCCTGGCAATCAACGGAACTGGAGCAACCAAGCTGTCAGCTTGAGGCTGCCCAGGTTGGGCGGGCAGACACCCGAAGGATGGGAGATTAGATCCAGAACTCACGGAGGTGCTAAGAGATGAGACCAAAGGAATGGGAACCAAACCTGACGAGGCCAGAACGGGACAATGAGGATAACTTTGCATCGCAGTCGGCAAGCTTTTTGAAGAAACTTCGGAATGAGTGGCAATGGAGGGTAAGCATACAGAAGCCCGGGGGGCCAAGCATTGACTAGAGAGTCTCTGGGGGCTTCCCCTGGTGAGGGAATCAGAGCGAAGAACTCGCTGCACTTCACATTGGAAGGAGATGCGAAGAGATCACAGCAAGGCTGACCCCATGCAAGGAATATCTCCTCCGCTACAGACTGTTTCAGAGAGCACTCATACAGCATCAGAACAGCCCGACTCAATCTGTCTGCTAAAATGCTGGAGCGCCCTGGGATGTGCATTGCTATCAGAAATCGACCAGTGGAGATTGTCCACTCCCACACTCTCATGGCCTCGCGACATAGGGGATAGGATCTGGTCCCCCCCTGCTTGTTGATATACCAGACAACCGATATGTTGTCTGACTGAATTGCAATCAATCCGAAAGGAAGGACAGTGTGAAAGGCTTCCAACGCTAAAAGCACTGCCCTCATCTCTAGAACATTTACGTGCAACTTGGTCTCTGACTGAGACCACGTGCCTTGGACTGTCCTTCCTGAAGAGTGCCCCCCCCACCCGAGTTGGGAGGTGTCCGTGGTCACTGTGGCTTGGACTGGAGATGACACGAAGGGGAGTCCTTCTAATATCTCCGGTAAATTTAACCACCAAAGAAGGGACGTCCTGCAGACGAGATGTGACTGATCCTGATCGGAAATTCCATGGGCAGGTCTAGCCAAGGCCATCGAACTGCCAGAGTCCATTGAAGAATCCGCATATGAAGGCACGCACAAGGGAGAATCGATATGGAGGTGGCCATGGATCCCAGTGCCCGGAAAACCTCGCTCGCCTTTGGAGACATAAAGTTCGCTATTTGAGCTATGCGGCACCTGAGGTGTAAGATCCTGTCTGGAGTTAAGAATACTTTCATCTTCAAGGTGTCCAGCTGTGCCCCAATGAAGTCTAAAACTTGTACTGGTTGCAATTGGGATTTCTGAACATTGCCTGTAATCCCAAATAGATCTGCCAACCAAATGAAGTAGTCTCGGGCCAGACAAAGCAGATGCTTATTGGGCACAGCGAAGAGCCAGTCGTCCAGGTAAGGAAATACCTGAATACCCTGAAGCCTCAGGTGAGCCGCTACAACTGCCATTACCTTGGTGAACACCCTGGGAGCTGTGGTGAGACTGAAGGGTAGGGGTCTGTACTGAAAATGACTGTCTCCCAGACGGAAGCGCAGAAACCTCCTGGAGATGTGGTAGTAAGCATCCTGGAGGTCTAACGAGCACATTCAGTCGCACTCTCGGAGATAAGGTAGAATGGACTGTAGGGTGACCATCTGGAATTTCTGTTTGGCTACAGACAGGTTCAAAGTTGACAGGTCTAGAATGGGCCTGAGGTCCCCTGTCTTTTTTGGCAATAAAAAGAACCTCGAGTAGACGCCTGATCCGGACTGGTAGGGGGGGACCTGTTCGATGGCTCTTTTGAGAAGCAGCTTTGAAACCTCTAGAGCTGCGGCCTCCCTGTTAGCGGGTGGAACATCCGGGAGGGGTTTAGGAACATTTGGAGGGGCAAGAAATGGGATTGTGTAACCTCTGGATATAATCTGTAACACCCAGCGATCTGTCGTAATGGACTTCCAATGCCGCTAATCTTCCCCAGACTGCTTCCAGAGTAGGACAGCTGGGCAACCCCTCAAGGTTGCTGACTGGGTCTATCAGAAAAGGGTTCCCTAGACCCAAAATTCCTGGGACCCCCTCTACCTCTGGGTCGGCATCGATCCTGTTCCCCTCTGCCTCTGGAGGAATAACTGTCCTGAGAATCCCGGGAAAACTGAGATTTTCGAAATCACATCTTCTTTTGCCCTCTGATTCCTAGAGAGGGCCCGCTGAGGGTTAGAGAAGCGGATCCCGATGGCAGACAAAGTCTTCCCGTGCTTTTCGCTCTGGACAAGTGTGTCACATACTGTCTTCCCAAAAAGGGAAGAACAGTCACAGGGAGCATTAATAAACAATGCCTTGAAAGGGTCTGCAAACTGACACAACTTGAGCCAGGCATGACGCCTCATGGCTATGCCTGTCCCGGCCGCCCTAGCTGCTCCTTCCATGGCATGGGAAAGGAGCCACATAGACGTGTTTGAGACTGACTTCAGAGTAGACATTTTCGCAGAGAACAACTGTTTGTCCTGCGGCGATAAAGACTCTGAGGTTAACTCAGTGAATTCCGATGCAAGGTCTCGCTGAAGCCGGATCACATGTGCCATGGATTGAAAAGGTCGCAGAGGAATAAATGCACTTCCCAAACCTATCCACCGACCTGGACTCCTTGTCTGGAGGGTGGACTGAGGAACTCTCCTGTGCTAGTTCCTTCTTGGTGGCTGCTGCGACCAACATAACGTCAACTGCGGCTACTTTTGACCAAGGTTGTCTGTCAGAAGGGGGAGATAAAATTTTGTCGGGGCATTTGGGGATGGGCTCTACAGTGTCAGGCTCGTTCCATGCCCGCGTGCTGATAAGGGTCCACCAAGGGGTCCACTGGCGGGGACACCCAGGAAGTAGATGGGCTTAAGCCAAAGGCCTCCAGGAACACTGACTCATCCCCAGAAGGTTTTGGGGCTGACCAACCTCCCCTCTGGCAGAGGATCTCCATGTTTTCTCCGAAGGAGACATCTTCAGGAGGTGACCTGGGGGAACCTTCTCCTTCATCTAAGTCAGTGACCATAGTGAGGGACTCGGGAGAGTCTAAGTGCCTCCTTTTGCACTTGCGCTTACGGTGACCCTCTTCAGTGGGACTCTCAGAAGAGGACTCGTGAGCCGCAGGGGGTTCCTCAGGGGAAATAACCTGGGGATCCTCTGGCATAGGCTGTCCCTGATACAGGATGAAGGGAGTCGTCGCCAAATCCAGGGGTGTCTGGGTGGAATCCGAGGGGATGGGCTGGGGTCTCAATCCCTTGGAGAGAACCCTCTCCACCACTTCGAAGGACAGCATACCTCCTTGGCATCCAGCAAGGAAGTCCCCCCCTCCCTGGATCTGAAACAAGGGTAGCCGGAGGTCTGAGAAACAGGTCGGATCCGAAAAAGTTGGAGCCAAAGAATCCATTCCCTCGGGTCCGACTCCCTGTCCGTGGCTCCAAGAGTCACTAAGGTCCGAACTGGTCGGATCCGAGGAGCTCAAGGTAACAGCCGGAGTCGAGGTTGGGGGACAACACTACAATAGTTTGGAATATTTCACACACACCTTTAGATAGAGATGAGTTGGAACTATTGAACATGGGCCTATCATTTATACCAACAGTACACAGCGATATAACAGATACCATCATAGACACTAAATTATTTTGTAAGGAATGTTCAACTGAAATTATTTGGGAATAAAAACAATGATATTCATGTACAACAGTTTACTAAACCTAGTTCATACATCCCCAATTATCATCCTTTATTGGATGTGTGCAATAAATTAGTAGAAGATGATGTCTAACTTATGTCAGAATTGTGAAAATGTAAATAAAGAGGTAATTTAACACGCAGACATAAGTTAGCTTTACAAAGACTCAGAAATGACCATAACATCATTATCAGGCCAGCAGACAAGGGTGGCCCTACTATAGTGATGGATATGCATGAATATAATCATTTGATGACTGTAATGCATGCTGAGAATAGATTTTATTCAATTATACACATTGATGATGCTCAAGCATGTGTTTTAAGGCTTTATGATACCTTAGATGATTTAGTTAACGTCACAAGTCACGTGATTAGTTTAGAACTATATAAGTTTTTTTTTAGAGTTGACAATCCATTGATACCCACCATCCAGGGCCTGCCTAAAGTTCACAAGGACTCTCTTCACCCACCTATGAGACCTATTGTGGCCGGTAGAGGGTGGGTTACCGAACCAATGTCTTCATACATTGAGAAGATGCTAAGGCCCAGTAGATATGAACTCTGTTATTTTAAGAGATACAAAACAGTTTTTATTAGACTTATATGTGAGGATGGAAACAGTGAATGATGATGCCCCCTTTATTTTAGTAACTCTAGATGTTAAATCTCTCTTTACAGTTATTCCGAATCAGGAAGGTATAGAATGTATTCATAATTATCTTATACAACAAACTGACTTTAGTTCTGTTAAAGTGGCTTTATTATGCCTCTTGCTGGAAATTGTACTGGAGAACAATCTCTTCTTGTTCCATGAGAATTTGCACATCTACAAAGATGGAGTGGCTATGGGCAGATCTTGTGCCAACAGTTACGCCAACTTAGTTATGGCTCATTGGGAAAGGAAGAATATTTTTGTTCTACCTAGGTTTCAGAGATGCGCGTCATCTTTTATAAACATTTTGTGGACGATATCTTTTTTCTATGGACAGGCAGTAATAAAGAACTGTACACTTTTTTTGAAGAGGTCAACTCTCTCACACATTGAGATTTACCATGATAGAACCAACATCTAGGATTACCTTTTTAGATGTTTTTATAGAGAGGTTGAGTAATGGTAAATTTAACACTGGTGTTCACAGGAAATCCTGTTATAAGAATACATTATTATATAGGGGGGAGTATGCACCCTAGATATGTTTTTAAAAACATTATTAAGGGACAAGCTATTAGCGCCTCTAGGCTGAATCCCACTCTAGATGGTTATGAAAAAGAATTGATTGATGTGAAAGAAAGATCAATAGCTAGGTCATATAAACCTGATGAAATACTTGATGGGACCCAAGGAGAACATAATAGGACTGATGTAGCTTGTTCATATTTCTCAGATATGGGTATTGATACATATTGAATGAGACAAGAATCAATATCAACTATTAATACTGATACATCTGTTCAGAAATTTCTTTTCTTTTTTTTTTTTTTTTTGCACATGATGTTGGGAATGTCAAAGACATTCAGAGACATTGGGGGGGTTTTGACTGTTGACCCATGTGGTAGTAGGTGACAACCCTCATTTTCATAGGTTCACAAGTTGGTACTAGTCTATCGGCCGTAGGGCCTATATAAGCCAAGCCATAACAATTCCCTGGCTATTTCTTCCCACACTATTTACTTCCCTGGACCAATGTCCTGCCTTCCATTTAGGAACAAGAAGAATTTACATAGGCTTTTGTGTTAACCTAGGACTTTTCATTCTCACAGTTTTGATCCTATACTTAAACGTACATCCCCATGTAACAGTTATAATTTCTGTAATTTTATACTTATTCATCCGGTTACTTATCGATGTTTTAGAAGTGGTGTGGAAGCCAACATAACAAGGATCATGTAGCATACCTTGCTCAGTGTATATCCTGTCCTGCCTTCTATGTCCGTAAAACTGACAGAAGGCTTAGGGACAGGATAAGAGAACATTTATATCAGATATGTAATTAAATCCAGTACTAATGCATTGTCTAAGCATGTCCTTGAAACGGATAGCTTACACACATTCAGGTTTATGGCCCACCATGTCAATACACCTAGTATGAGGTGAGGAGATGTTAGAAATTACACTGAAAGAATTGAGACGAGATGGATCATCAAACTTAGGGTACATATTAGCCCAGGTTTGAATGATAAAATCACTCAAAGTGGTTTTGAAGAACAGGAAATTAGTTGTGAGATAATGTGTTTTGTCCATTTTATTTATGTACACTCAATTTTAGTATGAATTACTATTATTTAGTATCTTGATATAATATGGAAGAAATGCTGTATATATATATATATATATATATATATATATATATATATATATGTTTGAAAGTTATATTTCCCTTTTAAAGCATATCTTAATGTAGGCAATGATGTAATCAATTATTTGCATAATTAATTAACAAGATATATAAGGAGAAGTGTTACTTGTGTCCTCTGTTAATGCTCTGAGGAAGCCTGTTGGAGAAAGCGCTTAACTGCTTTGTATTCAGAATAAACGTTTTATTGGATTTTTATGGAACCTTTGTCTATTGGACTGAACTTTTGTTTTTGGTTAATAATAGATAAAACTTGTATGACAGCGACTGAATATTTACAGAAATGTTATCCAGTTTAGAAAAGTTAAAGGTATGTTAGTATAATATAAACTGGAACTGCAATGTGAAAGGAGCGAAAACAGTAGGGTTATGGCATATTTAAGGGGCAATCAGGAGAGAGAGAGACTAAATTCAAATAAGGAAGTGAGTGAAGAAAGAGAAGTACGTACGTGTAAGCATGAACAGGCATTTACTCAAATTTAGAGACAATTTATCCTGAGGTTGAACAAGAACAGATCCAGACTTTAGCTAGGAAGTCTTTCAGAATGGTTTTAAAGGACTTGAAGGAGAGGACTGATCTTATGGCTAAAGGTAAGGAGTTCCAGGCCTTAGCACCATAGTATGAGTACAGACCATGCCCAGCAGACCTAACAGCCTTGTGGTAAAAAGGAGTTTTTGGTTACTGCATCGCAATGACAGACTGAGAACAGTTGTGTAGAATGGAATTTAGTGCTGGACAAGCAGATGGATTCTGCACAATTTTACAGGTAGCAAGAAGCTGTGTATACGACGGCTAATGGGGTAGTTCTAAACAATTTAGGCTTTTTATTGCTACACAGTGGTGGGCTCTGAAAGGGGTATTTAGTCACTTTATTACAGTATTGTTCAAGTTTTGCTTTTTGTAATGCTTGGAGGTTAGCAAATATAGTGCCATAAGGTAGTGAGGGGTGGAGGTTAAGTATTTTCAAGTTTGGTTTTATTTGGGATTAGGGGAACATTTTTGACTCTGTAAAGGATCACTAGTTTTTGATGTGTTTTTTATGAAATTTTATTTATGCAAGTCAAATTTAAGAATATCATACCTGATAATTTGCTATGAGAAGTGACTTCAATGGCTGTATTAAGCCAGTTTTTTTATATTTTGTTTTTTCACGAGAGAGGGATTTGGAGGGAAAGTAGCAGTTTTTTTTTTTTTTTGGGGGGGTGAGCATGAGTTGTGAGTTACTAAGCAAAGTTTGAGTGGCTGTTAAAGTTTCCTGAGTAATTTATTTTGAGATGTGCCAGGCTGTCTGATGTGCATATGCATGTGAAGTCAATCTGCGTATTATATTAGGTGCAGATTTGTGGAAGGGTGTTGGCGAAAATGTTAAAAAGGAAGGGACCAATGATAAAAAAATGATGGTACATCTGAAGTAGAACATTTCTGTAAAAAAAAAAACTGTGTCAAAGGCTTTAGACAAGTCTAGAAATGAGGAGACCAGTTTACCGTTTTCTCTAGCTTTACTGACACAATCTATAAAGGTTAGAAGTGCAGTGTTAGTACTATGTTGTGTGGGGTATTAGGAATTCTTCATGCAGGAGATAATTCGGTAACTGTTTTTAAATATATTTTTCAAGTATTTTTGAAAGGATGGATAAGAATGCTATAGGTCTAGAGTAAGTGATTTCTGTTAAATTCCCTCCTTTCTGTACAGGGATAATGTGTGATTGTTCTTCCAGAGAGTGGGAACATGGGATTCCTGGAATGACCTTTTTAGTATTCAATAATAATACTGAATATTAGAAATAATCATGATTATTCAACACTTTTAAGTGTAAATTGGCCACTTTTAAAGTGACAATGTTTGCACACATAATATCTAATACATTTTCTACCTCATCTAAAAAGCGAAACGTAAAGAATTCATATCAGCAATTCGCCTTTTTAACAGAGCTTTTAGCTATCAACTAAAAAAATATATATCAAGCTGAAAACAAAAAAAGCTAAACAAAAATTACAAAGATAAAATTATATAATTTCAGGTAAAAAAAAAATTTTAAGTAAGATTTTTTTAACATCAAGATAAATTAGGGAAATTTCTAGCATTTCAATGCTGTGATTATACGTCTAGAAATGTAATAATATAATTAAAGGACATGCATGTAGAGTTGGTATTGGATCCAAAGTTTATATAAAAAAAAGAGAAGTCTGAATATTTAAAAAAACGTTAGGGTAATAATGAACATAGTTAAGATGCACCAAAAACAATCTTGGATATTTATGAGCCAGATAAATCAATTGATGATATTAAAGAAGCAATATCATCATTACATAAAAAAATAAGTCACCAGTTCCAGATTGTTTTGTTTTGTTGTGGAATTTTATCAATGTTTGTGTCACCTAAATTCTATCAACTAGTCAAATGTATGACCATTACCAATTAGCATACTCCAATGACTATGAATCAGGTACAGATGATGCTGATCTTAAAAGAAGGTAAGAATGGTACAAAAACAGAGAGTATAGACATATTTAAATTCTCACCACTAATTTGATTACTGCCTCGGCGACCCATTAAAAGCTAATTAAGAAATAAATTCAATGTTATCTCCAACTGAGTTTGATTTTTGTCCAGGAAGAAATATGACTGACAGGGATAAGTATTTACAGGCAGTAAAAAAAAGTTATGTTCTTACCACAACGTTCCATCTGTGTTGTTGATCTTCATTCATTCATGAGTGGGTTTTGGTTCCATCCTCGGAACCGACTCGGCCGGTATACAATCTCACACCAGCCAAACACTCTTGAGCTAAGAATACCCATAGTGCCCTTCTCCTTATCTCCTCAGATCGAGTTTGCCTGCAAGAAGAAGAAAGCAGAGGCTTTGTCTGAGCAAATGCCCTATTAAGTAACCAGGACCAGATCCGAACCTCCAGGAGTCTTTCGGAGGGAGTAGGAGGGTGGGATGTCATGAATGAACAACAACACAGCTGGAACATTATGGTAAGAACATAACTTCTTTATCTGATGTTGTTTGATCATTCTTGATGAGTGGGACAGAGTCCCTAGCTACTTTATGTCCTGGGAGGCCCTATAGAAAAGATATTCCTGAGCACCACTGAGCCGAAGGATGCTCTCCACCTGGAGACCAAGTCCAATTTGTAATGAATGATAAAGGTATGAGGGGTAGCCCAGGTAGCTGCTGCACAAATATCATCCATAGAAGCTCTGGAGTGGAAAGCTACTGAAGTAGCCACTGATCTAGTTGAATGAGGTTGGATTTTAGTGATAGATGCATTTTGTTCTGTTGATAAAGGAAATGCAGTCTCTCAGCCATTTTGCCAATGTGACTTTGGAAACAGATTTCCCCAGCTTGGGTCCTGAAAAAGACAGGAACAATTGATCAGATTTTTGGAAGGATTTAGTTCTGTCCAAAATAGAAATGTAACTGCCTACGGAAATCCAATAAATGCAAACAATATTCTCCTTTATTAGAGAAATTTGGAAAGAAGACTGGTAGGTCAATTGATCGATTCATATGCAATTAGGTAAAAAAAAAAAAAAAAAAAAAAAGGGGGTTAGTTCACAGTGATACTCTCTCTCTCTGTGGAAAACTATGTAAGGACATTTCGCACACAAGTCCTGCAATTCATAAATCCTTCTTGCTGAAGTAATGGCTACCAGGAATAAGGATTTCCAAGACAGGAATTTCATATTGCAAGTGGCAGAAGACTCGAAGGGGCTCAAAGGGATGAAGAGTCAGAGTTTGTAGGACTAGAGTCAAATTACAAGGTTCAATGGGGTCTTTGAAGGGCAGTTTAATATGTACGACTCCTTTCATAGGTGTGTACTAGGTCAATAGCCTTGGAGCCTTTACAAGCCTAGCCCATAGAAGTACCCTGGCATCATGCCGCAGTTAGTTCCTGGTGCCTCTATCAAGTAGAGCTACTGGAGTGAACCCCGGGGTGAACTTTCTATTTCCCATCCACTCAAGATTTCTCTTGAAAAAGGCCAGTGAGGTGCTCTGCTTGACGTGTATGGGAAGTCTATTCCAGAGCATGGGCAATCTCTGGGTTATGAACCTATCCCTCCAGCATGTTTTGTTGATTGTGGTAATGAGGTTGAGGTCCCTGGAGAGTGTGGTGTGGAGGAATTGGGATTTCTTTAGGTTTAACATTTCTAACAGGGCTAGGTCAGGCATGGCTTTGTAAGTCAAGCAGGGATCGCCTCTTAATAGATGATATGAGACGGAGAAAAGCTGGAGTTTTTTTAGTCTGTCCACGTAGGGCATGTGTTTAAGGCCTAGGATCCTCTTCATGAGGTACTTTTGTGGCCTTTCCAGCTGATGCAGGTGTTTAGTGAGGTACATGCCAACTGGGGTATTACACTTCATGATTGGTCTAATGAGGGAAGAGTAGAGAGAGATAATGAAAAAAAAGAGTTTATTTGTTTTAGGTAATTGATGAAGTGATATTTGTTATTTAAGTATAGCTTGTGCTACTGTGATGTTAACTATGTGAAAGGCTTGCTAGCCGAAGAGCTGGAGTATTAAACATTTTTGGATGTTATGCTTCTGCAGTTGGTGTTTTTCGCTTTTTCTGTTTTTTTTTTTTTTTTTTTTTTTTTTTTTGAGAGAGATGATTACCTCTTTCTTCCTGGAAGCAAAACTCTTTGTAATGAGATGTGTCACACAGAAGGACTTTCTGACGAAAGTGACAATGTGGTGGTCAAAGGAGAGGTTGCTGTCAACCTGCGTCCCCGGATCTCTTATAACGCTTATAACGCCTTCAGTGTTCAGTGGGCTACCATCAAAAAGGTTTTACAGAAATGGTGGGACATCAAAGAGGAGTCTTGAAAACAATTATGGAAATTTGACATAGCTGCTAAATGGACTCGAATGGTAGAAGCTGACGCTCCTGAATGAAGTAAAGTTGATCAATACTCCAACACTGAATTAACCAGAGTGGAGAAAGGGTTCAGTTCTTTTTCTCTAGACCAAAGGACAAACCTATTCCATTTACTATAATACATCTTTTTTGTGGAGGGTTTATGAGAAGCCAGAAGTATTTTATGGACAGGAAAAGATAAATTATTATGCCTGGCAATTACTGGAATTGGCGGTACCAAACTCAGCTTGAGGCTCGGTAGGTTTGGGTGGGTCAACCCTTGAGGGTGTGACAGTAGTCACTAAGTTGGATCCAGAGTCCGTGGTTGGTGAACCAGGTGAGGCCAAAGGAAAGGGAACCAGACTTGTTGGGGCAATTGGGTGCAATGAGGATCACTTTGTCTTTTAACTGAATTGCTTTCTTTGGAAATTGTGGAATCAGAGGAAAGGGAGGGAAGGCATAAAGCAGTCCCGGGGGCCAACTGTGTACTAGAGCATCCCTCAGGGACTCCCCCTGAGGGGGGGATTAGGGCAAAGTAGCTGCTGCATTTGTGGTTGAAGAGAGAGGCGAACAGATCACAGCAAGGCTGACCCCAGGGGTGGAAAATCTCCATTGCTACTTCTGGGTTGAGGGACCACTTGTGAGGTAAAAGAATGCATCTGCTCAGTTTGTCCGCAATCACGTTGGAATTCCTGGGAAAGTGCATTGCTATCAGAAAACTGTTGGAAGCTATCGCCCACTGCCAAACTCTCATGGCTTCCCAACACAAGGGGTAAGATCTAGTTTCGCCTGTTTGTTGATGTACCAGAAGACAGACATGTCTGACTGGATAGCAATCGTCATGGACGAAGGACAGATTGAAATGCTTGCAACACCAGAAGCATTGCCCTCAGTTCTAGGACAACGATATGCAAATCAGCCTCTAAGGGGGGCAGAGTGCCTTGGACTGTCTGTCCCTGAAAATGTGCGCCCCCCCCAATCTGGGATGCATCTGTGTTCACTACGGCCTTGGGCTGAGGGAATGAGAAGGGACGGCTTCATAGTTCCATTTCTGGCTTCATCCACCAATTCAAATCCTGTCTGCAGTGGTTTGTTAAGCGAATTGAAAAGGACATGTGGTGTGTCAGTAGGGACCACTGTGACGCTAGGAGCCATTGTAGCAATCTCATGTGGAGTCTTGCTAGAGGGGACTACAGTAATCATTGCTGCCACAGAACCCAGTAGCTGCAGGACCGAATGAGCTGGGACTTTGTCTTGACAGAATTTCACTTGGAGTTAGGATCTGAGTCTCTGAAGCCTGTGAAGAGGGAGGGAGACCAGACAAGAACTTGTGTTGAGTGTTGCTGCAATGAATTCTAGACATTGAGTGGGCTCTATTTTTTATTTCTCTTCATTTATTGAGATCCCTAGGAGTCCTGCTAGCTGTAAAGTGTAGTGTAAGGCAGTAGATGCTTAGTGGGGGCCATAAGGAGCCAATCATCCAAATATGGAAACACCCGGAATCCTTGCAGTCTCAAGTGAGCTATTACTCCTGCCCTGCATTTGGTGAACAGTCTGGGGGCTGTGGAGACACCAAATGACAGCGCACAAAATTGGTAGCGACTGGCTCCCAGCTGGAAGCAGAGATATCTTCTGGAGCATTGTCCATTTTTATGTGGTAAATACATATTCTGAAGATCTATTGAGCACATCCAGTTGTCTTTTTCCAAAAACAGAGGAACAGACTGAACCGTGATCACCTGGAATTTGGTCTGTTTGACTAACTTGTTTAGGATGCTGAGGTCTAAAATTGGCCTCCAGTCCCGTCTTTTTTGGCACTAAAAAGAATATTGAGTAGAATCTGGATTCTATCTGGTCTGGTGGGACTGTCTGGATGCCTCTTTTTGGAGCACCTTTTGGATTTCTTGTGTTGCTGTGTCCCTCTGACTGGGTGGAATGTTAGGAATTCGCTGTTGTGGTTTCGGGTAAAGGTCAAACGGGATGTGATGACCTCTGGTCATTATCTTCTGCACCCAAGAATCTGTTGTTATGGAATGCCAGGCTAAATGGTGCAGAGAGAATCTTCCCCGGCCTGCTTCTAGAGGTAAGCAATCGGGCCACTCTTCAGAAGCGCTGGTAGGGCTTTCCCAGAGAAGGAATCCCTGGACCCCTGGTTATGCAGGCCCCCCTGGCTCGGGGAGGGCATCTTCCTGATGAATTCCCCCCTCTGCCCTGAGGGGAAGAATCACCACGTGTGTCACGGAAAGGCCTTTGACACTTCTTGAACCACATCTTTCTGCTCCTCTGATACCTACACAGTAGGTTCGTTGGGGAGCGAAAAAATGTATGCTCATGGTAGAAAGGGTCTTGTCGTCCTTCTCACACCTGGCTAGCATGTCCCTAACTTTCGGCCCAAAAAGACAGAAAGCATCAACGGGAGCGTTAATAAAGGAAGACTTAAAGTAGTCCACAAAATTGCATGAGAGCATCCAGGCATGATGTCTCATAATGCCTACACTCGCTGCTCTGGCTGCCCCTTCAGTTGTGTGCAATCAACTGCATGGACAAATTAGAAATATTAGAAATGGACTCCAGGGTAGCAAGCTGTGAGGCAACTTTGTCACGTACCTTGTCAGACACTGCTCCTGCTAATGATCCTGTGAGTTTAGTGATCAGGTCTCTCTGGAGATGGGTAAAATGTGCCAAATAGTTCAATGACCAAATGGCAAAGGTCGTTGAGGCGTAAACCCACTTCCCTAGCCTGTCCATTGTCCGATACTCCCTGTTTGGAGGATGGAGAGCAGGATCCTCTGCAAGCGCTTTCCTTGTTGCTGCCACCACCACCACCACAGCATCCACTGCCAAAACTTTGAACCAATGGGGTCAATCCTCTGGGGGTGATGGTATTCTATCTGGTATCCAGGGGATAAGCTCAACGGTGTCAGAGGCCTTCCAAGCACATTGCACGATGAACTTAACTAGCTCATCCGAAGGCGGGGTCACCCAGGAAGTAGAGGGTCGAGCACGGAACGCCTGCAAGAATAGAGATTCCTCAGAGGAAAGGTTGGTGGCCTTCCAATCACCCCTCTTGTTTCAGGATCTCCAACATGTCTCCAAAGGAGACATCTTCAAGGGGCAACCATGGGGACCCTTCTCTCTCACTGTAATCTGTATCTTCCATTAGCGATTACTCAGGGGAATCAATGTGCTTCCTCTTGCAGTCTCTTACGGAGTGGCTCCTCAGGGGGGATGTCTGAAGAGGACTCCGTAGAGAGGGTGCCCTGTGGTAGGGTATCTTGCTGCTCCTGTGGTCGATGTCTTGGTGTAGTGGACTGTCAGCTCTGGTCTAGTGGACATGTAGAGGACTCCGTGCTCGATGTCCTGGTGTAGTGGACTGTCAGCTCCTGCCTAGTGGACAAGTACAGGTGACATTCCGTCACTGAAGGAGCCAGCTGTGAGCCCGCTGAGGCAAGTGCCTTCTCCATAGCCTGGAAGGGAGGCCCACCTGAAGACAGATGGGAGCCCGGAACTGAGAAAGACAACCTCAGAACTGGGGTTATACCCTGCTCTGATGACCCGCCTTCAGAAGAGAAGCCGCGAGAGGACTCGGAGCAGTCAGAGCAACCGGAACCATAGACAGTGCCATAGAAAAAAATGGTGCCGTACTATGAATCACGGTGCTGACGGACCAGTCACGGTCTCGAGGGTGGATCACCTCCGACTGAGTCAAGATCCACAGGGCAGGATCTGGAGCCACAGTAAGATCTACTAGTGGTACCAAAGAAGCTGGCACTGGCATAGATTTCAGTATCTAGGGCTCCAATACCTGCAGAGAGGTTGAAGGAGAACATAGGTGGGAGTCTGTGGAGAAAAAGTACAGTTTTGTACCTACCATAAATGTAGATGTTCGAAGATCCACATTGCTGCAGTCCTTACACTTGGGTAGTCCGCTGTCCTCGGTCGGCCCGAATATCAAAGTATAAGGCTGACGTCGGTCAAGGCGCATTAGACTGACATCAGGACGTCAGGGTACAAATGCGCATGACCGACGTCATATCCTCAGTCTTTTCTTGCCCCAGATGTCAGAAGACCCTAAAAAGAAAGGTCAAAACCAAAAGACAGCAAACAACCAACCAACCACCCTTGCACTAATAATATGTACAATATATACAATATACACAATATTTACAACCCAACCCACACAACCGCCTCTAACTACAGAGGGAAGGAGGGAGGATTGACTGCAGCAATGTGGATCTTGAACATCTACATTTATGGTAGGTACAAAACTGTACTATGTTCTTCATCTCACATTGCTGCAGTCCTTACACTTGGGTAGAATCCCAAAGCAGAGGTAAGGGAGGATGGCAAAACTATAAAGAAGCAGGAGCTGCCAAAATGCCCTGTAAAATAGCAGTGGCAAACCCAGCCCTAGATTTAGAGTAAAGTGGAAGGTGATAATGCTTAGAGAAAGTATGCACTGAACTCCAAGTAGCTGCCTCCAAAATATCTTTAGTTGCCACCCCTTAAAAGCTGTCGAAGTGGCAGTAGCCCTAGTGGAATGAAGCCTAATCCCAGCTGGAATCTCCTTGCCATGATGGGAATAACAGAAAGCAATGCAAAACCCAATCCACTTAGAAATAGTTTGTTTTGACACAGGCTTGCCCTGAGAACTCAAAGCAAAAGAAACAAATAACTGCTGAGACTGCCTGAACCCTTTAGTTCTGCTCAAATAATATCGCAACTGCCTGTGTACATCTAAAGTGTGCAAAATCTTTTCCCCTTTATTTTGGGGATTTGCATAAAAAGTAGGCAAATGAATAGTTTGGTTTAAAGCCACACTAGAAACCACTTTAGGCATAAAGGAAGGATTAGTGCAAAGATACCCTATCCTTATGGAAAATTAAGAAAGGCTCAACCGCCATAAGGGCCTGCAATTCAGAAACCCTTCTTGCAGAGGTAATGGCCAACAAAAAGCAGTCTTCCATGATAAATATTTCAACTCGGTAGTAGCTGCAGGCTCAAAAGGTTGTAGAGTGAGTTTCTCCAACACAAAATTGAGATCCCAAGCAGGAGTAGGAGCTCTACGTGGGGGTCTTATATTCTTTGCCCCTCTAAGAAATTGCTTGAACAAAGGATGAGAAAACAATGGTGGGTCACAGTCATAGTGAGCGAAATTGCTGCAGCATGAACCTTAATAGAAGAGAAGGACAAACCTTTGTCCAGTAACTCAGTAAGATATTGAAGAGCCACACTTAAATTAGGCTCAGAAACATCAAAATCCTTTGCTGCACTCCAAAATAAAAATCTCTTCCATTTATCTGCATACACTTTCCTTGTACTAGGCCTTCTAGCTTCCAAAATAACATTCAAAACTTGCTGTGGAAGTTGAGACCCTCTATGGTTCAAAACAGAATATGCCAGGCTGTTAGGTGAAGAGAGTGAAGCTTGACATTGAGTAAATGACTGTTTTCCTGAGACAACAGGTGTGGAATCAAGGCAAAGGCCATGGAGGCTCCTGCCAGACTTCTCAGTAATGGGTACCAGTGCTGTCGAGGCCAATCTGGAGCTATTAAAATCATCTTTGGCTTGTCCTGTCTGACCTTTAGAAGTACCTTTGGGAGGAGAGGCAGAGGTGGAAAGGCATACACATGAAGATTGCTCCAATTGAAAGAAAGAGCATCCACTTTCCAAGCTGTGGGATGAAACCTTTTCGTGCAAAACTTTGGCAGCTGGTGGTTTAGTGGAGAAGCGAACAGATCTATGTCTGGAGTTCCCCATGACACTGTCAATTTTTGAAATACATGAGGATCCAATTTCCACTCGTGGGGATCCATAATTCGTCTGCTCAACACATCTGCTAAGGAGTTCTGTGCTCCCGGCAGAAACCTTGCCTGAAGATGTAGCTGTAAACTGAGAGCAGTCTCCCACAAAATCATTGCTTGCCTGCATAGAGGATAAGAATGTGTTCCCCCTTGCTTGTTGATGTACCACATGACAGTTGTGTTGTCTGTTAGAATCAACACCTGCCCTGGAAGAAGTAAATCCTTGAAAGCTATTAATGCAAACTGGACTGCTAACATCTCCTTGTAGATGTTGTAGTCTGGCAGGCCACTTGTCTTGTATCCACTTTCCATTTAGATGAGCTCCCCAAGCTTTGTCTGAGGCATCTGTCGTTAGAATCTGACTCGCCTCTGGCCGGGTCACAGAGAGTCCCTTGTTTAGGTGACATTCCTGAGCCCACCACAAAAATTCCTTTTGAATGCAAGGTATTATCTGAATGACAGTGTCCAGATCCTGGCAGTGCTGTGTCCATACATTTTTGAGATACCATTGTAGCTTCCTCATATGCAGTTTGGCATTGGGAAGCACCAGAATACAAGATGCCATGAACCCCAAGGCTTGAAGGACTGTCCTTGCAGTCAGCCTGGACTGATGAGACAATTGATGAAAGTAAAGGGAAAGATTCTTTTGTTTGTCCGGGGTCAAAAAGGCCATCTGGGATGCTGTATTCAGTCTTACACCCAGAAAGCACATGTCCTGAGAGGGTTACTAGACTGGACTTTATTTCGTTCACAGAATACCCCAGGCATCTTAGCACTGCTATTACATATTCCAAATGATGAAGAAGCTCGTCCCTTCCTGGAGCCAGAATCAGGCAATCATCCAAATAAGGATAGATCTGTATTCCTTTTAGCCTGAAGAAAGCTATCACTGGAGCCAGAACTTTCGTAAACACTCTGGGTGCAGTAGATAAGCCAAAGGGCAATGCAGAGAACTGATAATGAGAAGTCCCAGCCCGAAAACGCAGATACTTCCTGCAACTCAGTCTGATAGGAACATGAAGGTAAGCCTCCTTGAGATCCAAAGTTACCATCCAATGATCTTTGCCCAGCAGAGGTAAAAGCTGTTGTAACGTCAACATTTTGAACTTGGGAATGTCCAGATAAGTGTTGAGGATAGATAAATCCAAAATTGGTCTCCACGTGTTCCCCTTCTTTGGTACTAGGAACAGGCGAGAATAAAATCCTAGGCCCACTTCTGGCATAGGGACCGGCTGTATTGCCCCTATTTGAAGTAGCAGAGAAATTTGTTTGTGAGCCTCTATTCTTTGCTGAGGAGGAACGTCTGGCATGCCTTTGAAAGGAGGCAAGGTATGGAAATAAAACCTGTAACCTTGGTGTATGATATCCAATACCCATCTGTCTTGGGTAATTAAACTCCAATTTTCCTTGAAAAGTGCCAACCTTCCTCCCAAAGGTGCTGCCAGACGGGAAAGCTCTGGCAGCTGAAAAGGTAGGTCATTGGGTCTGTTTACGAAAGGACTGACCCCTGCCCTCACCAAGACTGTGCAGGTGAACTCCCTGTTCTAGGCCTGAAAGAGCCCTGAGCTCTGCCCCTACCACGTCTAGATCTACCCCTAGACTGGGAATCATAAGAAGGATACGCCCACCCCTTGGTAGGCCAATTTCTACTAAACTTCGGAGGCTGAACCTGCAAAAAATCTTTAACAGTCTGCATAGACTTAGCCTTGTCTTCCATTTTCTTTAAGACTGCCTCAACAGGTGTACCAAACAACACATCAGATTGTAAAGGAGCATCTAAAATCCTTGTCTTAACATGGTCAGATAAATTCTGATCCCTCAGCCAGGCGTGCCTGCGAAGAACTGACCCAGTGGCAGCCACCCTAGACGAGGCCTGTACAGCATCAAAACCACATTGCAAAGAATGCTTACCCACCTGTTCAGAAACATGTACTAAATCTTGTAACTCTTTACACTCAATACCTTCCGCCAGAGCATCTACCTTAGACTTCAGTTGAGAAAGTAGATAGCTTTGGTATTTCAACATGTGAAACTGGCAATTCAAAGCCCTCATAGCTAGGGTGGAAGAAGTATAGACTTTCTTTCCCCATCTATCCAAAGCCCTGGCCTCTTTATCTGGAGGAACCGGATTTTTAACAACAGAAGCCTTAACACCCTTAGGCCCCTGACTAACAGTTTCTGGGTCCGCCCTAGGACTCTTAAAAAGATACTTATGAGCTTCAGGCACCCTGTAATATCTATCCGGTTTAACAGGAGCAGGAGGCAAGGAATCCGGATTAAGAGAAGCCTCTGCAAACACATCTTCCACAACATCCAGAACAGGAGGCATAGCCAAAGGCCTATGCTGGGGTAAAAACAAAAATTCCCTAAGCCTTTTCCTGGAATCAGAGAAGTCCTGACCTTCCCACTTAAAATGCTCCCTCATGGAATGAAGAGTCTCTGAAAAAGAAAAATCCTCAGGAGGAGAAGCAGAAGGAGTAGAATCATCCACATCAGAATCAGAATAAGGAGAATACTCCTGCAAGTCTTCAGCCAAGACTCAGAAACATCCGAAGCCTGCTCAAAACTCCCCAACTCAGGTTCCACCCTAGGTCTCTTGTCAGGAGGGGGCAAAGAACCTCTAATCAAAGTAATCAAATCTTCTGCCATTTTAAGCATATGCTTCTTGGGCACAGATCCTGAAGAACTAGGAGTGACACCAACTGAAGCTAAACCTGGCCTGCCTCTGGGAGAAGCCTTGGAAACAGAAGGAGAGGGCCTAACCACCCTAGGAAGGGAGGGGAGTACAGTAACCTGAGAAGCCCCTTCAGCCTGACCTGCCTCCTGAGAGGCCACATCCTGCAATAACAAAGTCTCCCCCTGGGACTCCAGAGAAACCTCCGGGAACCCCGGCTCCACCGACACCTCTAAAGAACCGGCGTCCGCACGGACGGCTCTTCTTGCCTAGGCTTAGCTGCTTTGTCCTTGCGCTTCTTCGAAGAAGCGGACGCCGGAGCATCCGACGGCATATTATAATTGCACCGCTTCGAAGACTAACCTGGCACAATCTAACCTTCTCTTAATAGTGCGCTTATTGAATCTAGCACAAAAGCGACACCCAACAACGCCGTGCTCAGGCCCTAAACAAGGAATACACAAAGTATGATAATCTCTATGCGGTATCTGTTTCCCACAAGAAATACAGTTATTCACTTTTTCTGACATCCGGTAAACCACTGAGGCAAGAAAAACAAAAATATTCCCAACGGGTACTTAGCCAACTTTGACTCGGTCTGAAACTCCGAATTCGAAAAATTTCAGAACGCCGAACGGCACTTGCAACGCTGCTTCTGCATCGGACCATGCGGCAAAAAAGACTGAGGATATGACGTCGGTCATGCGCATTTGTACCCTGACGTCCTGATGTCAGTCTAATGCGCCTTGACCGACGTCAGCCTTATACTTTGATATTCGGGCCGACCGAGGACAGCGGACTACCCAAGTGTAAGGACTGCAGCAATGTGAGATGAAGAACATCTCCTAGGCTCCGGGTGGGAGGGAGGTCCCAGATGGAGTCGGGATGCCTCCGGCCACTAGGAGCTGATCCACAAGTCTCACCATGTCGAACTCTGAAAGGCTCCTGGTGGCATGGGTTGACATCCCCGATGGAGATTCAGGTCGGAAAAGGAATGGACACAGTTACTGTCCAGCAAAGGGTTCGACTGACATGAAATATCAGGTCCTGACCAGTGTCTTGACCTTCGGCACCATGGTCATAAAACCAGATAATGAGGGGAGGGAAGTGACCGATTTTAAGGGGGAAACTATTACTGGTGCAGAGAGGGTCTGCGGTACCATGGGAGGTATCGGTACTGTGGAAGTAATAGATGTCGTCTGTTCCACAGACAAGGACCTCCATGGGTGGAGTTTTGGACTCTGGTGCCGTAGTTGCAGTAGAAGTCATTTTCATGAGTTTCTGTTTCGGTTCCGTATGAACCTTGGCCTTAACAGTTTTAGATTCATGGGTTTGAGGAGATGAAGGCAAACAGTGGCACATCTTCTTTGACTCTTTAGAAAGGGTTGAGACCTCTGCCTCAGATAAAGCCTCTGAAAAAGGGGTTTTCAAGAGACCCTTTAAAATCAATTTTTACGTTCAGCCAAGGTGCGGGCACTAAAGCCCTTACAAAGCTCACAAGGTGGCTGAATCTCCAAGTACGCAACTCCAAGACAATAAACACAGGATGTATGTCAGTCAGAATTTGGCATTTTTCTGCCACATTTATCACACTGTTTAAACCCTGTAGTGTTCTTTTTATCAGACATTACAGAAAGGTTGTTTTCAACAGACAGCAAAATATCAACACAAATATCAGCAATTTTACAGGAGTATCTATCATAAATAATATGCTGATGCACACTCAACAGTAAGCAAAGTACACACGTCAAAGGGAGGGAGGGGTTTGTTACCAACAATGGTAAAGAAAGTATACCCAAGGGGTAAAGAAAAGAGGGGAAGGAGAATACCAACGATGGTATTAAATATCAAAGGGTAGAAGGGAGGGGCCTGTACCAATGATGGTACAAAGAAATACCAAAAGGTAAAGGTGAAAAAGGGAAAGAAATTCACTCACACAGTAAATAAACTATCACTAACTTTAGACGCCTAAGTTTAAGGACTGAAGATAGTTTTTGACAGAAAAGGTTAAAGTATTTTTTAAATAAAATGAAGCACTTAGCTTGAGAGCTGGCTGACGTGTCTTGAACTCTACGCGGCAAACAGGATCTGAGGAGATAAGGACAGGGACACTATGGGTGTTCTTAGCTTGAGAGTTTTTAGCTGGAGCGAGCTTGTATCTCAGCCGAGTCAGTTCCGAGGACAGAAAGTACAGTTTTGTACCTAACATAAATGTAGATGTTTGAGTGTATTCACTTGCTGCAGTCATTACACTTGGGTTATCCTGCCGTCAGGCAGTCCCGCAATCGGCCAGAGTTCCAAAGTCTTTGTCCGGCATCAGTTGCTGTCGCTTCTTCCCTGACGTCAGTGCGCCAGGGGTATATAAGATGCAGCCGACACCATTTTCTTCAGTTTTTCTTTCCCCAGATGTCAGGTGCCCCCAAATAGGTAGGCAATACAAATTGCTAATAAAACATACACAAAAAGGTAAAACCAAAACCTTCAGTTACCAGCAAATACACCACATAGGTAGTATAGGGTAGAAAGGTATAGATACGTTCCAGCTAAGAAGGAGGGGATGGTGGGAGGGTAACCTGGACTGCAGCAGTGAATACACTCGAACATCTACATTTATGGTAGGTACAAAACTGTACTATGTTCATCGTGTTTCACTGCTGCAGTCATTACACTTGGGTTGAATCCCAAAGCTGAGGTAGGGTGGCTGGTTCTATAGAAGATTTGGGGTGGCTATGAGGCCCTGCAGCACTGCAGTGGCAAAGCCAGCTCTGGATTTAGAATAAAGAGGCAAGTGATAATGTTTGGTAAAGGTGTGCACTTAACTCCAAGTTGCAGCTTCCAGGATATCTTTGGTAGGTACTCCTCTAAGGTAGGCAGTTGAAGTGGCTGTTGCCCTGGTGGAATGTGGCCTAATGTTGCCAGGTACAGTTTTCCCATGCTGTGTGTAGCAGAAACAGATACAGTGTCCTATCCACTTTGAAATGGTCTGCTTTCAAATAGCCTTTCCCTGTGATCCTGCAGCATATGCTGCAAACAATTGCTCAGTTTACCTGAAAGCTTTTGTTTTGTCAAAGTAGAAACGCAGCTGTCTGTGTATGTCCAATGAATGCAGAAGTCTCTCCCCTTTATTCTGTGGATTTGGATAAAACGTTGGCAAGTGAATAATTTGGTTAAGAGCCACACTGGAGACCACCTTTGGCATAAATGAAGGGTTTATTCTTAAAGAAACCCTGTCTTGGTGAAAAATGATGAAAGGCTCCACTGCCATTAGTGCCTGTAACTCTGAGACTCTTCCAGCTGAGGTTATTGCCAGAAGCAGAGCAGTTTTCCATGACACATATTTTAATTCTGCTGAATTGGCTGGTTCAAAAGGGGGTAAAGTTAGTTTTTCCAAGACATAATTGAGGTCCCAAGTTGGTGTTGGTGCTCTCCGGGGCGATCTTATGTTTTTAGTCCCTCTGAGGTACTGTTTTAGCAATGGATGAGAGAAAATAGGAGGATCTGTGTTGTAATGAGCAGAGATGGCAGAGGCGTGGATCTTAATGGATGAAAAGGATAAGCCTTTGTCCAGCATCTCAGTTAAGAATTGTAATATCTGAGGAATATTTGGGACAAGGGGGGTCAAAGCTTTGAGCCTGGTTCCAGGCACAGAATCTCTTCCACTTTTCTGAATAGGGTTTCCTGGTGATAGGCCTTCTGGCCTCCAAAATGACATCCATAACAGCCTTAGAGAGAGGTGTTGTCTGCTTGACTAAGGAATCTGCCATGCACCCAGGTTTAAGGTTTTGAGTTGGCTGTGCAGGATCTGGTTGTTTTGTTGAGTCAGAAGATGCGGAATTTGAGGTAGAATCCATGGTAGGCCTTGAGCTAGGTTCTATAAGAATGGGTACCAGTGCTGGCGCGGCCAGTCTGGGGCAATCAGGATAATTTATGGCTTTTCTTGTCTGGCTTTTAGGAGTACCTTTGAAAGGAGAGGCAGTGATGGAAAGGCATAAACTTTTAGGCCTTTCCAGCTGAATGAGAGAGCATCCACTTTCCATGCTTGTGTGTGGTTAAGTCCTTGTGCAGGAATTCTGTAGTTGGAAATTCATTGGGGAGGCAAAAAGATCTATGTCTGGGCTCCCCCATTTTTGTGTTATCATGCTGAATACTTGTGGATTTAATTTCCACTCGTGAGGATCCATGATGTTTCTGCTTAAGTCATCTGCCAGAGTATTTTTCTTTCCTGGCAGGAATTGTTCTTGCAGATACTTGATAGGTTAGAGCTGTGTTCCACAAAGTCATGGCTTGCCTGCAGAGGGGATAAGAATGAGTGCCCCCTTGTTTGTTTATGTACCACATAACTGTGGTGTTGTCTGTATTTAGTGGTAGTTGGCCTGGATGCAGAAGGTCTTTGAAAGCTGTTTGGGCATTTTGTACAGCTAGCATCTCTTTTTGATTGATGTGAAGATGCATTTAGTCTGCAGCCCACTTGCCCTGAATACATTTTCCTGCCATGTGTGCTCCCCAGGTGTAAACCGAAGCATCTGTTATTAGTGTCTGCCTGGCTGTGGGTAGATTGAAAGGCTGTCCCTTGTTGAGGTGACATGCCTGTGCCCACCATCGAAACTCCTGTTGTAGGCAGGGAATGAGTGGTATTACTGCTTCCAAACTGTGACAGTGTTGAGTCCAAACACTTTTTAAGTACCACTGTAATTTCCTCATATGCAGTCTGGCATATGGTATTAGTAGTATGCAGGATGCCATGAACCCCAAGGCTTGCAGAATTTTTCTTGCAGGGAGTTGGGTTTTTGTTGCCATCGATTGGAAGTACTGAGTCAGTTGTCTTTGCTTGTCTGGCGTGAGATACGCCATCTGGGTCGTTGTATTTAAGCTGGCATACAAATATTATCTCTTGTGAGGGCACTAGTTTTGACTTCTTTTCATTTACTGTGTACCCTAGGCAAATTAGCAATCTTTTTACAAATGCCAGATGCTGTAGAAGAATGTCTTTGCTCTCTGCTTGAATAAGGCAGTCGTCCAAGTATGGATATATTTGAATTCCTTTTTGTCTGCAAAATGCAATTACTGGTGCCAGGCATTTTGTGAAGACACTGGGCGCAGTAGATAAGCCAAAGGGCAGTGCAGAAAATTGGTAATGCATTGAACCAGCTATGAATCCGAGTTATATTCTGCAATTTTGTCTGATAGGGACATGCAGGTATACCTCTTTGAGGTCCAAAGTAACAAGCCAAGCCTTCTTGCCCAACATGGGAAGAAGCTGCTGAACAGTCAACATTTTGAATTTTGGAACATCCAGGTAAGTATTTAGAGTAGAAAGGTCCAGTATGGGTCTCCAGGCTTTGTTCTTTCTGGGGAACAGGAAAAGTCTTGAGTAAAATCCTTGTCCTTGTTCCTGTTGTGGCACTTTTTGAATAGCTATCATGTCCATGAGGGCTGTAATTTGTTTTTGTGCCTCTGTCCATTGATTTGGTGGCAGGTCTGGCATTCCTTTTAGCCTTGGTAGAGTGTGAAAGTGGAACCTGTAACCTTGAGACACAATATTCAGAACCCATTTGCCTTGGGTGATTATATGCCAATTTTGTGAAAAAAGTGCTAGTTTTCCTCCTAAGGGAGCTTCCAAAAGGTAAGTGTTTGGCATTTGAAGGGGGAAGTCACTGGGACTGTTTCCTATAAGGATGGGTTGAAGCACCCCACTGTCGTGGTCTATAAGAGCCTTGGAGCTGAGATCTGCCTCTTGGGCATCTGTACCTACCTCTTTGTGGTCTGTCTGACACTGGAAAGGACCAATTTTTGGAGGGCCAATTTCTGCTAAATCGAGGTGGCTGTACCTGTAAGAAATCCTTCTTTGCATAGATTTTGCCTTATCCTCCATTTTCTTTAATACCTCTTCTGCCTTAACACCAAATAAAATATCCTGCTGTAAAGGGGCATCCAATAATTTTGCCTTAACATGATCAGGTAAACCTTGTTCTTTTAACCAAGCATGCCTTCGTATCACAGATCCTGTAACTGCTGCTCTACAAGAAGCCTCTAATGAGTCAAAACCACATTGCAGAGTATGTTTTCCCACTTGTTCAGCTGCATGTAATACATCCTGCATTTCCTTATAGTCAGGATGTTCTGAAATTGTAAGCATTTTCTGTTTTAACAGAGACATTAAACATTGTTGGTATTTAAGCATGTGAAACTGGCAATTTAAAGCCCTTACTGCTAAAGTTGCAGACGTGTAAACTTTCTTCCCCCATCTGTCTAATGCTCGGGAATCCCTGTCAGAGGGAACTGGATTTTTAGCTGTGGAAGCCTTTACCCCTTTGGGACCCTGGGAAATAGTTTCTGTGTCAGCAACAGGGTTTTTATACAGAAATTTGTGAGAGTCAGGGACTCTGTAGTACCTGTCTGACTTGACTGGAGCAGGGGGCAAAGAATCAGGATTTGAACTGGATTCAGAGAACACATCATCCACAATATTTAACACTGGCGGAATAGCAAGGGGCCTGTGCTGAGGCAATAAAAGAAAGTCTCTGAGCCTTTTCTTGGATTCTAAGTAATCCTGGCCTTCCCAATGGAAATGCTCCCTCATGGTATGTAAAGTTTCCCGAAAAGAGTAATCCTCAGGAGGAGAGGCTGAAGGAATTGATTAGTCAGCATCAGAGTCCTCATTGGGAGTAAAATGTATCCCTGGTCTGAAGAGGAATCAGAAGAAATGGAAACCTGGTCAGAGGAATCATAGTCTGTATCCTGCCTAGGCCTTTTATCTGGAGGGGGATGGGAACCCCTGATCAGAGTAATTATGTCTTCGGCCATTTTAAGCATCTGTTTTTTAGGCATGGAGGCCTGTCCAGGTGAATGCTGTACTTGCTTCTTTGTCTTTAATGGAGTTTTAGACTTGGCTGTAGATTTAATGGTAAGTTGTGAAGGTCTGAAAACACCCTCAGAAGCCGATGCCTGCTCAGCGGCTCTGGACCCATCTGAGGGGTTAGTTTCCGTAGGCCCAATACCTTGAGTTTCCAGAGGCCTAGACATCTCCACGTGGGAGTCGGAGGCGGCCTGTGGCAGCGGGTGTCAGGGGCTGCAAAAGCACCTCACTGAGAACCGGTGAACCGGCGACTGGCCTAGAAGAGGCTTCACCGTCAGTTTTGGGCCTCAGATGCCTGTCCTTATCCTTGTCTTTGCATTTTTTGTGTATTCCGGTCGTCGGTTGTTCCGACGGCATGGTATAATTAACCTTCGGCCAAAGTAATGGCGAGCAAATTCAAACCGACGTTTGTTAAATCTAGCACAAAACCAACAACTAGTGACGTCGTGGTCTGGGCCTAGGCATGGAATACAGTAAGAATGAAAATCCTTATGAGGTATTTGCTTCCCACAAGAATTACAATTATTAACTTTTACTGACATCGGTCTGAGGCAAGAAAAAGTTTCCCCAACGGGGTACATAGCTTTATTGAAGACTTCGGTTCTGAAATTCGAATTGAAGACTTCGGTTCTGAAATTCGAATTGAAAATCTCGGGAGTCGGCTGACCAGCACTTGCGAACTGCTTTTGCTTCCTCGGGCACCACGTGGCAAGAAAGACTGAAGAAAATGTCGTCGGCTGCATTTTATATACCCCTGGCGCACTGACATCAGGGAAGAAGCGACAGCAACCGACGCCGGACCAAGACTTTGGAACTCTGGCCGACTGCGGGACCGCCTGACGGCAGGATAACCCAAGTGTAATGACTGCAGCAGTGAAACACGAACATCTGAAACCCACTCATCATGAATGATTAAAGATTAACAGGGCTGATTGAGCATCTCCACTGCACTGATATCCCTGGACCTAGTTATCATAAAATGAATTCCTCAGCCTCTGTGTTCTCCCTGAACTTCTTTCACTTTTCTTCCAAAGGCTGTCCAAATGACCAGCATCTGTCATTATGGCAGAATTAGCTAAGTAGACCTGGATGGCCCAACTCACTCAAATGGTCTGAGGTAAGAATCCTTGCCAAATATTGCAAATGCTGATGTCATGTTCTATCACTAACCAAAAGACTCACGGATTGCGACTGTCTTTAGAAGAGATCTGTTACAAGCAAAGTTACTATTCTTAGCAGTGGTCATCCTACCCAACACCATCAACGTGAAACGTTCCATACAAACGCCTACAATTTTCTGAAAAAGTACTTCTGTGTTAATAATACAATACAGAGAAAAGTTTCCCAGCAGAGTACTTGCCCATTTTTCTCGAATCATGGCCCGGATCCAAAAATATGCACTTTCTTTGGCAAATTATTATTATGCACTCAGGGAATACAGCAAGAAAGAAAGATAGATTGGAGGGTGTATGTCACCTTTATACTATACTATACTGTACTAGATACGACGGGATGTTTGAGGTACTGCTGATACCTAAGCCAAGGGGGGAAATGTGCTCAGCAGTCAAAGTCTGTCTGGTTCTCATCCTCTGGTGGAGTTATAACTGCAAAAATGAACCATAAAGAAAATTTGCTTATGGTGGAAGATCGGTATGACTTTCTAGTTATCGTCTATGATGCCCTACACAGGATGGGTCCCACCAAATTAAATCAGCTCTTAACCCTATCACACAACTTTGATCAGTAAAATAGGGGCCAGCAGTCCTTACAAGAATTCTGTCAGAAAATTGTGCATAGCTTTCATCCTTCTTTTTCAAAATGGCTACTGCAGTCTCCAATCCAGATGAACAAAAATGTGACTTCATTAGTGAGGGCTCTTAAATTTACTTATTTTACATTTGTTTGCCGAGAAAGTCCGACTGAACAAGTTGTCCTTTTTCAGCGGAGGTCCGGGGAGAAAAGCCCCATGATTACATACAGAAATAAAATGCACAATATAATGCACAAAACAGAATACACAATATAATGTACCAGGATACATTTGACGCAACAGACTAGAATATACTGCACAACAATTTTACAGTTAAAATGCAACATCACAGGATTTTTTTTCTATGCAGTTAGTCTTGCTACAGCACTGTTTTTATATAAAGGTACTACAGGCATATTTTATACAGAGCAGAAAAGAAGAATAAAAAAAATTAATGAATGGTAGGATAGTGGTTACAATACTTATGATGGCCAAAATTTTTTAAACAAGGGTTCGTAATACTTTTTTTATATTTATTTTATTTATTTTCCATTTGTTTACTGGGTTAGTCGGACTGGATACAAGGTGACTGTTTCCAGTGAAGGCCCGGGGAGAAAAGCTCCAAATACACAGTAAAAAATTATAAAAAAATAATAAAAAAAATATATAAACATAGCTATATTGTACAAAGAGCATAGAACATATAAAAGGAGTAAAAATCAGTTTTACAATTGATGCAGCATACACTGGTTAGAATATTGAGAAACAAACAAGGTATTATACAAATATCGAATTGCTTGAACATAAATTCAAAAAAGTTTCCATAGACAAACAGGGTCAAACTAGAAATCATAACTATAAAGGTGGCCTAAACACGTTCACAGTACTATGCACTAAGTGAAACTACACAGTACACCTGTGATCTAGGGATGCTGAAAGTCAGGAACAGGTGAAATTAGTCTGGCTCTCTACAGGAACATACCCAAGTTTTGAATAGGAGATCTTTTAGTAAGGATTTGAAAGTATGTTTACTATTTACACATCTAATGTCATGGGGTAGAGAGTTCCAGGCCTTAGCAATTGCATAGGAATAAAGAGATTGGCCTGAGCTATGCAAGCAACTGATAACAGTCAGTAGGGCGGTACTGGAAGATCTTAGTTAATGTGCAGTATTATGGAAGGTGAGCAGATGAGAGAGGGCAGGTATTTTATTTGGTTGGTATAGCAGTTGAAGGGTCAGGAGAAGTTAATTGCATTTTAGTAGGTTAGGGAGTTCTAACCATCCTAGTTGTCTTGGGGAGAGGCAGTGATGACAACAAAACTTAGCACTGGTTGCAAATTTTGAGATTTTATTGTAGCAGGTAGATAGTTTCAGAAGGTCAGATTTGTTTAGGTTAGTTAGAATTGGGGAAGCGTATAGTATGGGGGAGAGTAGATGGGTACGAGAGATGGTGATTTGGGATTCCTGTGTGAGGAAGCTCTTACAGGAGTAGAGTGAACCTATTTTTTTATGAACTTTGACAATTAGTGCTATATGTTTTATCGAATTTTAGGTTTTGGCCAATAGTTACATCTAGTAGCTTGGCTTGGGTTACTGGTGTGATAAGAGTATTGTTGGATGATGTTACTGAGAATGGCGAGGTAGGGGTGAAAGTTTTGGATGGGTGGAAGATCATGAGTTTGGTCTTAGATGGGTTTAGTATGAGATGGGAGGAATTTAGCCATTTTTTCTATAGTGGTGAAGGCTTCCTCGGTTCTATCCTGGAGTAATTGCAGAGAGGGGCCTGAGCAAATAAGGGTGGTGTCATCACACAATTATACAAACTATGTTCTTAATCAGGATTGGTACAAGGGCATATCCAGGAGTTAGTTAAATGGGACTTTAGGCTCTTTTTGCAACTTATAGTGCAGTGGACAGTTTTAATTTCTAAGGGTAAAGTATTACAGGTTTTGGCTATGTAATTTGAGTAAAGGGATTCTCCAGCAGTATTATTAGCTTTGGATATATTCAGTAATGATTTGTTGGTGGAGTGCAAATCAATGACTAGTCATGTAGGGTAGGTAGTAAGAGGTTCTGAATGGCAGGGTTTTATCTCTGGTTGCTTAAGTATTTGATGAGCCATGGTCAGTTGGTTGTATGTTAAGAGATCGGGCAGTTCTAACCTGGAGAGCTGTCTTAGTGCTAGACAATGATGACATCTATAAGTTGATTCTGTGGCAAACTTTGCAATTTTATTGTAGCAGGTCTCAAGCTTACTTAAATCTGATTTCTTTATATTGGTGAGAATTGGAGACACGTAGAGGAGGGTGGAGACAAATGAGTTTTGGCAATGGTGGCCTTTGTGCTGTTTGTTAAAAAAGTACAGTTGAGTACACTTACCATAAATGTAGATGTTCGAGTGTATTCACTGTTGCAGTCATTACATTTGGGTAATCCTGCTGGCAGGTTGCCCTCAGCCGACCTGAATTCCAAAGTCTTGGGTCCTGCGTCGGCTGCTGTCACCCCTTCCCTGACGTCAGGTCATCAGGGATATAAAAGCAGCAGCCGGTGCCATTTTCTTCAGTTTTTCTTGCCCCAGATGTCAGGTGCCCCAAAAAGGGTAGCCAAACTCATATATATATATATATATATATATATATATATATATATATATATATATACAGAAATACACCAATATAAATTTTACCTTCCTCTATAAGCAAATACGCCACATAGGTAGTATAAATCAGAGAAGATAAGATCCAAAAGAAAAAAGGGGAAAGGCAGGTGGGTAACCTGGACTGCAACAGTGAATACACTCGAACATCTACATTTATGGTAAGTGTACACAACTGTACTATGGTCTTCCTGTTTCACTGTTGCAGTCATTACATTTGGGTAGAGTCCCAAAGCTATGGTTGGGAGGCTGGAACTAGACAACAGTAGGATTCGGCTATGAGGCCCTGCAGAACTGCAGTGGCAAAGCCTGCCCTGGATTTACAGTAGAGTGGCAGATGACAATGCTTTGTAAAGGAAAGCACTGAACGCCAAGTAGCCGCCTCCAAAATGTCTCTGGTTGGTACTCCCCTGAGAAAGGCTGCTGAGGTGGCTGCAGCTCTGGTGGAATGAGGCCTAATGCCCTTAGGCACTGGCTTGACATGGTGTAAGTAGGAGAAGCGAATGCAGTGGCCTAACCACTTAGAAATAGTCTGCTTTGAGATAGGCTTTCCTTGTGATCTTGCAGCATATGCCACTAGTAATTACTCTGTCTTCCTGAAAGTTTTGGTTCTGTCCAAATAGAATCTAAGCTGTCTGTGTGTGTCCAAAGAAAGCAGAATTCTCTCCCCCTTGTTCTGTGGATTTGGTTAAAAGGTTGGCAGATGGATGGCTTGGTTAAGAGCCACACTGGACACTACTTTAGGCATAAATGTTGGGTTTGTCCTCAAGGAGACCCTGTCTGGATGAAAAATGGTGAAAGGTTCCACAGCCATGAGCGCCTGTAGCTCTGAAACTCGTCTTGCAGAAGTAATTGCTAAAAGCAGAGCTGTTTTCCAAGATAAAAACTTCATTATCAGCAGTAGCAGCTGGCTCAAAAGGAGGCAGGGTGAGCTTTTCCAAGACATAGTTGAGGTCCCATGCAGGTATTGGTAGTCTCCTTGGGGGTCTTAAATTTTTGACTTCTCTGAGGTACTGCCTTAATAAAAGGTTGAGAACAAAGTGATGGCTCTGTATTGTAATGAGCCGAAATGGCAGAGGCATGAATTTTAATTGATGAAAAAGATAGGCCTTTGTCCAGCATCTCAGTTAAGTATTGCAAAATCTGAGGAATATTTGGTACTGCTGTATCAGTTCCTTGTGCCTGGTTCCAAGCACACAATCTCTTCCATTTTCCAGCATAAGACTTTCTAGTACTAGGCCTTCTGGCTTCCAGAATGACATCCATCACAACTTTACTGAGAGGTGTTTTTTGTATGACTACATTATCCGCCATGCTGTCAAGTTTACTGTCCTGAGTTGGCTGTGCATGATCTGATTGCTTTGGGACCGTAGTCTAGGTATTTGAGGTAAGGTCCAAGCTGGATATAGAGATAAGTTCCTTAGCATTGGATACCAGTACTGGCGTGGCCAGTCTGGGGCAATCAGTATAATCCTTGGCTTCTCCTGTCTGACCTTTAGGAGAACCTTGGGGAGGAGAGGCAGTGAAGGAAAGGCATTACTGGTAGGTTTTTCCCGCTGAAAGCTAGGGCATCCACTTTCCATGCTTGCCTGTGATAAGTCCTTGTGCAGAATCTTTTTAGTTGGTAATTGAGAGGGGAGGCAAATAGATCTATGTCAGGGCATCCCCACTTCCTTATCATGCTGAAGACTTGTGGATCCAGCTTCCACTCGTGGGGATCCATGAAGTTTCTGTTTAGTTCATCTGCCACAGTATTTTCCTTTCCTGGTAGGAATTGTGCCTGTACTTGTAAGTGAAAGCTGTGTCCCACAAGGTCATGGGTAGTCTGCAAAGGGGGTAAGAATGTGTGCCCCCCTGCGTGTTTATATACCACATGACCATGGTGTTGTCTATCAGTAGTTGCCCCAGATGAATAAAGGTCCTTGAAGGCTGTCAGGGCATGCTGAACAGCTAACATCTTTTTGATTGATGTGTAGATGCATTTGGTTTGAGGACCATATGCCCCGAATGCATCTTCCTGCCATGTGGGCTCCCCAGGCATAGTCTGATGCATCCGTTGTTAGTGTCTGCCTGGCTGGAGGTAATGAGAATGGCTGTCCCTTGTTCTGGTGACAAGCCTTTGCCCACCATTGAAACTCCTGTTGCAGGCAGGGAATGAGAGTAATGACTGTTTCCAGGCTGTGGCAATGTTGAGTCCAAACACTTTTTAGGTACCACTGAAGTTTCCTCATATGCAGTCTTGCATATGGAATTAGTAGGATGCAGGATGCCATGAAGCCCCAAGCCTGCAGAATGTTTCTTGCAGATAACTGGGCCTTTGTTGCCAACATTTTGAAATAGGTAGTCAGTTGCCTTTGTTTGTCTGGCGTGAGACAAGTCATCAGTTGTATTCAAGCTTGCACCCAGGAATGTTATCTCTTGTGAGGGTACTAGTTTTGATTTCTTTTTGTTGACTGTATACCCTAGGCATGTTAGAAGTCTTTTCACAAACGCCAGATGTTGAAGAAGGATGTCCTTGTTCTCTGCTTGAATGAGACAGTCGTCCAAGTAAGGATATATTTGTATTCCTCTGTCTGCAGAATGCAATTACTGGTGCCAGGCACTTTGTAAAGACCCTGGGTGGAGTAGATAAGCCAAAGGGCAGTGCAGAGACTTGGTAATGCATTGAACCAGCCTTGAATATTGGGTAACTTCTGCAGGATTGTCTGATTGGAACTTGCAGGTATGCCTCTTTTAGGTCTAAAGTCACAACCCAAGTATTCTTGCCCAGCATGGGCAGAAGCTGCTGCAAAGTCAACATTTTGAAATTTGGAATATCCAGGAAAGTGTTCAGAACAGATAAGTCCAGTATCGGCCTCCAGGCCTTGTCCTTTCTGGGTACCAAGAACAGTCTTGAGTAAAATCCTTGTCCCTGCTCTTGCTCTGGTACTTGTTGAATGGCCCCCATGTCCATGAGGGATGAGACTTGCTTTTATGCCTCTGCCCATTGATTTTTTGGCAGATCTGGCCAGCCATTTGCCTTTGGCAGAGTATGGAAATGGAACTTGTAGCCTTGTGACACTATGTTTAGAACCCACTTGTCCTGGGTTATGATGGGCCAATTTTGAACAAAAAGTTCTACTTTTCCCCCTAAGGGTGCTGCCAGAAGATAAGTGCTTGGTGCAGGCAGGGGAAAGTCATTGGGACTGTTTTCTGTATGTTTGTGATCTTTCTTCTCCAGTTTTGGAGGTAGAAGCACCCCACTGCTTGGGTCTATAAGAACCTTGCACCTGGGATCTGCCCCTAGGGTGTCTGGATCTGCCCCTTTGAGGTCTGTCTGACACAGGAAAGGACCAATTTTTTGTAGGCCAGTGTCTACTAAACCTAGGTGGCTGTACTTGTAAAAAAATCTTTGACAGCTTGCACAGATTTAGCTTTGTCCTCCATTTTCTTTAACACCTCTTCTGCCTTAACACCAAACGAAGTACCATGCTGTAAAGGTGCATCTAGTAATTTAACTTTAACATGATCAGGCAGATTTTGTTCCTTTAACCAAGTATGCCTCCTAATTACAGAACCCGTAACTGCGGCCCTGCAGGTGGCCTCCAAAGAATCAAAACCACATTGCAAAGTATGTTTTCCAACTTGTTCTGCTGCATACAATAAATCCTGCATTTCCTTGTTTTCTGCACATTCAGAATTTAACATTTTCATTTAAGCAATCCCATGACATTTTGCTGATACTTAAGCATATGAAATTGACAGTTTAAGGCCCTTATAGCCAAAGTTGCAGATGTGTAAACCTTTTTTCCCAATCTATCCAGTGCCCTTGAATCTCGGTCAGAGGGGGATGAGTTTTTTGCAGTGGAAGCCTTAACTCCCTTTGGACCCTGTGAAATAGTTTCTGGGTCAACAGCAGGGTTTTTATAAATAAATTTGTGTGAGTCAAGAACCCTGTAACATGTCAGGCTTAACAGGAGCTGGGGGTAAGGAGTCAGGGGTCAGACTAGACTCCAAAAACACAATCTACAATGTCCAACACAGGTGGAATGGCTAGTGGCCTGTGTTGAGACAGTAAAAGAAAATCCCTGAGCCTCTTTTTAGATTCTGAAAAATCTTGGCTCTCCCAGTGGAAATGCTCCCTCATGGTATGTAAGGTTTCCCCAAAGGAAAAGTCCTAAGGAGGAGAAGCTGAAGGTATAGATTCTTCAGCATCAGAATCCTCATAGGGGGGAAGAGAATATTCCTTATCAGAAGAGGAATCTGAAGAAATGGAACCTGATCTGAAGATTCATAGTCAGTGTCTTGCCTAGGCCTCTTATCAGGAGGGGGATGGGAACCCCTGATCAATGTAATCAAGTCTTCGGCCATTTTGAGCATCTGTTTTTGGGCATAGAGGCTTGTCCACGTGGCTCCTGAGTTTGCTTCCTTGCTTTAGAAGGTGCTTTAGCCTTTGCTTTTGAAGCTGAAGTCGTTTTAATGTAAAGATGTTTAGGTCTGAATACACTCTCAGAAGCCGGTACCTGCTCAGCGGCTCCGGCCCAATCTGAGGGATTAGCATCCGAGGCGCCAATACCTTGAATATCCAGCAGCATGGCAGACTCCACGTGGGAGTCGGTAGCGACCTGCGACTCTAAAGTAGAGAGCGTCAGGGGCTTCAAAAGCGCCTCACTGAGAACCGGCGAATGGCTTAGGAAAACCTTTGTCGGTTTTGGGCCTCGGTTGTTTTTCTCTATCCGTTTCTTTGCGTTTTTTGTAAACTCAGGTAGTCTGATGGCTATCCGACAACATTTCAGGACAATTAAAACGGCATCCAAAAAAGTTTAAAGCAAAATCATACCAACGCTTAATAATGCGTTGGTTAAATCTAGCACAAAACCGACAACCAGTAATCAGTGCCTAGGCAAGGAATACAGTACAATGAAAATCCTAATGAGGTATTTGCTTTCCACAAGAAATACAATTATTAACTTTTTCTGACATCGGTCTGGAGCAAGAAAAATGTTTCCCAATGGGGTACTTAGCTTTATTGAAGACTTTTGATCTGAAACTCAAACACGAAAATCTCAGGAGTCGGCTGACCGGCACTTGCGAACTGCTTTTGCTTTGGGCACCGCATGGCAAGAAAGACTGAAGAAAATGGCACTGGCTGCTTCTTTTATACCCCTGACAACCTGATGTCAGGGAAGGGGTGACAGCAGCCGACGCAGGACCCAAGACTTTGGAATTCAGGCCGGCTGAGGGCAACCTGCCAGCAGGATTACCCAAATGTAATGACTGCAACAGTGAAACACGAAGAACATCTGTTCATTTCTATATAGGGTACCAAGTTTTTTTTATGGACTTTATTGTCTAAGCTATGTGGATATCAAATTTCAGGTTAATGTCAATGATCACACCGAGAAGTTTAGTCTGACTTACTGGAAAAAATAATGATTTTATTTATAGAGGAGATATTGAAAGAAGGGGCAGTGCCAGTGGTTCTTGAGGGTGGAAAAAGCATAAGCTTAGTCTTACTGGGGTTAAGAATAAGTGGTGCATTGGCTAGCCAAGATTCTACTGCTGAGAAGGACTGCTGTGTAATGTGTTGAAGTTGTAGTAGTGTTGGAGCAGCGCAAATTAAAGTGGAATCGTCAGCATAATGGACAAGGGTTGCATGCAAGGTAGAGGTGTGAAGGTTGTCAGTAAATAATGTGAAGATAAGACTACCAAGGGTAGAAACTTGAGGGGCTCCCAAAGTGACCTGTTGTAGAGAAGAGAGATTTTGATGTCATTTTACAGCTTGTTGGCATCCAGTTAGAAATTCTTGAAACCATGCAAGTGCAGAATGGCTGCATTTGAGTGCAGAAAAAAGAAGTTATGTTCTTACCATAACGTTCCATGTGGAGTGTTCATCTCGCCTTTGTTCTTACACATGGGTTCGGAGCCGATCCTCGGCTCCGAGTCGGCCGCATAGCAAAGCTCTGCATCTTAGAGAAGCTCGAGACCAGGCTATATCCCACAATCCTCCATGCCATTACTCAGATCTAGTTTGCAAGCAAACCAGACCAACCATAAACCTCAGGTGCTAAGGCTACACACAGCCACAAAATTCAGAGACACTATCTCACTGACAAATTAACTAAAGGGTAGCGAAATATACCCCATGAGGTAAGAGACAATATACCCGGAAGAGGTTAAGGCATGTGGACCAGACTCTAGTCCTACTCGTTCT
Organism: Protopterus annectens; assembly: GCF_019279795.1. NCBI lineage: Eukaryota > Metazoa > Chordata > Ceratodontiformes > Protopteridae > Protopterus > Protopterus annectens. Next base: position 603,739,291 of record NC_056746.1, on the reverse strand, counting down.
TCCAAATACGTGAGGGAGGGAAGGGAGGGAATGTAAGAACTAAGGCGAGATGAACAATCCACATGGAACGTTATGGTAAGAACATAACTTCTTTATGTGAGAGTGTTCAATCTCGCCGTTTGTTCTTACACACAGGTAGCGTCCCTAGCTCCGTCACCCCGAGTGACTCATGGAAGAACGTTCCTAAGCACAGTGGAACCAAAAGATGTCCTGTCTTTGGAGGCTTTGTCAACCCTATAATGAGCGATGAAAGTATGTGGTTTAGACCACGTGGCTGCTGCACAAATCATGTCCAAAGGCAGACTAGCTGCATGAGCCAAGGAAGTGGAAACGGATCTGGTAGAATGGCCCTTAGGTTTGGTGGGCAAGGCCTGATTCGACTTAGAATATACAAAGGCTATACAATCAGTAAGCCATTTAGAAAGTGTACATTTTGTAACTGCCATGCTCTTTTTATTGTCTGCAAACGCGACAAAAAGCTGATCTGTTTTCCTGTAATCTTTAGTCCTGTCCAAATAAAATCTTAGCTGTCTGTGGACATCTAACTTGTGCAGCATATATTCCAACTTGCTGGTATGGTTTTTGAAAAAGGTAGGGAGTTCAATGGACTGATTAATATTTATGACAGAACATACCTTAGGAAGGAAAGATGGGTTTGTTCGTAAGGAGACTATCTGGGTGGAAAATTAAGTAAGGTGGTTTGACTGATAGTGCTTGCAGCTCTGAAACTCTTCGAGCTGAAGTAACAGCTACAAGAAAAAGTGTCTTCCACGACAAAAACTTTAGGAGACAAGAAGAGGCTGGTTCAAAGGGTGGCAACATTAGTTGCGACAATAACAAATTTAAATTCCATGGGAATAAAGGGTCTCTGACGGGCGGTCGAAGATGGAAGGATCCATTCATAAAAGCCTTACAAAGCCTGTGGGACATAATAGAAGAACCGTCCTCACCAACATGGTAGTTGGATACGGCCGCCAACTGTACTCTTAGTGTGGAAGTAGAGGCTCCTTTGTGAAAAAGGATGGATAGAAATTCTAGAACTTTATGCAAAGGAGCTACCAGGGGGTCCAAGTGTTGGCTAGATGCCCAGTATACAAAGCATTTCCACTTACTCCTGTAGAGTTTTGTAGTGGAAGCCTTATGAGAGGCAACCAAAATGCGTTGAACTGCCGGAGAAAGTAGATCAGACCTGGCTAGGCAGGGAAGTGGAGCAGCCAGGCTGCTAGTTTGAGGGATAGAAGAGACGGGTGAGGAACTCCCGATGAATGGGTCAGTAGATCTGGTACTGGGTCCAGGATCCACGGTTCCTCTGTTTGATGGGCTCGAAGAAAGGGGAACCATATCTGTCGAGGCCAGAATGGGGCTATGAGTATAATTGTCCTTTCCAGGTTCCTGGCTTTCTGAAGAAATTTGGGAATCAAGAGGGTAGGTGGAAATGCATATAGGAGACCCGGGGGCCAATCGTGTATCAGTGCGTCCCTGGGGACATCCCCTGGAGGGGGTAAAAGGGCAAAATAGCTTCTGCATTTGGTATTCATCGGGGAGGCAAAGAGATCGCAGCAAGGCTGGCCCCATCTGCGGAAAATTCTTTCCGCCACCTGTAGCTTGAGGGACCACTCATGAGGTAACAGGATGGCTCTGCTCAACCTGTCCGCAATGACGGTGGATGACCCCGGGATGTGCGTTGCTATCAGAAAGCGACCCATGGACTCTGCTCATTGCCAAATTCTCATGGCCTCTCTAAATAATGGGCAAGATCTGGTTCCCCCCTGTTTGTTTATGTACCAGACTACAGACATGCTGTCTGTCTGAACTGCTACTGCTCCTAGAGGTAGGAGGGTTTGAAAGTGTTGCAACACCAGGAACATTGCCCTCATTTCCAGAACATTTATGTGCAGGTTGTACTCCATGTTGGACCATTCCCCTTGGACTGTTCTTCCCTGAAATAGTCCCCCCCACCCTATCAGAGAAGCGTCCGTGGTTATCGTGGCCGTCAGATTGGGTAGAACAAATGGACGACCCATAGTGAGATCCTGACTGTACACCCACCATGAGAGGTCTCGTTTGCAAGAATCTGTTATCAGAATCTCGTGCGCTAGGGGTAACTGCTGGAACGACCACTGCATGAAGAGCAGCCATTGGAGGAGCCTCATGTGCAATCTCCCCATAGGAACTGCAATCAGGGACGCTGCCATGAGTCCCAAAACCTTCAACACTAGTTTGACCGGGCTTTCCTGCTTTGCAGTAGAAGAAGAACCTGTTCCTTGAGGGATGAAGCCCTTATTGGAGGGAGCTTTACCAGTGTTAAACGCGTATCTAGGTCTGCTCCGATGAATGAAACATGCTGTGAGGGCAGTAAGGCAGATTTTTCGAAGTTTATGGAAATCCCTACGTGGGAACAAAGGTTGACTGTGTAGTCTCTGGCTTGTATGAGGCGACGCTTGGTGGTGGCGGTGAGGAGCCAGTCGTCCAGAAAGGGAAACACCCAGAATCCTAGACGTCTCAAGTGAGACGCTACCACTGCCATGCATTTGGTGAATACCCTGGGGGCTGAGGTGAGCCCAAAGGGCAGGGCTCGAAATTGAAAGTGATTGGCTCCAAGCCGGAAGCGCAGGTGATCTCTGGACGGTCTGGCCATCTTGATGTGGTGGTACGCGTCCTTGAGATCTATCGAGCACATCCAGTCGTCCTTCTGTAAAAATGGAAGGATCGATTGAAGCGTGACCATCCGGAACTTTTCCTTCTTCACGAAGTTATTGAGATTGCTGAGATCCAAAATCGGTCTCCAGTCCCCTGTCTTTTTTGGAACTAAAAAGAACCTTGAGTAAGTTCCGGATCCTTTTTGGTCCATCGGGACTGGCTGAATGACTCTTTTTTCGAGCAGCTTTGAAATTTCTATTGCTGCTGGGCCTCACAGATGGGGTGGCACATCTGGAAACCTTCTTTGTTGGGGTGGAGTTGACATGAAGGGGATCTTGTATCCTCTGGTTACAATGCTTTTTACCCAAGAGTCCGAGGTGAGAGTTAGCCAGGCCTGTGGGTATAAAGCCAAGCGACCCCCGACTGCCTCCAGAGCAGTCGGGCCCCCGTTCAGGAGTGCTGGAAAGGCTTACCAGGGATAGGATCCCTGTCACCTTGGTTCTGCGGACCCCCTCTGCCGCCGGGGCAACGTCTTCCATTTCTGCCCCCCCCCCCTGCCTCGGGGGGGGGGTGTCACTCTGTGTGGCCTGGAAAGATCCCTGAGTTTTACGGAACTTCATTTTTCCACCTCGTTGCCCTTTGGGGTACGGTCTAGATGGAGCGGAAAAACGGACAATCCAGGATTGTCTTCGTAGAGCAATCGCTGAAGCTGCATCTCTACTCGATCCTTCAGCCGCATATGAAATGAGCCTCATGGATGAGTAGACAGAGTCTTTCCTTCTTGCTCACACCGAGTTAGTGTCTCTCTCACTTTGGGCCCAAAAAGAGTGGTACCATCAAAGGGGGCGTTGGCGAAGGAAGACTTGAAGGCTTCCGCAAATGAGCACAGCCGCATCCAGGATTGTCTTCGTAGAGCAATCGCTGAAGCTGCATCTCTACTCGATCCTTCAGCCGCATATGAAATGAGCCTCATGGATGAGTTCACTATGGAGGTAAGGGTGTTAAGCTGTGCTGTTACCTTATCTGAATCAGCAGCATCTGTGTTACCCTGGAGGGTATCTCCCAGCTCCTTGATGACATTCCTCTGTAGATGTGTAAAATGTGTCAAATAGTTTAGCGAGTGCATGGAAAAAGTCGCTGAACTAAAAACGCGCTTCCCATATCTGTCCATAGTCCTAGAATCCTTATTAGGAGGATGAACAGAAGAGGAAGACTCAGACATCTCCTTTTTAGTGGCTGCAGCCACCACCATAGCGTCGACCGGGACTCCCTTGGTGAGATAAGCCTTGTCCTGGGGAGCGGTGATAAACTTGCTTGGTTTTCGAGGGACCGGTTCCACTGTGTCCGGTGTCTCCCACACCCTTCGAGCAATTAAATCCATTAATTCATCGAAGGGCGGAGTAACCCAAGAGGTAGAAGGTTGAGCACCAAAAGCCTTCAGCAACACCGACTCGTCCTCAGTGGGGGCTAGGGACTGGCAATCACCCCTCTGTTTTAAGATCTCCAAGATGTCTGCAAATGAGACATCCTCAGAGGGGGATTTTGGGGACCCCTCTGCCTCATCCAAGTCAGTGTCAGATGTTAGAGATTCCTGCAGGGAATCCAAGTGCCTCCTCTTGCACAGTCTTTTCCTAGGAACCTCATCGGAGGGGGCTTCCAGTGAGGCCTCCGAGGAACAGGGGGCATCCTCTAGGGGTGGCTGAGGCAATGGTGCTCTACGCTTTGGATGTGTCGTGGGAACAGAAACAGAGAGCGGTTCCTTAGGGGAGGGAGAAGACGCCTCCGATGAAGTGGTTGTCTGTGTAGACAAAACCTTCCTCATAAGGTCAAAAACCCCTGAACCTCGGGCCGAGGACTCCTCCGGTTCCGAAGAACATGGAAGAATCCCAGACACGGGGCCCGTGGGCCTCGACCCCAAGGACGGAGCCGAGCCAATCTGCGCCGAGGCCCCGAGAGGGAGAGTTGGCACCGAAAGGTCGGTACGACTCTCGGTCCCGGAACAGAGGAGAGATCGTCGACTCCGCGACTCACCTACAGGTTCCGAAGGAGTCGAAGTCAATGGTGTTGATCGTGCAATGGACGGTTTCGGCACCGAGGGCTCCACTATCATCGGCTCATCCTCTCCCGGCTCCGAAGACTGAATGGGTCTCGAAGGAGGACCTGTTGGAGATAAAGGGAGGCCTTCTAGTTTCGACACCAATTGGGAGGAAACTGCAATCAACTTGGAAAGGGCCGTGTTCTCCATAAGTTTCTGCACGACACGATCTACATCTGTATCGGATAACGGTCTGGAAGATCGGGTCGAAGGGGTTGAAGATGGCACCGACCGAAGAATGGAAGGTGGCGGTAGCTCCGACACCGGTTCCAAGACCTGGGGCTCAGTGAAAGATAAACGTTCGACGCTCGGCCCCGAAGTCTGTGGAACCGGCGAATGAACTTTCGAAGATGAACTCGGAGCCGATGACATGGGCTCCGACATCTTCGACTCCTTCGAGGACTTAGAAGCCTGGTCCGACTTGTCCAAAGCCTCCTGGAAGGCAGGCTTAAGTAGTCCCCTATCTATAAGTTTCCTGCGTCTATCTGTCATGACCCTCCCGCTGAAGGAATGGCATATAGAGCAATCCTCTTGCAAGTGGAGAGGGCCAAGACAGTAGACGCAGGAAGTGTGGTTGTCAGTGATGGACATTTTCTGCCCACACTGACATCTTTTAAAACCGGATTTGGCTTTTTCTGACATAACCGGCAGTAAGACACTTTACTATGAAAAGGTTTAAAACACTAGCTATAACTATAAGAAAAAATATATATATTGCTATAAGTGATTAGAAGAGGTAGGCCACAAAGGGAAACCTATGAAAAAATGACAGGACTAACTACAATAACACACACACACACTTTAGTACTAATCAAAAACTAAATTCTCAATAAGTATAAGAACTTTTTAAAGTAAAACTATAACAACCTTATCTGAATATAACAAAATTTTCTCTGGTCCGAGCTCTCGTCGATGTGATCCATTGCAGTGGCAAACTAGATCTGAGTAATGGCAGGGAGGATTGTGGGATATAGCCTGGTCTTGAGCTTCTCTAAGATGCAGAGCTTTGCTATGCGAACGACTCAGAGCCGAGGATCGGCTCCGAACCCGTGTGTAAGAACAAACGGCGAGATTGAACACTCTCACATGAATGTTTAGTAGTTTGTTCTTGTAAAAGATAGTGTGTCAAAAGCTTTGGATAGACCAAGAAGGTTAGAAGATACTAGGTTATTGTTTCTATGTTGCTTGACGATGTTAGTGAAAGACATCAGAGCAACAGTAGTGCTGTGTTATGGTCAGAATCTATGCTGAGTGTCAGATAGAAGATTAATTAATAGATAGTTTAGTAATTGAGAATGGATGCATCGCTCTAAAATTTGAGTTTCCACATTTATGGAATGGGATATGTGATACTAGATCAAAGATTTTATCTTAATCCATCCAGGAAGCCTTTCAAGCATTTATATTTATTTTACTCTTGCAATTACTTACTCTGATTCCATTTTTACTCAGTTTTAAACATTTTAATTGTGGTGTACTCAGCCTCGCTTTTCTTATACTTTTCATACTATAGTGTGATTACAAAATAAATGCTTTAATCTGTAAGTGCACATTTTCCAGAATTCTGTTTTTTTTATTATACTCCATATTGGTGCTAGAGATGTATGCCTATTTCTGGCACCATACACACCATGGTTCACATATAGAACAAAAAATATATCCCTGCCTTGGTGATACTACAGCTCTGTATCAGAACATATGCATCAAGCTGCATTGTCTGCTTAGAATCACTCCCACTTTACCTTACAGTGAGAATCAGACAACTAACTGAGAACAGCACTTTAAGACTAGATACTGCAGTAGTGGGCAAAGCACCAGCTCCTTAGTACACTGCTAGATAAGGCAATTCCTTAATCTTGTAATGAAGCTGCACATTATTGAACTGTACCTCCGAGGGATGGACAGAGAAGAGTTCCACAGATGGAAGTTTCTGCTATCAGCAGTCCTTAACAGCTACACTGTGGCACAGATCAACTCCCAACTGCCAAAAGTTGCCAAGGGTTTATAGGTGTGTACTAGGCTAATGGCCCTGGGGCCTTTACAAGCCTAGCCATAGGATTTCCCTGGCAAAGTGCTACCCAACCTTAGCTCCCAGTGAATCTGTCGAGTAGAGCCACTGGAGTGAATTTTCACAGGGGTGAATTTTCTGTTTCCCATCCACTCATCAAGATTTCTCTTGAAGAGGGTCAGCAAGGTGCTCTGCTTGACATGTATGGGAAGTCTAGTCCCTAGCATGGGAAGTCTCAGGGTTATGAACCTATCCCTCCAGCATGTTCTGTTAATTATGGTAATGAGGTTAAGGTCTCTGGAGCGTGTGGTGTGGAGGAATTGGGATTTCTTTAGATGTAGCATTTCTAACTGAGCTGGGTCAGACATGGCTTTGTAGGTCAAGCAGAGATCGCCTCTAAGTAGGTGATATGAGACAGAGAATAGTTGGGAGTTTTTTTTGAGGCTGTCCATATAGGACAAGTGTTTAACGCCTAGGATCCTCTTTGTGAGGTACTTTTGCGGCCTCTCCAGTTGTTCCAGGTGTCTAGTGAGGTACATGCCAAATGGGGCACTGTACTCTATGATTGGCCTAATGAGGGAAGAGTAGAGGGAGACAATGACCTCTTTCTTCCTGGATGCAAAACCCTTAGTAATGAGATGTGCCACATAGAAGGACTTTCTGTGGTGATCAAAAGAGAGGTTGCTGTAAACCTGTGTTCCCAGATCTCTTATAACGCCTTCTGCGTTCAGTAGACTGCCATCAATGTGACAATTCATGGGAACCGGGTTTTTCCTGAAGGGGATGACGACATTTTTTGGCATCGAGCTTAAGGCCATGGTTCTGACACCAGTTGTTGGTCTCAGTGAAGCCATTATGCAGGATGTCAACATCACTTGGGGAGTTAATAATAGCTCCCAACTTGCAATCGTCTGCGAACTTTGTCAGAGTTCCTTCGTGTTGATCTGGACTTCAGAGAAGTAGATACCAAACAGGAGGGGACCCAGCACCGAAACCTGTCAGACTCCACTCGTGACCAGTAGGCAGTCTGACTTGGAGTCAGCTACTTTCACACTGTGGGTTCAATCTGTGAACCAATTTGCAACTCACCTAGTAATACAGGGGTTGATGCCTAGCTTAGTGAGTTTTTCTATGATTCCTGAGTGGGGGAATGGCATCAAATGCCTTGGCCAGATCAAGGAAGGCTGTATGAACCACCTTGCCTCCATCCACAGCTCTGGTGACTGACTCAAAGAAGTCGATCAAGTTGAGCATGCATTATCTACCCTTCAAAAAAACAAACTGTGTGGGGATCCAGAGTTTGGAGATTCCCTATATCCTTGTTTATTAGGTCCATGATTATGCGTTCCATAGCTTTGCATATCAGACTTGTCAAGCTAATGAGGCGATAGTTTCCAGGGTCTGTAGTCACTCCTCCTTTGTAGAGAGGGATGGTTGTAGCAGTGCGCCACTTGGTAGGGACAAAGCCTGAGGTGAGGCTGTGACTGAACAGGGCACACTGGTGAGGTGCCAGTTCACTCTGTAGTTCATGTAGAACACAGGCATGGATATTGTCAGGTCCCATAGAAGTTGTATTCTTGGCCTTGGACAGTGCTGTTTTAACCTGTGCAGCAATAATACTGGGTGCCTGGCAATTTACTGGCATTGTGACTGGTTCTTTGGGGGGAAGAGAGGTGTAAAGTTGGCACTGAATCTGTCGGCCAGTATACTGGCAATATCTGTTGGCTCAGTATAGGAGGTACCATTGTGCAGTAGGTCAGAGCAAATCTGGGTATTGGCGTGGAGATTTTTTACATAACTATAGAAGGCCTTGTGGTTGTCTTTACTATCTGCTGCAATTCTGTTTTCATAGCTACCTTTAGAGGATTTGATGAGGGATCTCAACTTTTTGTTGAGGCTGATAAGGGAGTTTTTCCAGCCTTGGGACTTCACCTTATTCCACATCAGTTTCCTCCTCCTGTTACAGAGTTTGTTTATGGCAGGGGACCACCAGATTGGCTTCCTTTTTTTTAAGAGGACAGCATCTTGGTTCTATTGGGTATGGTGAGATCCTTGCATTTGTGTACGTGTTCGTACAATGCACTGGTGTAGGATTCAGAAGTCATACAACTCTTCTCCATTTGCATGGGAGCCGTGAAGTTAGCCACCTCTGGTTTTAGATGCCCAAAGTTAGCTTTGGAGAAGTTTTTCATGGTGGTTACCTTTGTGGGGCGGGGGTGGGGTGGGTGGGATTTGGATTTCCAAAGTGATTAGTTTGTGGTCGGATCTAACCAGGGAGGAGCTGACTATTGGTGTAGAGCAACGGTCGCCGATGTTAGTAATGACCAGGTCAAGGATGTGGCTACCTCAAGTGGGGGTAAGAACGAGCTGGTCCAGGGCACTGGAATTAATGAACTCCAGGAAACGTTGGGCAAGTGTATTGGTTCATAAGTAGTTTTCCAGTTAATGGAGGAGTGGTTGAAGTCGCCTAGTAAGAGTGTTAGGTTGGACTCTAATATTCTCCAGGGTGCTTGGCAATGCAGAGTGAGAGTCTTGGGGCATGGTTGGGGACCTATAGCAGGCTACAACCTGAATCACTGTCTTACCCAATGTTAGCTGCACCTGAAGTATCTCTGATGCGTTATGTTGGGCTACCAGTCTGGAGGTGTGCACATCCTTTATGAATATGGAAACACCACCGCCCTTGGAGCTTCGGTCCAAGTTCTGGGGCCGAAAGATGTGGAATGAGTTACAGCCTGGTAGTGCAGGGGTGCTTTCTGTTGTCTTAAACCAGATCTCTGTTACAGCACAAATGTTGATGTTCTCCATTTTAAGGACTGCTTTGAGTGAGTGCATTTTGAGATTTAGACTTCTAGAGTTGAGCAGCATGACCCTAAGACTGCATTTGTTTGTAGCTGCTAGGGTGGCAATTTGGTCTTTGGAACACCGCCTAAAAAAGGAACTATAGGGGTGGCAAGAGCCTTGGCCAGTATTCGGAAGCCCAGAGATGACAGACGCAGGCCATCTCTGGCAAAGCATCGAGGTCTGTCAGTCATGTCATCCCAGGCAGACAGATACTGTATCAACTTAGAATGACACCAGAAACTTAGCCAACTGTTGAAATCAATCATTTTCTGCTTGTACTGTGGTATCATTCTGGGTGAGGGTAGGATGCTGCTCAGGGATAGGGTCATCCCCACCTGGGCTACATAATCCGGGAGCGCTTCCATGTCTCTTTTCATGTAGTCCAGGGAGGTACGTCTCAGATCATTCACACCCACATGTACAATGCCAAGAGTTATATTTGTACCTGTTGAGGGACCTGAGTGCATGCGTTATGTGACGGATCCTGGCACCTGACAGGTAGCGGACTGTTTACTTTCTCCTTATTCAACCTAGTGAGTGGGACATCAGTGTGCCTCACTATCAAGTCACTTACGACTAGTGTGTTAGGCATGCTGTTTTGCCTTAGGGACTTTGGTTGAATGGCACACTGTTTAGGAGAGTTATGTGTCTCGTGATTAGTGTTGTGTTGTGATGGTCGAATGCGTTTCTGCCTTGGAGGTCTCTACTGTTTGGTTAGATTTTTGAGAGACTCCGCGAAGGTGGATGTGTGTGGTTTGTGTTTTTTTTGAAGGCGGTGCTGGTGTGTTTTCTGGAGGGCTATGTGTTCCAGGTGGTGTGGTGCAAGTGTTGACCTTCTCCTCTTGACCAGCTATTCCAGTCTTGGCTGGAGTGTGCATGGCTTCCAATTTGGATATACAAGTGCATTTCTCGCAAGTCTGAGTGCTGGGAGGTATGAGGAGAGGGTTGTCTGTGTGCATGAGGCAGTTGCTATATTGCCTCAGGATGCCCAAGTTCACCAGGTTAATAGGAGAAAGCACAGGGAACTGACTTTTAGACATGCCTGGGAGGGTGGGCATTGATAAATACTGGATCTATTTCCTTATAGAATGTGTAGTGCTGGTAGCACTTGTGTGCTACAATAATTGCTACAAGAAGGCTGGTAAGGTGCTAAACTAATAGGCAGAGAACTAGTTGATCTAAAGGACAAATTATAGAGCAGATTTTGGCACCGCTCAGGAGCTTACAAACAGTCCTGGATACAGCAAGTCTGTATCTGGACTAGACTAGTTACAGAAAAGGCAGGAAACAAGTGCAAACACTGGCTTTTAAACCAGAAAGTTGAGAGAGATGGAAAAACTGCCAATATACTACAATTCCTGGGCCAGAAACCACTCCCCTTGTGATAGATAGGCTACCTAGTGCGTACTACTAGTGCGTACCACTCCCAGTGATAAGCTAGAAGGCTTCCCTCCAACACAGAAAGGCTTGGGGGGCTCAGAAGCTTACAAACAGTCCTGGATTCAGCAAATCTGTATCTGGACTAGACTAGTTACAGGAAAGGGGGGAAAACAAGTGCAAATGTGGGCTTTTACATCAGAAAGTTGAGAGAGATGGAAAAACTGCCCAAACGGCCAACAACTACAATTTCTGGGCCAGAAACCACTCCTTAGGTGGTAGATAGGCTACCTAGTGGTTACCACTCCCACTGATAAGCTAGAGCTTGGGGGGCTCAGGAGCTTACAAACAGTCCTGGATGCAGCAAATCTGTATCTGGTCTAGAATAGTTGCAGGAAAGGCAGGAAGCAAGCTTAGAATTTTTTTCTCTTTTATTTATTTATTTATTTTTTTTATAGTAAAGTGGAAAAGGAGAAATCAGGAAAGTACAGTTGTGTACCTACCATAAACGTAGATGTTAGAGTGTATTCACTGTTGCAGTCATTACTCTTGGGTTATCCTGCTAGCAGGCTACCCGCAGTCAGCTTGAATTCCAAAGTCCTGGTCCGGCGGCAGTTGCTGTCGCCTCTTCCCTGACGTCAGTACGCCAGGGGTATAAAAGATGCAGCCAACGCCATTTTCTTCAGTTTTTCTTGCCCCAGATGTCAGGTGCCCCCAAAAGGGTAGGCTAAATAGATTATGCCAATGCACTAAAGTAACATTTCCTTCCTCTACAAGCAAATTATCAAGCATAGGTTGTATAGAATAGAGAAGTACAGATAAAATCCAGCAAATGAAAGGGGGACGGTGGGAGGATAACCTGGACTGCAACAGTGAATACACTTGAACATCTACATTTATGGTACGTACAACTGTACTATGTTCATCGTGTTTCACTGTTGCAGTCATGACTCTTGGGTTGAATCCCAAAGCTGAGGATGGGTGGCTGGGCTAAATAGGATTAGGAGAGGCTATGAGGCCCTGCAGAACTGCAGTGGCAAAGCCTGCTCTGGATTTAGAGTAGAGAGGTAAGTGGTAGTGCTTTGTAAAGTTGTGCACTGAACTCCAAGTTGCAGCCTCTAAGATGTCTTTGGTTAGTACTCCTCTGAGGAAGTCTCCTGAAGTGGCTGCTGCTCTGGTAGTAGAATGCCTAATGCCCTTAGGCACTGATTTGCCATGCTGTGAGTAGCAGAAACGAATGCAATGAACTGTCCATTTAGAAATAGTCTGTTTTGAGCTGGCCTTTCCTTGTGATCCTGCAGCATATACCACTAAAAGTAGCTCAGTCTTTCTGAAAGCTTTAGTGCTGTCCAAGTAGAAGCGTAGCTGTCTGTGTATGTCCAAAGAATGCAGAAGTCTCTCACCCTTGTTCTGTGGGTTTGAATAAAAGGTAGGCAAGTGAATGGTTTGGTGGAGGGCTACACTGGACACCACCTTAGGCATAAAAGTAGGGTTCGTCCTCAGAGAAACCCTGTCTGGATGAAAAATGATAAAAGGTTCCACAGCCATAGTGCCTGTAACTCCAAGATTTGTCTTGCAGAGGTTATTGCTAGGAGCAGAGCTATTTTCCAGGATGAGAATTTTATATCAGCTGTTGAGGCTGGCTCAAAAGGAGGCAGTGTGAGTTTTTCCAAGACATAATTGAGGTCCCATGCAGGTATTGGTGCTCTCCTTGGAGGCCTGATGTTTTTGGCTCCTCTGAGGTACTGCCTTATTAAAGGATGAGAAAAAAATAGGTGATTCCGTATTGTAATGGGATGAAATAGCAGAGGCATGAATCTTAATTGATGAAAAGGAAAGGCCTTTGCCCAGCATCTCAGTTAAGTATTGTAAAATCTGAGGAATATTTGGTACATACGTGTCAATGCCTTGTTCCTGGTTCCAAGCACAGAATCTCTTCCATTTTTCTGCATAAGATTTTCTGGTACTGGGCCTCCTGACCTCCAAGATAACATCCATAACAGCTTTTGAAAGAGAAGTATTCTGAATGGCTACATTATCCGCCATGCTGCTAGATTTAGGGTCCTGAGTTGGCTGTGCAGGATCGGATTGCTTTGTTGGGTCAGTAAGTGAGAAGTTTGAGGCAATATCCATGCTGGACAGTGAGGCAAGCTCTTTAGGATTGGGTACCAGTGCTGGCGTGGCCAGTCTAGGGCAATCAGTATCATTTTTGGCTTCTCTTGTCTGACCTTTAGGAGTACCTTGGGAAGGAGAGGCAGTGGAGGAAAGGAATATACTGTTAGGTTTTTCCAGCTGAAGGATAGGGCATCCACTTTCCATGCTTGTTTGTGATAAATCCTTGTGCAAAATCTCTGTAATTGGCAGTTGTGAGGGGAGGCAAATAGATCTATGTCTGAGCATCCCCATTTCCTTATCATGCTGAAGACTTGAGGATCCAGTTTCCACTCGTGGGGATCCATGAGGTTTCTGCTTAGTTCGTCTGCCAGAGTATTTATTTTTCTTGGCAGGAATTGTGCTTGCAGGTGAATGTGATAAGTCAATGCTGTGTCCCACAAAATCTTTGCTTGTCTGCAGAGGGGGTAGGAATGTGCCCCTCCCTGCTTGTTTATGTACCACAACTGTAGTATTGTCAGTCTTTATCAGTAGTTGTCCTGGATGAAGCAGATCCTTGAAAGCTGTCAGGGCATTCTGAACAGCTAGCATCTCTTTTTGATTGATATGAAGATGCATCTGGCTTGCGGGGGATGTGCTCTGAAATTTTCCTGCCATGTGGGCACCCCAGGCATAATCTGATGCATCTGTTGAGAGTGTCTGCCTGGCTGTAGGTAAAGTGAATGGCAGACCCTTGTGGTGACAGGCCTGTGCCCAGCATCAAAACTCCTGTTGCAGGCAGGGAATGAGGGTAATTAATGTTTCCAGGCTGTGGCAATGTTGAGTCCAAACACTTTTTAGATACCACTGTAGTTTTCTCATATGCAGTCTGGCATACGGAATTAGCAGAGCAGGATGCCATGAAGCCCAAGGCATGCAGAATTTTCCTCGCAGATAACTGGGTCTTTGTTGCCAACTTTTTGAAGTAAGAAGTCAGTTGCCTTTGTTTGTCTGGCGTGACATAAGCCATCTGGGCAGTTGTATTTAAGCTTGCACCCACGAATATTATCTCTTGAGAGGGTACTAGTTTTAATTTATTTTCGTTTACTGTGTACCCTCAGCAAATTAGTAATATTTTTTCAAACGCCAGATGCTTTAGAAGAATGTCTTTGTTCTCTGCTTGAATAAGGCAGACCAAGTAAGGATAAATTTGAATTCCTCTTTGTCTGCAAAATGCAATTACTGGTGCCAGGCATTTTGTGAAGACCCTGGGTGCAGTAGATAAGCCAAAGGGCAGTGCAGAGAACTGGTAGTGCATTGAGCCAGCTATGAATCTGAGGTATATTCTGCAAGACTGTCTGATTGGGACATACAGGTATGCCTCTTTTAGGTCCAAAGTTACGAGCCAAGCCTTCTTGCCCAGCATGGGCAGAAGCTGCTGCAGAGTCAACATCTTGAATTTTGGAACATCCAGGAACGTGTTTAGTATAAACAGGTCCAGTATTGGTCTCCAGGCTTTGTCCTTTCTGGGCACCAAGAAAAGTCGAGTGTAAAATCCTTGTCCCTGCTCTTGCTGTGGTACTTGCTGAATGGCCCTCATGTCCATGAGGGATATAATTTGCTTTTGTGCCTCTGCCCATTGATTGTGTGGCAGGTCTGGCATACCTTTTGCCCTTGGCAGGGTGTGAAAGTGGAACCTGTAGCCCTGGGACACTATGTTCAAGACCCATTTGTCCTGGGTAATCATTTGCCAGTTTGGTGAAAAAAGTGCTAGTCCCCCCCCCCCCCCAAGGGGGGCTGCCAAAAGATAAGTGCTTGGATCTGGCAGAGGAAAGTCATTGGGACCGTTTCCTATATGGTTGTGATTTGTCTTCTCCACTTTTGGAGGTAGAAGCACCCCATTGTTTAGGCCTGTATGAGCCTTGGGGCTGAGATCTGCCTCTGGGACGTCTGTATCTGGCTCTTTGTGGCCTGTCTGACACTGGAAAGGACCAATTCTTTGAAGGCCAGTTCCTGCTAAATCTGGGTGGCTGTACCTGTAGGAAATCCTTAACTGTCTGCATGGATTTTGCTTTATCCTCCATTTTCTTCAACACCTCTTCTGCCTTAACACCAAACAAAGTATCATGCTGCAATGGGGCATACAATAATTTTGCTTTAACATGATCAGGCAGATTCTGTTCTTTTAACCAAGCATGCCTTCTAAGAACACATAACAGCGGCCCTGCAAGAGGCCTCCAGTGAATCAAAACCACATTGCAAAGTATGCTTTCCCACTTGTTCAGCTGCATGCATTAAATCCTGCATTTCCTTATCATCAGAACATTCAGAATTTGTCAACATTTTCTGTTTAAGCAGTGACAGTAAGTATTGCTGATATTTAAGCATATGAAACTGACAATTTAAAGCCCTTACAGCCAAGGTAGCAGAAGTGTAAACTTTTTTCCTCCATCTGTCCAGTGCCCCAGAATCCCTATCAGAGGGGACAGGGTTTTTTGCAGTGGAAGCCTTGACCCCTTTGGGACCCTGAGATATAGTTTCTGGGTCAGCAGCTGGGTTTTTATATAGAAATTTATGAGTCTGGGACCCTGTAGTATCTGTCCGGCTTAGCAGGTGCAGGGGGTAGAGAGTCAGGAGACAGGCCGGACTCTGAAAATACATTATCTACAATGTCTAGAACAGGTGGAATAGCAAGAGGTCTGTGCTGAGGTAGTAGAAGAAAGTCTCTGAGCCTTTTCTTAGATTCTGAGTAATCTTGGCTCTCCCAGGGAAAATGCTCCCTCATGGTATGCAGAGTTTCCCCAAAAGAATAATCCTCAGGAGGAGAGGCTGAAGGAATGGATTCTTCAGCATCAGATTCCTCGTAGGGAGGAAAAGAGTATCCATGTTCAGAAGAGGAATCAGAGGAAATTGAAACCTGATCAGAAGAATCATATTCTGTCTCTTGCCTAGGCCTCTTATCTGGAGGAGGATGGAAACCCCTGATCAAAGTAATTAGGTCTTCGGCCGTTCTAAGCATCTATTTTTTAGGCATGGAAGTCTGAGTAGGAGAACTCTGTACTTGTTTCTTTGTCTTTAGAGCTTCTTTAGTCTTTGCCTTTGAAGCTGAGGTTGGCTTACCATATAACTGTGTAGGTCTGAAGACACCCCCAGAAGCCGATGCCTGCTCAGCGGCTCTGGACCCATCTGAGGGAATGGTTTCAGAGTGTCCAATACCTTGAGTATCCAGAGGCCCAGTTGGCTCCACGTGGGAGTCAGAAGCAGCCTGTGGCTCTCAGGTAGCGGGCACCAGGGGCTGCGAAAGCGCCTCACTGAGAACCGGCGACGGACTTAGCGGAGGCCTCGTCATCGGTTTTGGACCTCAGATGCCTATCCTTTTCCTTGTCCTTGCTTTTTTTGTAAACTCCGGTCGTCGGCTGTTCCGACGGCATTATATAGTTAAATCTTCAGCCAAGGTAATGAAATGCAAAATCGAACCGACGCTTAATAGTGCATTGGTTAAATCTAGCACAAAACCGACAGCTAGCAATGTCGTGGTCAGGGCCTAGGCAAGGAATACAGTAAGAATGAAAATCCTTATGAGGTATTTGCTTCCCACAAGAAATACAATTGTTAACTTTTTCTGACATCGGTCTGGAGCAAGAAAAAAAGTTTCCCCAACAGGGTACTTAGCTTTAATGAAGACTTCGATTCTGAAATTCGGATTTGAAAATCTCAGGAGTCTGCCGACCGGCACTTGCCAACTGCTTTTGCTTCAGGCACCGTGCAGCAAGAAAGACTGAAGAAAATGGCTTCGGCTGCATCTTTTATACCCCTGGCGCACTGACGTCAGGGAAGAGGCGACAGCAACCGACGCCGGACCAGGACTTTGGAATTCAGGCCGACTGCGGGTAGCCTGCCAGCAGGATAACCCAAGAGTAATGACTGCAACAGTGAAACACGATGAACATCAGAAGCTAATTCAAGGTTAAGCACCTAAGTGGGTTTCACATAGATCTTTCTGAATGCCATGGCACACAATATACAATGTAAATATACAATGATGCTGTGTAATAAATAACCTAAACAGCACTTTACAACATAATAGCATGCAACCACATGCTGCATAAAAGAAGGCCAGCAATGAAGCCATTATCTGATATAGTTGCAAGAAAAGTCATCTAAGTGCTATACTGCCCAAGTAAAGCGAGACTGTACATTAAATACATTATAATTTTTTTATAGTACATACCTGTAACCACATATTCCAGTTAATCTTGCCTGGGATACAGGTCATCTCAAAAATAACGTACACTCGCTACTGTTGCATCAAAACAGACATCCAAAGAAGGTGAGCAATGAAGTCATTGTCTGGTACAGCTGTAGAAAAGAAGTCTAACTGATACTCTGTCCAAGTAACATGAGAAGGGGCTATATTATATGAACGAAAGCTCATATAAGCGAACGCTCTAATGAGTGAAACTCCTGGACATCGAGGTGTGTGTTGTGGGATCGCAGTACAGTGAATATTGGAGCTTTTGCCCTTTCACTAACTACACAATTTTATACCTCAAATCTGTAGCACATATTCCAGTTAAACTTGCTTGCATTATGTGCCATCTCAAAATTAATGTATATTCACTCCACTTTGCACTAGAATATTACACTGAAGACAGTCCTGTGAACATTACTGTATCTCATACTGCCGCATCTACAATGGACATTTTCTTACAAAGATGCTGTGCATTTCTAAATTCCAGCTCTGATCACATCTGCTGTACCTTGAAGCTGTACAGCTTGTCAATTTTTATATGCTCACAGGTTATACAGATCACTATCTTGGGCCCTACTCTATAACCCCAGGCTGAACATGGCTGAACTACAAGGTGCTGCACTGTACAAAATGGGGCTCTAAACTGCAAAGATTATCTGTGTTTTTTTTAAACCTGTGTCAATCTCAAGTGTACCCTCCATCCGTCCCATTTTTTCTGCTAGATTAGGCTTTTCAGATTTCAATATGCCATGGTGGGGTACTCCTTCCTAATACAACATGGGCTATCTATCTAACAGTCTAAAACATATATTCTAGTTTCTGTACTATGGTCTTCAACCCCTCTCTTATCTTTGCATCTTCTGATATGTATAAGGCAGAAACACCTGCATTACAGAGATCAAGAATCAGAAGGCAAAAGAGAACCCAATACATAGGCATTTTGCACCGATATTTACATTCTTTGCCAGCAAAAGGACTAAGTCTGCATTTTAATGCATTTACCATTCTACCACTTTTCTCTGTCTGTCGTATACCTAATATGAATGTCTCAGTGAACTCTTTCATGGATATGCACTCTAGTAATCCATTCTGTAGGTCCATGGCCTTTGATATGTAGTAGTATTTTGGCAAATAAATGGATTAAGTGACCAGATGAGGCATGACTAATGTCCAGTAGGGCAGAAGCATTACCTCTTTGATTTAGCAGTCTAACCTCTGAGGATACAAAACAGCATTTAGTTCAATGTGCTGTGGTCTGTTCACTCTGCTCCTGGTAGTTCAGTTTTAACATGAAAAACACTCTAGTTCAGTTTCCTGCTCTATCCACATTAGTACTTCATACAAGCTGTTGTGGCTGAAATGCAGTAATCTACATTTGTCTTCAATGTACTTCCATAATCATCCTTCTGCAAACTTAGTTTGTAGTACTCCCATTAGTTACAGTGCCCATCACACCACAGCTCTTTATACCACCTGCAAAAAATCCTACAACTTGGTTCCACAGGAAGTCCGACTCCACATCTCCACAGCTTTCCTTGTCTTCACCTGTGCAGGTCTATGCCAAGAACTTGCTAAGTGCAGTTAGATCATGTCTACACAAACTCGCTTATCAAGTTCTGTTGTAACCTCATTATAAAACCAATCACATTTACGTCTAGCCAAAAACTCCTGTTGGGACTGTCACAGCAACTGCAATTCTCTAAGTAGCCAGATTTCTTCCATATATTTCCCAGCCAACACTGAAACTCAAACTAACCTGTGGTTTCCCCAGATTTTTCCACCCCATCACAACCCACAAGTACCACTCTCTTAGTATTTATTTCCAGGGTAGTATTGCCATGATCAGGCATCTATTCATCTTCATTAGGGGAAGAGTCAGCACACTGGCAAGATTCCTGAGATCATGCTAGGCAACGTGTTTCATCTTTGTGCCTCATCCTCCCTTAGTATATTTATTTCCTTCATCACCCTCACCTTTATCTTTGTGTCTGTCAACTTCTCTCAATATTCTGCTCTTGCTTTGTCTCAGCATGTCATCCTGCCCTCCTATTTATCTATGAAGACAGGCAAAGTATTCATCCAGTACCTCTATTACATTTTCCATAGCCTGTCCAACCCCCCTCAGTACAACTCCATTGCCCCAGTTCATCTATGACCCTCTTCTCCAACTCTGCATAATCCACCCCACCACTGAAGTACCATATTCCTGGTTTCTTTGTTTCTTACCTTTCCCCACTCCACACAGTGGCATGGTTACTGCAAGCTAGCAGCTTTGTTTCTTACCTTTCCCCACTCCACACAGTGGCATGGTTACTGCAAGCTAGCAGTGCCATTATGTGGATACTTGTTATCCCATTGTCATTGATTAGAGCCATGTCCCAACTTCTGTCATTTCTGATACAGTTCCGTACCAACTATCTGAACCCCTCCAATCCACATTCCTTATTTGTACTAGAACCTGGCATTTTTCAGACCTCGCCTGCCCGATTCAGATTGTTTTTAATGTGTCCTTAAAGAGTTAGTCATGTACTATAGCATTTGATCATTGGAATGCCAAGTCTCTCCCCAACATCATCCCTACGTTTTTTTTTTAAAGACATGCTCACCAAACTGAATTTCACTCTCTGTGATGTCGCTGCAGGGAACAGCAGAGGAATGCACCCTCAGACCTCAACAAATGCATCACTACTTCCCCCACACTATTCCTGTGCTGACATCAAAGAGATAAGTGTGGCAGACATCAATGCGACTCAAAATGAACTCTTCTTTAAACAAAGCACATCTAACTTGGAATATATTTCCACAAAGGATTTATTTAAAAAAGGGTCATTCATTTTGGATTAATATGGAAAAAACTGTTCAGAGGTTGCAGATGGTGCATCACTTTAGCAGCACTTCCCATACCCCTTCCTCAACCTTAACTGCAATTTCCAATCTGAAGGCAATACCCAATACTGTAAGTCTTAATACTTCAAAATTTAAACGGAAATTTCTTAGAGAAATGTGAAATTTAGCATTAGACATTTTAAATTTTCTTGCCTCCAACATGGGGGGGATTTGCACCCCACTTCCCCATTAATTATATGTACTATTATGAAAAAGGAAGTACTCAAATACACCATTGCTTCAAAATTAGCGTATTGTCTTCCTAAATGCACTTAATTTCTCTTCACAGTTTGACATGCTCACTTTACCCCGGGGCAGTAACTAAGGAGCTTCAATCCCTCACCACTGTCTCCTGTAAGGGAGTGCCACTAAAAGCAGGGATAGAAATACACAATTTCCCCTAATAATACACCAGAAACAAGCTCCAAATCTGGGACACAACTATATGCTTCACTAGGGTCCCCAAATGAGTCTCCACACTAACCACTGCAGAGCACTGTGTCCCAGTTATAAGCCAGTCTTAAATTTCTGACAGTCACACATACACATACTATTGGGAAAGACTAACACAGATGTGTCCGCTGTGTTCCTTTGCACAAATTACAAGGTAATGGGTGCCACCAGTCAAATACCACAATACCCTTCAAAAGGGGTGTTCAATTAAATTGGGTAAAGTAGATATTTATACAAATGGTACCATGTATTTTGGAGTGTCCCGTGGTGTGATCACAACAGGCATAAACACTCTCAAGTTATTAAAAGTATTCACTAAATAACCAGCCACAATGAGTAGCAGTAAAATATTTAATAATAAATAAAAGGGTTTAAAGCATGTAAATACTGAATAACTGATTCTAATAAACAGAGTTTCACATACAGGAAATATTTAAAAAACACTGTAGGACAGATCTCACACTGATTTTAGAAAACTTCTCCAACTAAAATAGCTGTAGTTCCCTGACTATCTGAAGATGAGCCGTCCCCGTCTAATCTAAGTAACTCAGCAAAACAAGATTATACTCTTACTTCTGCAAGATTAGGAATTATGCTCACATTCCATGCTGTTGTCTGTACTCAGCCACTGGAACAACTACTCTGAAAACAACTGGACTACTACTACTCAACAGCTCTGGAAAAAACTGAATGAAAAAACTGAACAGACTCAGAACCTGCTTTTATAGCAGATTTTTAAAAGCAACAGAACACTGCTATGAGAATTCTATTCTCTCATACAAGACTTTGAAAAGTAAACAAACAGATGCAAGGAAGATTCTATTCTCCCAGCCCTGGCACACAATGACATTACATTTAGATCAGCTGACTCCGGAATCTCACACACCCAGAACTCCCTTCACAAAGAACATGTACATCTGGTCAGCCAGAACAACTTTGCTTGACATTCAAACATCCTGCATAAATCAGAGTGATAATCAAAAGACAAGCTTACAAAATGATAGCGAGTCATGCTGGCATATGTAACGCAGGGTAATTTACAATTATTTATAAAACTTCAGCCAGTCATGCTAGCACAGACAACAATATCTAATATCCTCATACACAGAATCATACTTGCGCTTGCCCTAGGTTCTGATCCACTCTACATCCCTCTCCTTCATGCAGTGGTAACTCCTACCTTCTCTTCAACCGTCTGTCCCCTAAATTTTGGCATCTGGAGGCTGTCTCCATGTACGGCACCCTCCACTCTCTTGTCAAAGGCCATGTAGTTGGAACACATTACTAGAACAGTTGAGGATGTCACTAAAACTCATCCCCAGTTTTGAAAAAAAAATCCTCAAACTATCCCTATTTGACCTTGCTTTTGGGGTATAATACTAGCCTTGCATAAAATGTTTTTATACACATTCATATTATTATTTATATATACATATGTTTTTATTGCATTGGTGCTTAGGCATTAAGCATCTAATTAAACCTAAATTTGAATATGTCACTATTGATGTTTGAGTGATGATAATGCTCACCTTGCTGCTTTTCACTTCCTTCCCAGACTTCATGTGTTGCAGACTAATGCTGGTAACAGTACACTATAAAACTATAACTTGTAATACCTACAAAACAGTACATTTGACTAACAGCAAGATCATGTAGCTTTACACATGCAAAAATAAATAAAAAGCACACATCTTTATTGCACCTTCTGCACGCTACTGCACTTGTAAATATTACCTCTCCTATGAAAATCAACATACCAGTCAGTGGTAGGTTTAAAGCTATTTTTTAAATGTTTAAAGAAAAACTAAATGCAGTCAAAAAGGAAATGTCAAAATACCAGTGCTAGATTGTGATGAACACAAGAGAAGTACAAGATCAGCTCAACTATATACACATTTTGGGTTCTCACCAATTTACCTTCTGTTTTGCAAAGAAATCCTTAACTAAAGAGCCAATGATTTGCTGTGGAGATTTTGTAGTACTAATATAAGGTATAATGAATGTTCCATGGGTCTTCTCTGCATAACAAATCCAACCTGTCAACAGCAAACAAACAAAAAAAAAAAAAAAATCAATTATGTAACACGGTACAGTACAGTAGAACTCAAAGAATTTCCAAAACAGCCAAGGTAAATGCAGAAAGTGAAATAGAAGTAAACCATATTTAAATATAAAACTTTCATTTCTAGAAATTAAAATGCTTAGGGCAAAAGTGCAAGTTTTAAGGAACAAACTCGAAATGCTGGGTGAAGTTCAGTCTTGCACATTCAAATTTTATGCGAGTACAGGTGAAAGGAAACTAAATGAAAATCTGGCAGACTAAGCTCAATCACAGTTTGCTTCACTAACATTCAGTTCTATTAGCAGCAGTTTCACTTATTTGGTTACAGCTGCATTTACTTATTTTCATTAATAATTTGAAAGGCACACAGACCTAATGCATGACCCATGATTGAATCTAGATTGGTGAGACGCATGTGGTATAAGAATGCTTCTCAAACTTATTAACAGTGTTAACAATACGTTACATGAAAAATATACCGATATTATAGCAATAACCCACGCCTGGGTGTGGGTAATGCTGGATTTACCCACGGTTGGCGTGGTTTGGTCACGAGGGCGAAGCCCGAATGGCCAAACAAAGCCAACCGTGGGTAAATCCAGCATTACCCACACCCAGGCATGGGTTATTGCTATTATACAATGACATTACTTAAGAAAAAAAATAATTACTTTTTTTAAATAATGGCATTGTATAATGCCTCCTTGCTGCCCTTCCGCAGCTGTCTGGTATTCTGCGGCAGTTCTGATGTACTGTGCATGCATATGCCTATGTAGTACATAAGAGCCGTGGGCAAAAGCAATGGAGAAAGCAAGATCTCAGTTGCTTTTTACTGTTTCGCTATGTTAAATGGGTTTAAAATAGCGAGACAGCTTTAAAAAAAGCAATGGAGAATCTCTGTTGCTTATTTTAAAGCTGTCTCGCTATGTTAAACCCATTTAACATAGCGAGACAGTTTTGAAAAAAGCAACGGAGAAAGCAAGATCTCCGTTGCTTTTTACAAACTGTTTCGCTATGTTAAATGGGTTTAACATAGCGAGACAGCTTTAAAATAAGCAACGGAGATCTCCGTTGCTTATTTTAAAGCTGCCTCGCTATGTTAAACTCCTTTAACATAGCGAGACAGTGTTTTAAAAAAGACTTATACTAATAGAAAAAGTCCGGGCGACCGGACCTTTTTCCATTAGTATAAGTCGATTTACAATGTGCACGCTGACCAATCAGCGTGCACGTTTTGGAATATTAATGGGGGGTCATGGTATAATAACTAATAAAGCATACCTGCCACGTTAAAAAAATGGAGGGAAAAAAACTCAGTTGTGTAATAATACTGCAACAGAAAGCACACAGCAAAAACTGACAAAAGACTGAAAAATTTTACAGATAAATTCATCCGCAAGAGTCTTGCTGATCAGACTTGCTGTAATTTCACATAACTAATATGTTAGACACATGGGTATACCTTTCCTGGATATCTCGCCCCTAGATTTATCCAGCATATACACCTCTAAGGAGCCACAGGGCTTGTCCTTCTCATAACCATTTCCCACCACTGCTGATGTGAAAATATTCACAGGATTAGCCAGTGTCCTTTCCTATATTCTAAGCAGTTCTGGGGCATGCCTCTCCCACAACCATTTCCTACAGCTACTGAACTGGAGATGATCTCAGTATTAAGCCAGCTGTGCCACTGTTGTACTCTTTCACTGGTGGTACTGGCAAACTAACAAAGAATAATGAACTAGATCAGAAATAATTTCTCCTAGTCCTTGCAGCAGAATGATGGACAGGATACTGATTTGCTGGATGACATGTTCATGAAGGTTTGAATTCATATGTACATATGTAACAATTTACCTCTCCAAACTAATCTCAAACAGCAGGACATTATTTTTATGAAACCCACTGAAGTAAAGCAAGGAGAGGTAGCAGTCTCATGACAAAAAAACACCATGAAAAGCAGAATTATTACATCAGCCCTAGTTCTCAATTTCATTTTTTTGTGCTTTATAAAGGTATAACATACCTGCATGAAATAACCATGGGAATGATATTACACAAAAAGTCCTTTAAAAAAAGAGGGAAGACAGTCGCATCTTCTGCAGAATGATGACTTACCATTTCAAGGATGGGTCTGTCACTTCTATAACATCAGAAGGTTGTACAATGAGAGAACCAAGCAGACACAGACTGCTCGGTCACTGGCCTGCGAGATCTCCACTGCACCAATGAGACTACTTCTTTTGATGTCAAGAAACCATGTCAGACATATGATACTTATGAGCCCTCTTACTGTCCTCTGTTTTTGGAAAGCTTCTCACTTAGCTCTAAAACGAAAACAGAATATCAAGCTAATTATTGGTTTGATATAAATTCTGAGAACACTTTAGGAAGAAACTCAAAGATTTGTACTCATTGCGTAACTATCCTGTTAAGGGCTGATCACTGCAAACTACACAAACTTCAGAGATCATGTATTCTAGTTACTGGCCACGAGGAAAAAACATGCATGTTGGTACAGGGCTACAGGGAACAAAAAGATCCATGAAAGAAATTTAAAAATCAAAGGAACTACAAAGCCTGTAAACTACATCCTCAAAATGAATCAATAACAGACTTAAGAATTAAGACCCTGTAAACAGTATAATGTTGACCAAGGGCTCAGAGTATGGTTCCTGACTGCCTTACCCCATGGTAAAGCTGTAAATGCTGTTTCTAAATGGTCAGATATTCATTGTTTGAACTATGATAAAGTAAAACAATGGTTTACTAGAATGTTTTAAGTTAAAACCTGAATCGTATAGAAAAGTTTCGTCAGCACAGACGCAAGGCAGATGAAAGTGTATGTGATTACATTGCTGAGTTAAGCACTTGTTTTCATAGGTGGGTGAGTGGGTGCCAGATGATCACTTTTGAGGGGCTGGCAGACCTTTTGGTGAGGGAACAAGCCCTTAGCACTTTGCCTGAGGACATGAGAGTCTCAGAAAATAAAGAAAAAAAAACACCACTGAAAGTATATGCAAGACAGTATTTATTAAAACTAAGTGCTTTCACCCAACTTTGCTCTGGGCTTCATCAGAGTAAAACAGTGTTCTGTAATGACCCATTAAAATACCAGTTGTCATGTGACCAACTCAATTAAAAATACTTGAAACTTATTTGTCCACATATTTAACTTTACAAAAATGTACAAATCCTGTTAAAAACATTAAAAAACATTGACAAAAACCCAAAAGTTCTTATTTCTTTACTTGTCATATAGACTGGAGAGCTTTATAACACATATATCCTACCTGTTTATAACATTGTTTCTACCTTCTATTGCAGCCCCAATGTGAATGTAAATACAAATGGCCCTCCTCCCTAAACATACAAGACCAGACTCTTTAATACACACACACAAAATCAGAAAACTTTAAAGCTTCGCATGAGACATGAGAATCTGACTAGCAGACTGGGAGTACAACTCTGCAGATAAGCTGGGGAAAAAAGGGGATTTCTACTTAGCAAGCAGTGCATCACTGCACAAGAAGGGGATACCCAGTGCCGCACATGGATATAAGGGAACCCATGGTGGGCAGCCCAGACTACCCCAATAGAATCCACCAGTAACAGGGGAAGCCACTAGTTCAGATACACAGCCAGGATCAAGAGTTAGATGTTTTAAATGTAACCAGTGGGATCATGTTTTATATAGATGTCCACGGAAGCAAGGTGGGGAAAAAAAGGTTAGGAACAAGTGAGGATAACAGTATGACAGTGGTAAGCTGTCTGTAGGCAACAGTTTATCAAACTATCACCGGAGTTAATATCCTATCTTAGTGAAAGAAAAACAGACCACTGCTAAGAGAGAGAGAGCCTCTGACATAACCACTGTGAAGCCTGCAGTGGTTAAAGATGAGCAGTACTTGCTTGGGCATTCCACTCCAGTCAGAGTTTTAGGAGGGACCCCATTCCAAATGCCTTTGGCCAGGGTTCACCTTGACTGGGAGGATGGAAAAGGAAGCAAGCAAGTAGGTGTTTTTGAGGATATCTGCAAATATCTTGATAAGGAATGATTTTGATAATGTAGTACCTTGTGTGCATGCAGTTACACACAACCAGGCTTGGAAATAGGCATGTGGGGTCTGGTAGCCTGGGGAAGACCCAGACAGACCCCACACATGAAGCCAGGGATAATGAGGTGGCTATTTCTGGGAGGGAGCTACCCTGTAGCAGCGAGCATGACATCCCTTTTGCAAGTCATATGGGCATAAAGCATACCAAGAGACATATTTTGCAGAACTTTTATTGGCCTGGGATTGCCAGGGATGTAACAGGACAATGCAAGACCTGTGAACAGTGCCAAAAACTAGACAAGGCAGGAGACAAAGTCAAAGCGCAGTAAAGTCTGCTCTTCAAAATTTCCCTTCGAACTAGCCAGTTTTTTAGTTTTAGCACTCAAATCTGTTTCTTTGAGCTCAGCGCTAGTTTAAAACTTGTAAGCACTAAATAAGATACAAATAACTACAGCACTCAACTTTCCTCACTTGTCTAGAGGAAAACAAGTTTTAGTACTTAATAAATAAGCAACTATCTAGGCATGTCTATGGATCAGCTCCCGGTGTTTTCTCCTGCCTACCGGATGAATCTGGGCATCTTGGGGCAATGCAGCAATTGCCTCATGTTCACAAACAACCCTCTCCTCCTACCACCCAACACTACAACCTGTGAGAGATGCACGTATTTAGCCAAACTGGAAGCAAAGCTCTCTTCACCCAAGACTGGAATAGAAAGTCAAGAGGAGAAGGTAAACACTTGCACCACACTCACATAGTCCCTCAAAACCTACACCACCAAAACACACACAAAGTAACACAAAAAACACACTTACATTTGCGGAGGCACTCAATAAAAATCTTCTCAAGCAACAGAGACCTCCAAAGCAGAAACACTTGCAACCTCCACCCCCCAAAACAACCCAAATGACACATAGCCCACAAACTCAGTGTGCCACTCAACCACAGCCCAATAAGGCATAACAATGTACTCAACACTCTAATCATAGTGACTCTATAGTCAGGCACACTGATGTTCAACTCACCAGGCTAAATAAGGAGAAAGTTACTGTCAGCTGCCTGCCAGGTGCCAGGATCTGCCACATAACGCACGCACTTGGGTCACTCCACAAGTACAAATATGACTCTTTCATTGTCCATGTTAGTGTGAATGACCTGAGATGTACCTCCCTGGACTACATGAAAAAAAAACATGGAGGAGCTCTCCAATCTTGTAGCCCAGGCAGGTATGACCCTAGCCCTAAGTACCATCCTGCCATCACCCAGAATGATACCACAGTACAAGGACAAAATGATTGACTTCAACAATTGGCTAAGCTTCTGGTGTCATTCTAAGGGGATCCAGTATCTGTCTGCCTGGGATGATATGATCGACAGACCACAATGCTTTGCCTGAGATGGCCTGCACCGGTTGCCCTTGGGATTCCGGATACTGGCTAAGGCTCTTGCCACCCCTATAGTGCCTTTTTTTAGGCAGGGGTTCAAATGACAAATTAACCACCGTAACAGGTACAAGCAAGCAAAATCTGAGGGTAATGCTACTCAATGCTAGAAGTCTAAACCTCAAAATGCACTCACTCAAGGCACTCCTTAAATTGGAGAACATCGACATTTGTGCAGTGAGAGAGACCTGGTTCAAGGCTCCAGAGAACACCCCTGTATTACCAGGCTATAATTCATACCACACCTTATGGCCACCTAACCTGGTCCGAAACACTAAAGGTGGAGGTGTGTGCATATTCATTAAGGATACCCACACCTCCAGGCTAGTTGCTCAGCATAATGATCCAAGATTATCCAAGTGCAACTAACTCTGAGCAAGACCGCAATCCAAATTGTAACTTGCTACAGATCCTCCATCATGCCCCTGGATTCCCACTCCTCATTTCTTGATACACTGGAAAATACTAGGGTAAAACCCAACACCCTAATAATGAGCGATTTCAACTACCCCACCATTAACTGAGAAAACTACTCATGTACCAACTCTTTTGCTCAACATTTTCTGGAATTCATAAATTCCAACGCTTTGGATCAACTTATCCACACCCCCACCAGGGGCAGTAATATCCTAGACCTGGTCATTACCAACATGGGCGACCAGTGTTCCACACCAGAAGTCAATTCCTCATTGGTCAGATCCGACCACAAGCTAATCAGCCTAGACAGCCACATCCCGCCCCCACCCCCCAAATAGCGAAACCATCATAAAAAATTTCTCCAAAGCCAACCTCACGATACCCATGCAGACGGATAATAGAGGTACGACTGCTGAATCCTACACAAATGCATTTTATAAGTACTTACACGAGTGCATGGATCGTGCTATCCCTAACAGAACCAAGATGCTTCTTCTAAAAAAAGGAAGCCAATCTGGTGGTCCCCTGCCATAAACAAACTCTACAACAGAAGAAAGAAACTGCTGCAAAACAGAGTAAAATCCCATGACTGGAAGAACTCCCTGGTGAGCCACAGTAAGAAGCTGAGATCCCTCATAAAATCCTCCAAAGCTACTTCTGTAAACAAAATCGCCACTGATTCTAAAGACAACCACAAAGCATTCTATAGCTATGTCAAGAATCTCAATGGCAACACTCAGATCTGGTCGGAGTTACAGCACAATGGCACTAAATATACAGAACCAACTGATATTGCCAACATCCTGGCAGATAGTTTCAGTGCTAACTTTACCCCTCCCCCACCCCCTAAAGGGCCCATCTCTATACCGGAAAAATGCAAAGTTCCTGTAATCACGGCTGCACAGGTAAAAACCACACTTTCCAAAGCCAAGAACACAGCATCCATGGGACCTGACAACATCCCAGGCTGCATTCTACATTAACTACAGAATGAACTGGCACCCCACCTAAGCACCATGTTCAATCATAGCCTCACCTCAGGCTTTGTGCCCACTGAATGGCACACAGCGACTGTTGTCCCACTCCACAAAGGGGAAGCCACCATGGACCCCGGAAACTACTGCCCCATTAGCCTAATGAGCCTGGTCTGCAAGGCCATGGAACTTATAAACAAAGACATTGGTAATCTCCAAACTCTGGACCCCACCCAGTTCGGGTTTGTAAAAGGCAGATTATGTCTCCTAAACCTGACTGACTTCTTTGAAGCAGTCACCAAAGCCGCAGATGAGGGTAAGGTAGTTCACACAGCCTATCTAGATCTCGCCAAGGCTTTTGACACCACCCCCATTCTGGAATTATAGATAAACTCACTAAACTAGTTATAAATCTCTATGTCACAAGATGGGTTGCCAACTGGTTCACTGACAGAAACCACACTGTGAAAGTAACAGACTCCAAATACAACTTCAGACCAGTGACAAGTGGAGTACTACAGGGTTCAGTCCTGGGTCCTCTCCTGTTTGGTATCTACTTTTCTGAGGTACAGGCTAACACTGAAGGTCTTTGGCTAACGAAGTTCGCATATGACTGCAAACTAGGAGCCATAAGTGAAGCCCCTAATGATGTGGACATCCTAGAAAAGGGCCTCACTGAGACAGATGCCTGGTGTCAAACCCATGGCCTCAAGCACAATGCCAAAAAGTGCATTGTCATTCCCTTTGGTAAAAACTCTGTACCCATGAGCTACCACATAGGTGGTAGTCTACTTACACCGAAAGTGTGATAAGAGACCTTGGGACACAGGTGGACAGCAGTCTCTTCTTTGATAATCATGTTGCCACAGTAGTCAGGAAATCCTTCTACGTGGCACACCATCACAAAAGGTTTCTCATCCAGGAAAAAAGAGAGGTCATTGTTCCCCTCTACTCGTCACTCAGACCTATTATAGAGTACAACACCCCTTTTGGTATGGACCTCACAAGACATTTACAACTGGAAAGGCCGCAGAAATACCTCACAAAGAGGATTACCAGCCTTAAACAGATGCCCTACGCAGACCCTCTCAAAAAACTCAAGCTTTAGTCCATCGCATATCGCCTACTCAGAGGCGATCTCTGCCTAACATAAAAAGCTATGTCAAACCCAGAGCTGTTGGACATGCTCCACTTAAAGAAATCCCAATCCCTCCGAGCTACACGCCCTAGGGACCTAAACCTGGTCACCACAATAAACAGAACATGCTGGAGTGATAGATTCCTGTCCCAGAGATTTCCCATACTCTGGAACAAACTACCTATCTATATCAAACAAAGCTCCTCATTAGCACTCTTCAAGAAAAATCTTAATGATTGAATGGGAAATAGGAAATTCACCCCGGGGAATCACTTCTGTGGCTCTGCTCAACAGGGGCACAGGAAAATAATTTTCTTGGGTGGCGAAAGCCAGGGTACCTTTTGGCTAGGCTTGTATAGGCCTTAGGGCTGATAGCCTAGTACCTACCAATGAACCTATGATGCCTTTGCCTGTGACTAAGGAGCCATTTCAGAGGGTAGTTCATAGGTTGGTACTGGGCTATCTGCCCGAAGGCATATATTAGCCCAGCAACGTTGTGCGGTATTCACCACCCCTTTAATAGTTCCCTAGACCTTTGTACTAGCAGCTAGTACCCTTGGCCCCTATCTAGTAGTGCTATTGGTGTGATCCCCGGTGTGAACCTTCTGTTACCCATCCACTCATCAAGGTTCCTCTTGAAGAGGAATAGTGAGGGGCTCTGTCTTATGTAGATCGGGACCCTGTTCCATAGTAAGGGAAGTCTCTGTTCTATTCATTGTTGTGTTGAGGTTTATATCCCTAGAGCGTGTAGCTTGAGTAGATTTGGTTTTGCTAAGATGGAGCATGTTCAACAATTCTGGGTTGGACATGGCTCTGTACGTTAGACAGAGATCGCCTCTGAAAAAGCGGTATGCAACAGAGAACAGTCTTGGCTTTTTCAATCGTGCTGCATAGGGCAACTGTTTGAGGCCAGTAATCCTCTTGGTTAAGTACCTCTGTGGTCTCTCCAGCTGCTGGAGATGTCTAGCCAGGTACATTACAATTGGTGTATTGTACTCAATTAATGGGTCTGATGAGGGAAGAGTAGAGGGGCACCATTATATCCTTAGATCTTGATGCGAACCCTTTCATGATCAGATGGGTCACATAGGATTTTCTAACTACTTAGGCAACATGGTTATCAAAGGAAAGCTGACCATCTACTTGGGTCCCTAGATCCCTTATTTCTTCTTCAGATTTCAGGGGATTACCTCCTATGTTGTAGTTTGCGGGTACTTTTCCGAAGGGGATTACTACGCATTTTTTTGCATTTAGCTTGAGACCATGGCTTTGACACCATGCATCAGTCTCATTTAGGCCCTTCTGGAGGATCTCCATGTCGGCCGGAGACTCTATTATAGCACCCAGTCTGCAGTAGTCTGCAAACAACCACAGCCCATCCGTGCTTGCCTGTACTTCTGAGAAGTATATGCCAAACAGGAGGGGCCCCAGGACAGAGCCCTGAGGCACACCACTCGTTACTGGTCTGGATTCGGACATATATCCCGCTACTCTTACTTTATGGGATCTGTCTGAGAGCCAGTTTGCGATCCATCTTGTGACATAAGCTCACCAGCCTGGGCATAAACCCTTATCAATAATACCAGAATGGGGAATGGTGTCAAATGCTTTAGCAAGGTCAAGGTAAGCCGCGTTTACCTCCTCTCCCTTATCTATAGCCTGAGTAACTGTCTCAAAGAAATCCATCAGGTTCAGGAGGAATGATCTGCCCTTGACGAAGCCGAACTGTGTGGGGTCCAGCGACTGGAGGTTCCCAATCTCTCCATTTATGAGTTCCATAATGATTCGCTCTATATCCTTACAGATCAGACTGGTCAGGCTTATTGGTCGGTAGTTCCCAGGGTCAGTTGTGGCCCCACCCTTGTGTAGCGGGACCACCGTTGCCATGCGCCATTCTATGGGCACATATTCTGTGGAGAGGCTGAGACTGAACAGGTTATTAAGATGCGGGGTTAATTCCTTTTGGAGCTCACGTATGACACAGCTTGGGACACCATCTGGTCCCATGGAGGCAGTGTTTTTAGCTTTAGATAGAGCCTTGTTAGCCAACGTATCAGTAATAATTGGACTTGCACAATCCCCTGGAATGGTAATAGGCCCTGTAGGTGGTGAGGGGGGGGGGGGGATTTGCACTGAACCTGTCAGCCAAGATGTTGGCAATGTCAGAAGGGTCAGTGTATTTTGTTCCATTTTGTACTAGCTCAGAACAGACTTGAGCGTTGCCATTTAGGTTTTTGATGTAGCCATAGAAGGCCTTATGGTTATCCTTGGCAACTTTCTTTTCAAAATTAGCTTTAGTTGACTTGATGAGGGCCCTCAATTTCTTACCAATGCTGATCAGGGATGATTTTTCTACTTGAGACTTGGCCTTTTTTTGCACAAGTCTTCTTTTTTTTGTACAAGTCTTCTCCTTTTATTGTAAAGTTTGCTTATGGCCGGAGTCCACCAGACTGGTTTCTTCTTGCTTGAGGAAGGAGTCTTGGTTTTATTTGGGATAGCACGGTCCATGCAATCTTGAAGATGCATATAGAGTGCCTTGGTGTAGAATTCCGCATCATGGATATCATTATCCTTCTGCAAGGGAATAGTGAAGCTTTCCACTTTGGATGCAAGTAGTTTGAAGTTTGCTTTGGAAAGGTTTTTGACTATGGTTTCTTTGACTGGGAGAGGTGGAGGGGTGAGGATGTCCAGGGTTATCAGTTTGTGGTCAGATCTGACCAAGGAGGGAGTGATAATGGGTGTGGTACAATGGGCGCCCATATTTGTGATGATTAAATCCAATATGTTGCCCCCTCTAGTGGGGGAACATACTAGTTGTTCAAGGGCATTTGAATTCTATGAATCGCTGAGCATAGGAATTGGAACATTGGTAGTTTGCCCAGTCTATACCAGGGTAGTTGAAATCACCCAAGATTATGGTGTTGGATAGGACCTTTATATTTTCCAATGTCTCAAAAAATGCAGAGTGAGCATCTTGGGACATGGTGGGCGATCTATAACCGGCTACGACTTGAAATGTGGTTTTGCCTGCTGATAGTTGCGCATGGATGATCTCTGGGGCATCATGCTACGCTACTAACCTGGAGATATGGGTATCCTTGATGAATATGGATACACCTCCGCCCTTTGTACTGCGATCTGGTAACTGAGTCTGGAAGGTATGATATGAATTGTAACCTGGCAGTGCTAGGGTGCTCTCTTGAGCCTTGAACCAGGTTTCCGTCACTGCACAAACATTGATTTTCTCCCTGCTGAGGAGAGCCTCGAGTGTGTGCATTTTGAGGCTGAGACTTCTGACGGTGAGTAGCATT
Source organism: Protopterus annectens (assembly GCF_019279795.1). NCBI lineage: Eukaryota > Metazoa > Chordata > Ceratodontiformes > Protopteridae > Protopterus > Protopterus annectens. The sequence continues at coordinate 603,705,243 of NC_056746.1, read as the reverse complement.
ACCCTTAGTTTTTGGTTACCTGTGCTGGTTACGGTGGATGGTTTGTCCTTTGAGCCTTGCCTAAAAAGGGCACTACGGGGACGGCAAGAGCCTTGGCCAGTATTCGAAAACCTAGGGGTGACAGGTGCAACCCATCTCTGGCAAAACTGCGAGGCTGGTCTATCATGTCATCCCAGGCAGACAGACACTGGATCCCCTTAGAATGACACCAGAAGCTTAGCCAATTGTTGAAATTGATCATTTTGTCTTTGTAATGTGGTATCATTATAGGTGAAGGTAGTATGCTACTCAAGGTCAGGGTCATACCAGCTTGGGCTACATGATCAGAGAGCTCCTCAATGTCTCTTTTCATGTAGTCCAGGGAGGTACGTCTTAGATCATTCACACCAACATGTACAATAACAGCGTCATACTTGTATTTGTTCTGGAGTGACCTAAGTGCCTGTGTTACGTGGCAGATCCGAGCACATGACAGGCAGCTGACAGTAACCTTCTCCTTGTTCAGCCTGGTGAGTGGAACATCCATGTGCCTTACTATAGAGTCTCGTATTACTAGCGTGTTAGGTATGGTGTTTTGCCTTTAGGGCTGTTGTGAGGCACACTGCTGAGGTGAATTATGTGTTTTCTGGCTTGTGCTTGGGGGTGCAGGTTGCTTGCTTGTCTGCTTTGGAGAGCACTGTTTCTTTTTCAGATTGGTACCTAGTGCCTCCAAATATGTTTTTGTGTATTTATGTGTATGTTTTGCCGGTGCTTGTTTTGTAGATTCATGTGTGACAGGTGGTGTGATGCAAGTGTGTCCCTTATCCTCTTGACTGTCTGTTACAGTCATGGGTTGAGAGCGCTTAGCCTCCAGTCTGGCTGTGTATCTGCATCTCTCACAAGTGTTTGTGTCTAGAGGTAAGAGGAGAGAGTTGTCTGTATTCATGAGGCAGTTGTGACATCGCCTCAGGATGCCCAATTCCACCAGATGAACTGGAGAGTACACCTGAAGCTGACCTCTGGACATGCTTTGAAGAGTAAATTGAACTTAAGTCCTGCGGATGATCGAGGGTCTTATGCTATATTATAACAGTGCTGTCTAGGAAATTTGGAGAATAATAGTGCTGTCTAGGAGATTAGGACAAGTGCTGATTTCTGTTTTGCAAGTGCTGCAATAAGAGCAGCTGATCTGAAGCACTTGAGTAGAGGCTTGCCTAGTTCTAAGGGAAAATTTACAGAGCAGACTTTGTAGGGCCGGGAATACTATACCCAGCTAACCGGCGTTGCCAGACGCTGCTCTGTGTGCAAGACCGTGCAAAAAGAGAGTTGCAGGGTTTTTCCTCTAGATAAGTGAGGAAAGTGAGGACAAGAGCTGTTTTTCTCTAAGCAAGTGAGAAAAGTAAGCACAAAAACTGCTTTCCTCTAGGTAATGAGGAAGACAGAGTTCTATAGTAATTAGTAGCTTATTTAGTGCTTACAAGTTCTGAACAAGTGCTGAGAATGAACAAGCAAATTTAAGTGCTAAAACTAAGAATCTGTATCTGCACTAGAGGAGTTCCAGGACAGAAACAAGTGCAAATACAGTCTTTCAAATCAGAAAGTTGAGAGAGATGGAAGAGATTGCCCAAACGACCAATAACTACAAATTCTGGGCCAGAACCACTACTTATGTGGTAGACAGGTTACCTAGTGCTTACCACTCCCACTGATAAGCTAGAAGGCTTCCCTCCAACACAGAAAAGCTTGGGGGACTCAGAAGCTTACATACAGTCCTGGATACAGCAAATCTGTATCTGGAACACTAGTTACAGGAAAGGTAGGAAACAGGCTTACAGTTTTTTTTTTTTTTTTACAGAAAAGTAGCAAAAACAGTAGTAAAAAACAATTCACATGCCGTGCAAGCTAGCACACCTGAGAATGCAGCAATATTAGACCAAACACAGTTTAAAAAAATGCAATTAAATTAAAAAGGACTAAAAGCAAATGCATAAAGAGTTTATTAGGTAGAATGTGGTAAAGAGATGGGACGGGGGAGTGTCGCAGATCAAATCTACAGTGGGGCGGGCAACTGCAAAAGCCACCAAATTTAAACTACAAACCAAAAATAGGGAGGGTGGGTGGAACAAAACACTTTCAACAGAGATCTAAGCAAAAACTAACAGTACAGACTTTAAAACCAAAAAAATATTCTCAGCTCTGTATACTTGCCGATCAGTCTCTCAGAACAGTGAGACAACAGTTTCAACACAGATCTAAGCAACAATTAAACTCTATAACCAAAAAATAGATATACTCAGCTCTGTATAATTGCAGATAATATGTAAGGCAGTCTCTCAGAACACAGGTTCCAGCAATTATGTTATGGATATTGTGGGGCCTCAGAGTATCCCAAGTTCCACAGGGAAGAAGTATATCCTGGTGGTAGTAGATTATGCTACTAGATACCCTGAGGCGGTGGCTCTGTCCTCCACAGAGGTGGAGAAGGTGGCAAATGCTTTATTTGAAATGTTTATCAGGGTAGGTTTTCTTTGAGGAATACTGACTGACAGAGGTGCCAATTTCATGTCAGACCTGCTGAATTGTCTGTGGGAGTACTGTGGGGTGAAGCACCTAAAGACCACCCCCTACCACCCCCAGACTAACGGCCTTGTGGAGAGGTTGAACCCTATATTAAAGACCATGCTACGAGCATTTGCAGACCAGCTTGACAGAGAGTGGGACAAATATTTGCCCCATCTGCTGTTTGCATTCAGACGGGTACCCACAGGTTTTTCACCCTTTGAGCTGCTGTATGGGTATAGGGTGAGGGGGGCTTTAGATTTGATGTGTGAATCAAATCAGACTCCTTGTGAATCCCACAAGGAGTCTGTTGTGGCATATGACATAAACCTCAGGACAAGGCTTAGGGAGCTCATGGGCTTGGCCTGTGCAAAGGGAGCTGGGACGGGCCATAACAGGGCCCAACAGCAGAAAAAGGTCTGGTACGACAGGAATGCCTGAGAGTATGATGTGGGACAGCAGGTTATGTTTCTCATTTCTGTCAGACAATAAGCTGCAGGGAGTCTAGGACTCTTCAAAGTGGTAAAAAAGGTCAGTGATGTTAACTACGTGGTAGAACTGCTAGGCAGGAGGCAGGGGCACAAACTGTACCATACTAACAAGATGAAGCCTTATCATGATAGGCAGGCCCTGGTACAGAGTATCTGCAGTGGATGACAGGGGGATCTATGGTTACATCAAGCCAGTCAGCAAAATGCCAATTTGCTGAGGTGGAGCCTAGAGTTGCAGGCGTATGATATGACAGTGCATCACTGTAGTGGGTCAGCAAAGCCAATGCAGATGGGTTCTCAGGATATGGGTTAATGTACCCCCAAGACAGGCTCACTTCTCTCTAGTGACATTTCTCAGGGGTCACTTGAAAAACTAGCTTCAGTCTTCAAAGGGGGGAGAAGTGATGATGTGAGGTATTGCCAGCTATGCCAGGAAAAATAGGGTAGTGGATGTGTAACATATGCCAGCATAGCCAGCTGGAGTTTTGTAAAGAATTATATGTCATTTCTATATCAAACTGATTTGTACAGGTGCTTATGTTGAAAATGTATTTGCAAAGCTTGCGTTAATGTACCAACAGTGGGTCCTGCTGGACAGAAAAGAAATACACCTGTATGTCAGACTACATTGTAACTGTTGAGATGATTATATAGTAACAGAGGATACTGGAAGAGAAGAGGTTAAATCTCAGTCTAGCTAACTTTGAAAAATAGTCTGAAATTAAATTACCTGGTTTGGGCCATAAAGATTGTATCTTACAGTTCTGATTGCAGCCAGAGACGAAATGTCTGAAAACCAGGACTAGGAATCCTACTCTATTGTCCTTAGGGCTGAACTAATTGCTACCCTGGAAGGGTGGAAGTTTTGAAATGGTTTTACAGCTTCCAGATGCTATAACACAGTACACACATAGAGTTTTGCTGAGATGTAACACACGTGCTAAATTCTGGTTTAGTTTCTAGTAAAGGGGGGAGTTTGGGAACCAAAGTACGATGACCAGATGTATGTGATGTCAGTCTGTAATTCAGCACTGAAATTATTTTTTAATACTAGATGAGACAGAAGTCTCAGAGCAGTCTGTTTTTGAACCCTGACAAAGAAGGAAGACCACTCGCCTACTTCATCTTGCCTTGCTTTAGTAAGTATCCGGTGAATAGTAAGTCTTTAGATCAGTCAGGAAAATATAATGAGAATAGTCAAGTACTGCTTTTCTGTATAATCTATTCATCTGTGTCATTTTAATATTTCCTGTGATTGAAACTCTGGTGCTTATTGTAAATGGATATTTAGTATTTTCATGTTCTTTTATCACTTATTATTAAATATATTTAAAACTTTTTATTGTAGCTGGTCTTTTAGAGAATACTTTAACCTTTCAGAGTGGAGATATAGGGTCTTGAGAAAATCATGTTTGTCCAGGGTAATCTGCCCATTTAAGAGCAGTTCATCCAGTACAAAATCAATGTTCCTATAAGCGATGTTAAGCTAATTTTTAGAGACCTCTACACAAGTGTCACTATATAAAATTTCTAACATCCTATTGATGTAATCGTTAGAATCCATAACCACAAGTCCCCCACCCTTGTCTGGCTTCATCACCCGAATGTTTATTTGCAATAAACTGCTGCAATAATCTTGTTTCCTGCAATATTTTGAAAGCATGGTTCTTTAGCGAGATCTCTAATGTCCATCTCACATAGCTTTTCAAACACATGTACCAGAGTGCAAATAAACATATTTGGGTGATTAAGCCAGACAAGGCTGGGGGACTTGTGATTATGGATTCTAATGATTACATCAATAGGATGTCAGAAATTTTATACAGTGACACTTATGCAGAGGTCTCTAGAAATGAGCTTAATATCGCTTATAGTAACATTGATTTTGTATTGGACAAACTGCTCTTAAATGGGCAGATTACCCTGGACAAACATGATTTTCTCGAGACCCTACATCCACAGATTCCTACTATTTTTGGAATCCCCAAGATCCATAAATGCATATCTAATCCCCCAATCCGTCCAATAGTGGACGCTAAGGCATCCAAGACATTTTGTTTTGCAAAATTTGTTGACTCTAAAATTAAAGCATGTTCTTGACCATCGCCCTTATCTTTTAAGGGATTCCTGGGATTTTTTATCTACAATATGGCAGGAATTCTATGAGGGCAATTTATTGATGGTGACTATTGATATTTGTGATCTTTTTTTTTGGTAATCCTACATGAACAGGACAAAGAGTGGTTCTACGACTATTTATGTAGGAATACTTCACTGGAACACAATACTATCCTTACAGTTAGGACATGTATGGAACTGGTTCTGGAAAACAATTTCTTCAGTTTTGAAGGGCAATTATTCAGACAAGTACACAGAGTTGCCATGGGAGTGTGTTGCGCTCTGGTGTTTACTAATATAGTTTTGTCTCAATGGGAAGATCTTTTTATTTTGGAATCGCCCTTCAAGAGCTCATGGGCCCTTTATGGGCATTACTTAGATGACAGTATTGTTATGGAAAGATGGGGAAGAGAAATTAGGGCATTTTTTGACTACTTAAATAAGACTACCCCTTTTTTGAAATTCACTATGACCATGGACAAAGACAAACTTAACTACTTTGATGTTACCTTGAAGGAGGACTACAAAAAAAAAAAAAACTTTCTTCCCTTCTACATAGAAAACCTACGTATTTGAATACATTACATCTGGCACCCTATTCACCAAAAGAAGGCAGTGGTGAAAGGGCAATATGTCAGACTGGCCAGAAAGATTTCAGATTTGGAGGAGTTCTTTAGTGAATGTTTAGTATTACAAGAAATGTTGACTAGAAGAGGATATCCAGAACAGTTCGTAGTGAACATTATGGAGGAAGTGAAGAAAAAAGATTAGAAGGGACATTCAGTACCCTTCTGGGTACTAGACTGCAGATTACACAGACATGTCCATTGAATGAGGAGAGAGGTTTTCAGAAAGACCTTGATGTTGCCTTTCAGTATTGACTTTTATGACATTCATAGTATTATTATTAAACATTGGAATGTGTTTAGCCTTGATTCAGAGGTTTTTACCTTAGGTAAGACACCCACCAGTTGTCTATAAGAAACAGATGTCTTTTAAGGGAATGTTACAGAGAACTACCATACAATCAGGTATCAATCAGGTAGGGCAGGGTGGCAGCTTTAAATGTGGGACGTGCCCTTAGTGCAAGTACATGATTGATCAGGAGCAGATAAAAATTAGGAATTCTGGTGTTATAAAACTAATGAAAAAGTACTTTTGTTATTCAAAAGGAGTAGTACATATGACTCTCCGACAATCATGTGACGAATTTTACGTGGAGAAGACAAAAAGGGTTATTAAAGAATTTATCAACATATTTATGATATAAACAACAAAAATGACAAGAATAATTTTCAAGCACATTAACGACCACCCGACCCATTCATTTAAGTTCTGCGTCATTGACCATGCAGATTTGGGACAACAGGGGGGGTCCCTTTGATGAATTTGTACAGTTTAAAGAAATGAAATAGTAGGTTAGAACTAATGCCAGTAAATTTTCTGGCTTGAATTATAACATTTCTTTATGTCCTTTGTTAAAGCTTAAATCTGCATATTGTATTTAAAGACAGAGCAGTTGTTCTTGTATTTAAATTCAGAGAACTACACGGTTTTGTACATGTTTTTATCTATTAACATTTTAAGTTCTCTGTGAGGCATTGAAATACTAGGGTGTGTTTTGATAGGTTATTGTTGACCAATGGAGTTGCAGGAGCGTGTGCTTAAGTTTGTCAACTTGTGTTTTAACTCATTCTGATGAAGTCTATTATACCGAGATGAAAGCACTCAATAAAAGTTTTATATTATTGGTGCCTGTGGTGAATTTGGTTTCCATCACCACACTCAAATAGTTTTTTTAACCTTTGAGAGTTTATTTGGTGACACTGTGGCCACTCCTGAAAGCCTTACTGCATTGGTCAAACACTACCATTTGTATTGGGATTAATTTCACTCAGTGTAATTGGGTACCCTTGTAAGAGCCTCAGATTAGCTGGCTTTGTAGTATCTGGTGTCAGTAATTACCTTATAGTCTGGGCAAAAGTCGAGTAAATCTGTACCAGCCTTTCCCAGGTGTGTGTCTGTGTGTGTCTGTGTGTGGTGTCAGCTGGAGATTAGTTTACTTACTGTTGACCTCTGTCTATCAAATACACGAGGGCCAGACCTGGGGTGAATTTCAGATTTCCCAACCAATGACCAACATTTTGTATGAATGGGGTCAGGGATGAACTCTGCTTTAGGTAGGTGGGAAGCTTATTCTTTAGCACAGAGATCCTTTGAGACACGTTTTCAGTATCTCTATGTTCTATTTATGTCACAGGTAAGGCTCAGGTCCTTTGATCTACAATTTCTGGTGCAGTTTGTTTTGTGGCTGTGCATGAGATTCATCAGAGCTGGAACTGAGGATGCCTTATTTGCCAGGCATAAATTGCCTCTCAGTAACCTATATGAGACTGAATGCCTTAAGACCTTATCTCCGTAATCTATGCAAGATGGGGTATTCATACCCTGGATTCTCCCGGTGAAGAAACTTTGAGGGCATTCCAACTGTTGCAAGTACCTGGTTAGGTACATGCCAAAGGGGACATTGTACTCAATGATGGGTCTGATAAGGGCCGACTAGAATGGTACTACAACTTCTTTTTACCTGGATGTACTCAATGATGGATCTGATAAGGGCCGACTAGAATGGTACTACAACTTCTTTTTACCTGGATGCTATAACCTTGCTTATGAGTTGGATGACAGAGGATTTTCTTCCTATCTTGGCTATGTGTTGGTTGAAGGCCAGATTACTGTCTACACATGTTCCCAGATCCCCAACTATCAGGTCAACTCTTATGGGTGTTTTATCAATGGAGTAATTAGCTTGGATGGACGATTTCCCAAAGGGCACTACAATACATTTCTTTACAGTAAGTTTTAATCCATGGCTTTGGCACCAGTCATTTGTTTTATATGCTCATGTAGGATGTTAATGTTGTGGGAAGAATCTAAGATAGCTCCCAGTTCAAAATCTTCTGCAAACTTCTTGAGCCATAGGCCTTTCACACTAACCTTGACTTTTCAGAAGTAGATGCCAAACAAGAGTGGGTCCAGCACAACGTCCTGGGGTATTCTGCTGATGAGCGTTCTCTTGGTGCATGTAGTTTACCAGTCCTGACTTCATAGGTCATATCTACGAGCCTGCCATCAATCCAGTGAGTTATGTAGGGATTTAGGGCTAGTTCTGAGAGTCTGTGGACAATACCCGAGTTGGGTACTGTATTGAATGCCTTGGCCAGGTCAAGGTAGGTGGTATGCACCATTTTCCTCACATCCACAGCCTTGGTGACAACTCTAGAAGTCTACAAGGCTGAGTAGGCAAGACCTTCCCTTACAGACAAACTGGGATGAGTCCAGAGTCTGTAGGTCGTCAATGTCCTTGCTGATCACTTCTATGATAATTTGTTCCGTGGCTTTGCATGTTAGACTTGTCAGACTGACTGATGTACAGCTTCCCAGGGTCAGCTGATGGTCCACCCTTATGAAGACAGCTGACCTCGGTGACCCTCTCCATTCACCTAGCATGTAACCTGTTTTGAGGCTGTAGTTGAACAGCACCTCAAGTGGTCTTGCTAGGTCATGTTTTAGAGTATTTAGAAGCCAACCAGGTACACTGTCGGGGCACATTAAAGCAGTGTTCTTAGTCTTAGGGAATGCCGCCAGGACCGGTTCCCTTTTGATAGTTAAGGGGGATATGCTAGAAGGAAGTCACAGAGGGGTGGGTGGGGACTTTGGAGGTGAATTTATCAACCAGTAGATATAGGTTCATAGATTAGTACTAAGCTAAATGCCCTTGTGAGCCATTTTAAGCCTAGCCAGTTATCCCTTGTGAGACTCAAACCCTGCACCTTGTGTTTGTAAGGCAAACACCTTAACCATTAGGCCACCCTCCCAACCCCAATATGCTATGTCACTCTGGTCAGTGAAGGTTGCATTACTTACCACCAGTTCGGCACAATGCTGAGTGTCACCTTTAAGGCTCCTAACACAGCTGAAGAAGGTTTTGTGATTGCCCTTAGCCTGGAAGGCTATCCTAATCTAATCTAAGGCTTGTTGGACTTTATTAAACCTCTGTTTTTTGTTTCATTGAACAGAGGACTCTACAAGAGTTGCTCTTTCTGATGTTATAGATGTAATTATAAATTATTGGGTTATTTTTACATTTGAGTGTTTGATGTCGTTCAAAGGGGTGTATTATTAACTGCTTGAAAATTGTGTTTAATTTTACAGTGATACAAGAGTTATTGGTTTACACTACAAAGCCTAAATGGAACGCTCTGTGGTATGTATGAGGTTGGTTATATTATACAAGGGAAGACTGAAAAGAGGGCAAGTAGCCCTAGAATTGTACCTATGAAAACTATTGGGGGAATGACGACCACAGTTCAGTCTCAGGCTGGAACTGACATAGAAATAAAGAAATAGGGAGCTTGATGGAATCTACAGTCAAGTGGAATTTAGGAAAGGAGTAGAAAAGAGTTGCAGAAACCAGAAGAATGAATATAATTTCATGGAATGTAAACAGGATGGGTGGCCTGTTAAAAAAGGGATAGGGTAAAAACTTTCATACAGAAGTGAAAGCTGATGATAAAATGCGAGTCCAGAAAAGCATTTAAAACTGGGGATGTTTATATATCAATTTTTTTTTTTTGCCTCCATGAAGGAGTCCAGAAGAACAGGGGCACTGCCTCCTCTTAAGAACTTGAATTGTCACATTTTGGGAACACTGGAAAAGTACAGTTTTGTACCTACCATAAATGTAGATGTCCGATAGACATGCAACTGCAGTCATAACACATGTGGGTTGTCCTGCCTCAGGCAGCCCTCGGTCGGCCGGATTCCAAAGTCTGGGTCCGACGTCGGCTGATGTCGCATTTCTCTCCGACGTCAGAGCGGCTGGAGTACATAAGCATCAGCCGACGCCATTTTCTTCAGTGTTTCTTGCCCCAGATGCCAGGTGCCCTCCAAGGAAGGCTGTAATCAAATTGGAAGACAAAAACAGGATTCCAAACAAATAAATGAGCAATAAAACAAATACACCATAACAGATATCCCCAGCTAAGATAAACAGGGATAGGAGTGGACCCTAGGCATAGAGGGGTATGGAGGGAGGGAAAATCCGACTGCAGTTGCATGTCTATTGGACATCTACATTTATGGTAGGTACAAAACTGTACTATGTCCTTCAAGAATGCAACTGCAGTCATAACATGTGGGTAGAATACCATAGCTTAGCTGGGGGAGGAGGAATGCTCTAGGAAAAAGATGGTGTGGCAATCAAACCCTGCAGGACTGCCGAAGCAAAGCCTGCTCTGGATCTGGAGTATAGAGGGAGATTGTAGTGTTTGGAGAATGTATGCACGGAGCTCCATGTAGCAGCTTCTAGAATGTCCTTGGTAGGCACCCCTCTTAAGAATGCTGTAGAGGTGGCTGTAGCTCTAGTGGAATGTGGTCTGACATTGGCTGGAACAGCCTTTCCATGAAAGGAATAACAGAATCTGATGCAATGTCCAATCCATTTAGAAATAGTCTGTTTTGAAATTGCTTTTCCTTGAACTGCAGGGGCGTAAGCTACAAAAAGTTGTTCAGACTTCCTACTGGCCTTGGTTCTGTCCAGGTAGTATCGAAGTTGTCTGTGAATGTCCAAGGTATGCAACAGTCTTTCCCCTTATTCTCAGGATTGGGGAAGAAGGCAGGCAAATGAATGGCTTGATTTAAAGAAACCCTAGACACCACCTTTGGCATAAAAGTAGGGTTGGTCCTTAATGAAACCCTGTCTTTGTGAAAAATAATAAAGGGTGGTACTGCCATTAGGGCCTGTAACTCTGAAACCCTTCTTGCTGAGGTAATTGCCAACAGGAAAGCTGTCTTCCATGAGAGAAATTGCAAGTCAACTGAAGCTGCTGGCTCAAATGGAGGTAGAGTCAGTTTTTCTAGGACAAAATTGAGGTCCCAGGCTGGCACTGGGGCCTTCCTTGGTGGCTTAAAGTTCTTGATTCCCCTGAGGAATTGCCTTAGTAAAGGGTGAGAAAAAACAGGAGGATCAGTGTTGTATCTAGCTGAAATAGCAGATGCATGTATCTTTATGGAAGAATATGAGAGGCCGTTCTTTAACATATCTGCCAAATATTCCAAGATGAGTGGGATGTTCAACAATGATGCATCATGTCCCTTGCTGGTATTCCAATTGCTGAATCTTTTCCACTTTGCTAAGTAAACCTTTCTGGTGGATGGTCTTGAGCCTCTGTTAGTATCCGCTGAACTTCCTTGGAGAGAGATAAGCTGAATTTATTTATGGGATCTCCCAGGTTGTTAGCTGCAGTGTCTGAAGATTTGGATGCAGTGTTTCGAAATTGTGTTGAGTCAAAAGTAGAGGCCACTGTGGAAGGGCCCACCTCCTGGTGTGACATATGCTCCGTAGTAGTGGGTACCAGTGTTGTCTTGGCCAGTCCGGAGCTATTATGATTCCCTTGGGTTTCTCTGCTTTGATCTTTAGTAATACTGAGGTCATCAGTGGCAGAGGTGGGAATGCATAGATTGCTAGGGAGTTCCAGTTGAATGAGAGGGCATCTATTTTCCAAGCTTTTGGATGGTATGTCCTTGTGCAGAATTTTGGTAGAAGATGGTTGAGATGAGAGGCAAAAAGGTCCACTTCTGGCTTGCCCCATGTCGAAGTGAGTTGTCTGAAGGCCTTCGGATGTAACCTCCACTCGTGTGGGTCTGTGAAATTCCTGCTTAGGCTGTCCGCCAACACATTGTCTTTTCCTGGAACAAACTGGGATTGTAACTGGATGTTTAGGCTCAGTGATTTCTCCCAAAGCTGCATTGTCAGTCTGCAAAGGGGGTAAGAGTGGGTGCCCCCTTGCTTGTTTATGTACCACATCACAGTGGTGTTGTCTGTCCGTATCAGTAAATGGCCTTGCTGGAGTTGGTGTTGGAAGGCCTCGATGGCATGCATTACTGCCAGCATTTCCTTTTGGTTTATATGCAGATGTGTTTCCTTTGGAGACCATTGTCCTTGTATACACCTGCCTTCCATGTGCGCCCCCCATCCAAGGTCTGAGGCGTCTGTAGTCATGGTTTGTGTTATCTGTGATTTTTTGAATGACATACCTGTGTTTGCCTGGCTCACAGAGGCCCACCATAGGAATTCCTTTTGTAGGCATGGAATGAGAAGTATGATTGTCTCCAAGTTGTTGCTGTGTTGAGACCAAATGCTTTTTAGGTACCATTGAAGCTTTCTCATGTGTAGTCTTGCTAATGGAACCAGGAGAATGCAGGATGCCATGTAACCCAGGGCCTGTAGGAATCTCCTTGCAGTCATCTGGGTGAGTTTTGCTAAACCTTTGAAATAATGAGTTAACTTCTCTTGCTTGTCTTCTGTCAGGTAAGCCATCTGAGAGGCTGTGTCTAGTTTGGCTCCTAAGATTATTTGCTGGGATGGCTGCAGTCTTGACTTTTGGAAGTTGACTGTGTATCCCAGAGCTTGAAGTAATCGTATGACATAATCCAGGTTTTTTGTCAGCATCAATTTGTCGTCCGCTTGTATGAGGCAGTCGTCCAGGTACGGGTAAATTTGTATGCCCTGGAGCCTGCAATGAGCAATTACTGAAGCCAGGCATTTTGTAAATACTCTGGGCAGTAGATAAGCCAAATGGCAATGCTGAGAATTGATAATGCTCTGGCCCTGCAAGAAATCTGAGGTATCTTCTGCAGCTGTGTCTGATAGGGACATGCAGGTATGCCTCCTTGAGGTCCAGAGTAATCAGCCACGACCCCTTGCCCAGCATGGGAAGGAGTTGCTGTAGAGTCAGCATTTTGAACTTTGGTACTATGAGAAAAGTGTTTAATGCGGACAAGTCCAGTATTGGTCTCCACTGAGATTCTTTTCTTGGAACAAGGAACAGTCTTGAGTAAAACCCCTGGTCTTGTTCTTGTTGTGGAACTCTTTCTATTGCTTTCATCCGAGTCAGCAGAGTGATTTGCTTGATAGCCTCTGCCCTCTGATTTTGCGGTAGGTTTGGCATGCCTTGTTTTCTTGGTAAGGTATGAAAATGAAACCTGTACCCTCGGTCTATAATGTCCAAAATCCATTTGTCCTTTGTCAGTCTGTGCCAGTTTTCTGCAAACAGAGATAATTTCCGCCCAAGGGAGCTTCTAGTTGTTCCCTGGTAGGCGGTAGTAGAGGAAAGTCATTGAGATTGTGGTTGTGGGGCAGGTGAAATCCCTGCGTCACTTCTTTGGTTTCCTGGCTGCCATTGTCGTCCCCTGTAAGGGCCTCTGTATTGGCCTCTTCCTCGGCCACGTCTGTTCTTACCCCTTTGAAACTTTTCTGGATTAGGAAAGGACCAGTTTTTGAAGGCCAATTCCTACTGAATCTGGGGTTGAACCTGGAGGAAATCTTTCACTGTCTGAACTGATTTTGCTTTTTCTTCGATGGTCTTTAACACATCCTTAGCATTTGCACCAAAAAGCTTGTTCTTTTCCAAAGGTGCATCCAGAAGTTTTGCTTTTACATGATCTGGTAGAGGTTGATCTTTTAACCAAGCATGTCTACGAATGACTGCCCCTGTCATAGCTGCCCTACATGAAGCTTCCAGTGCATCATATCCACACTGCAGGAAGTGATTGCTTACTTGCCGAGTGTTATGTACGGCTTCCTGCAAAGTCTTCCTGTCTAAAGGATCAGGAGTAGCTAATGTTTTTTGTAAATCTTCTAACAGATAATTCTGATATTGTAACATATGAAAAAGGCAATGTAAAGCTCTCATAGATAAGGTAGTGGATGTGTAAACCTTTTTGCCCCATCTCTCTAATGACCTAGCTTCCCTGTTGGAGGGCAATGGATTTTTTGAGGCGGAGGCTGAAACTCCTTTAGGCCCCTGTGAAATAGTTTCCAAATCAGCAGCATGGGCCCTGAATAAATGGGAATGAGTTTCTGGGACCCTGTAATACCTGTCCGGCTTGGCTGGAGCAGGAGGAAGAGAATCAGGGGTAGCACTAGAGTCAGAATACAAATCATCCAGAACATCAAGTACAGGCGGAATAGCTAAGGGCCTGTGCTGAGGCTTCTTAAGGAAAGTCCTAAGGCGTTTCCTAGAATCAGAATATTCCTGACCTTGCCACTTGAAATGTTCCCTCATGGTGTGCAAAACTTCCCCAAAAGAAATATCCACAGGAGGGGAGGCAGAGGGGATGGAATCTTCTGCATCCGAGTCCTCATAGGTCTCAAAGAGCTCTTCCTGGCTATCAGAGTGGACAGAGCCCTCAGAATCTTCATCCGAAGGAGTAGGGTCAGAGGGTTCAACCCGGGGCCTTTTATCAGGAGAGGGCTGGGATCCTCTCTCAGGATGGGCCTGTGAACCTCTAATCATGGAAATTAAATCAGCAGCCATGGACATAATTTGTGTCTCTGGAGTCGGCTGAGGTAAGGATTTAGAAGAAGTATGCTTTGTTTTGCTGGCTGCCTTAGCCCTAGTGTAGGCCTTAATAGACATGGCCATAGGGGGCCTGGCAGCTCCACGTGCAGGAGTGACCTTGTCTACAGCAATGGTCTCGGGCATTTCCTCGGTTTCGGTATCCGGAGGAAAATCTATAACTGGTGTCGGAGTAATGTCTGGAATCGGAGTCGTCGGTAATGCGGTGTCTTCGGTTCGGAGTGGTGGAGAGACCGTCTCAGAGGGAACCGGAGCACTCGCGCTAGGTTTTGGCGTGGAGTCAGTAGTAGACGCGGGCCGAGGATGTCGGTCCCGGTCTTTTCGCTTTTTGGTAGATTGCGATGTCGGGAGATCCGACGGCATGGTGTAAGCAAAATTATCGCCGAAAAAATCTTCAGCGAACTCCGCCCGGCGCCTGAGAGTGCGCTTGTTGAAGCGAGCACAGGCTACACAGGCCGAGACGTCATGGTCTGGGCCCAGGCAAGGGAGACAGTAAGAGTGGAAATCCTTATGAGGTATTTGTTTACCACAAGAAAGACAATTGTTAACTTTTTCAGTAATTTCTGACATCGGCTGAGGCAAGAAAAAGGTCCCCAACGGGGTACTTAGCTTTTTTGATGACTTCGGTATCGTAGAATACAGGAGCTGACCGACCGGCACTTGCGAACTGCTTCGGCTTCGGGCACCGCACGGCAAGAAAGACTGAAGAAAATGGTGTCGGCTGATGCTTATGTACTCCAGCCGCTCTGACGTCAGAGAGAAATGCGACATCAGCCGACGTCGGACCCAGACTTTGGAATCCGGCCGACCGAGGGCTGCCTGAGGCAGGACAACCCACATGTTATGACTGCAGTTGCATTCTTGAAGGACATCCTCTGATGGTCAGTTTTTACTGGTAAAAGGGAAAACTGAGGTAAGACAATAATAACTAATATGTATACACCAGTTGAATGTATGCAAGTCCTGTGTTTCTTGGAAAGTGTGCCATTATAGACCAAGGACTTCAGTCTAGTGACAGAAGTTTCAGAAATGCAAGCCCACCCCCAAGTTTGTGAATCTCTAGGACAGGTAAATATTTTAAGGACCAAGCATATGTGAAAGGGTAAAAAGATGAGTTTCATACTGAGATGCTTGCACAACAGAGGTTCACATATTACTCAAAAAATGTACAAGAGATAGTCTAACAGGCAGGATATATATTTACAAAAGAAGACCGGTACGTGTACAGATATTATACAAACAACATCATGTCTAACATTTCTAGATTAATCCTGGTGAAACCAGTAAACCTTCACATGCTGGCTGAAACAGACATGGGTCACCAGAAGATCCTTAGGATACAGGACTCAGATTGTGCAAGTTTCTGTAGTTTATTTCTGCAATCTTAAAAACAACTCTAGGCACAAATAACATTCAATGAATGATCCATTGCATTGGAACAGTGAAATGAAAGAAAGGTGCTCACCAAAAGCCTGGAATTCTGCACTCACTGAAGAAGGGCAGATCACTATCGAAAAGCCACACAGAGTGTATTAGCAGCAGGTGAACTGGGGACGATACCAGTGCATGAGTCACTACATTCAGGTCAAAGACTGAAATAAGGTGTTTAATAAAGGCTATACTCCTGACATAAGATGTTCTGACAACAGCAGATACTTGTGATAAATGGTTCTTAACTCTTAAGCATGCTGTTGCAGAACACATTCACATTGAATACATAGGCTATACATTCAACTTTTTTCTCAACACTTAAAGAAGTGGAGAAAGGAGTTGAAATTGAAAGGGGCAAAGTGGCATACATCAGAAACACCTTAGTCTTTGAAGGGTTGAGTTTAGTCAGATTAACATCCTTCTAATGATGATGGAATCCAAACTTTTGAATGAAAGATGCATGGATGGCTGATAATAAGAACAGGAGATCATACAGTATGTGTGCAATTCCATACAAGGAAGGATTGAAGCCCATGAAGGTTAATTACCACCCAAACTATTTCTACTTGGAAGAATAAGGTGAAACTACAAGTGGGTTTTTTAGCCACTAGCAAAAATAAGGAGACCTGGTATAACACTTATATGGCAGTGGCTACCTGTTCAATAATCAAGCATGCAACCTTAAGAGCATGAGTTGTGGGTGAATCACAATTCTCTTTTTCTGCATCAGAAATTTCCACACAGTGTTAAGTACAATACAACAGTTGCTGAAGAAGGGGAAAAAATCTGCCAGGGTCTAAACTGTGGTATCAGGATCATCTCTGCCAAGATCATTTACACCCTTGATCAAAAATCTCATTCTCCATGAAAGGGACAAAATTAAAGCACAACACCTCCAGTCAAGTCTCAAAGACAGTGGAATCCAAGCAGGTTTGCTATTTGTGGATCTGGCAAAAATCTATTATAGGTGCTCCACAGAGTGAACAGGACCCTTAGAAGAAATTTGGGAGTTTTCCAAACTTCTGACCTAAGTGGCTGATGATATACTCATACTCCAGTGAAATATGAAGCCCTATAATACACTCACAACAATTAGAAAAAGGTTGCACTTCCAACCATTCCCACAACAGCCTGACTTCTTGGTAGACAGAGAATGAGCAAGCAAGTTTTGTTTGGTGGTGAAAAATATTATCACTATGCTGTCTGCCTAATGAAGGACAATACTCCATTTATAAAGTGGAGCCAACTCTGCAGATCCTTTTCTCAATTCTACAACATTCAATTAAATTAATTTCCCCTATAAGGGCACATTTATTATTTTGATTGTCTAAATGTGCCAACCTCAACCACTGGGAAGAAACCCTAATACTGAACACATACACAGGAACACTTGTGAAAAGATGGAGGCCAGTTTTTAGAAACTCTTGGCTCAGCCACCCATCATTCTGAAAACAAACAAACTGAACTCTTCAGTGAATGTCAAGCTGTCAATGAGTTATTCTGATGGGAAATCTACCAAGAGAGGATATTACAATGTCTCTTGAGAACATACTTGGCTTGAATGGAAATAAAATCCTCTATCCAGGTTACGCGAAAACAAATGGGCTGCAACCCATCCATGAAGAGAACAGCAAACCACCAAGTATATAACAAGTACATGAATGAGGTGGCAATTTTTAGAAACTAAAAACAATCCCTATCTTCTCAAATAAGGCTAATGGCTGGTACAGACCTGGAGAGGACAGCTTCCCTAAAGGGCTGCTTACAACTGTACAGTAACCTGTGCACTGATGGCTGGTTCTAAAAATAATTTAATGTTATGCCTTCACCAGGCCTGTTCTTATCTGCCATGGAAAAAATACAGCATATTCTCTCACAGATGCATGCACATATATTTTTAAGCAAATGTACTTTACTCAACAGTTATACTATGCAGTCAGTGATCTTCCGATTTACTTAAGTTCAATTAATTGGGTAGAACACTGATCTCACTTGACCAATTTCAGTCCTAGCCCAGTAGCACAAAGATACCACTTGAGGAACTTTATAGTGTAATTGCAAATTAGGAAAGATCCAGTGTAAGCAGTGATCACTCACGTCATAAAGAAAGAAGACACTAGGAAGAGTAGGAAGGTGAGTAATAATTCTTAACATCTAAAGAATGAAAACTCCCCACAGTGAAGACATTTATTTTTATTTATATATTTACTTGTGTTTGTTAAGCAGGGTAGTGGACAGATTTCATTCAAAGAGATAGCAAGATTGTCAGATCTGATGTAGTGAACAATACAGAATCATAATTATAGAATAAAGGTAACAAGGAATATATACATATGCAAATGTGACAAGATTCCTCTTTCCTGTAGGTCAAACAAGACCAGACAGTTGTTTGTATGTTTGACGTGTTTAAATTCAATACTTTTTTTCCCCTAAGACTAGAACGTTAGGGAACACCACATCTTTTCTGTTTACCAAAAGGTCTGCAGCTCACTACCATTTCTGACAGACACCATACAGTAATCTCTCAGTTAACTGGAAACCAGAACTCTCAAGCAACCAGGGGGAAAAAAAAATCAAAGAAATACAAATACAATTTTCATGTGCTGCACTTTGCCCCCACCCCGCCCCCCCCACAGAAACATGCCTTATGTTTTTAGAGTTTTAAAAAGGAAGACAGAAATAAATTCTCTCTCTCCCCAACCGAAGAACAAGTCAAGCCAAACAAATAGTATAAGGTACAGTATTAGTCAGGCCTATTTTTAATAGTAACTCTCAAGCAACCAGAAATTGCAGTTATCCGGCATCTACCAATCCCCATGGGTGCCAGTTAACTGAGAATTTACTGTAGCTACAAAGAAATGTGTTCCAAGTTCAATAACAAAGCCAGCTGTAGCCAATGAACAAATTAACAGAGCTAAGCACATGCTCAGGTTTTAAGTACCAAAATATTTCTTCCCAGTAGGCCTAAGGTGCATATCAAAATCAAAATCAACTACAGTACCTGGAGACAGAATTTTTCTTAGTGAATGCAAAAATGCACATTTTTTTTACCTCATACACAGGCTTTTCTGGAAGAAAGTTTCCTGGACTATAGTTTAAAAAAAATAACTATTTTATGCTTTCATCTGTTTCACCAGTACTATTCCATCAATGAACCAGTGCCACAGGCAACTTAGCCTTTCACCATTCACTCCAATCTGAAATGAAAAACTCATTAGCAATTTCTATATCTGAGATGCTTGCAGAGGAATAGGTTCCAAACTACAAATGTCATCAACTAAGCAGCCTTTCCTGCATCACAACCCTGGGCATTAGAATCTGATCAAAAATCTGCTCTCGCCCTATAAAGCCCTGCCAAATAAAGATGAAGTCACTTCTTGTATACT